>NC_082678.1:12429242-12732272 GCF_025265405.1 Mesoplodon densirostris | reverse complement strand
CATCAGCGTGGCCGCAGTTGATAAGTGGGTGGGTGGGGGTGGGGGTCCTTGGGAACAGCTGATGATGTTCTCAACACACAAGAGGAAATGGAGCTCTGGTTCTCAGAGGGTCTTTGTTCTGGCGAGTGTTGCTGTGGTTATAGCCTTGCCTTCTGGTGGTGGGTTGTTTTGCTTTCTCTGTGGTTTCTGTGTGCGTTTGAGAATCAGCTTCAGTGTGATGTCAGCTGGGGACAAGAAGCTCTTCTCACCGATGAGCTTCTGAAAGCCCATTTGTTCTAAATGCAACATGACACTAACCTAGCTTAGGTGCACGTCGGTTGCTGGTAAAGTTGTTTCCTGAGCGAGCCGGGGATGGCGGGGACTCCTAGTCCTTTACAACTCTCGTTTTATTTTCCAGAGACACTTCTGCATTTTGACTTTCTTTTTTTTTTAACCTTTTTACCTTCAGTTAGTTTTTAACAAGACACTGCATTTCAAACACAGCAAACATGACAGAGATTGAGGAACGAGGCGGAGGCTGAAACGACCTTGCACGACCGCTGATGCCATCTATTGGTGGTTGGCAGAACTGATGCCCTTCGAAGCTTTGTTCATTGCACAGAAAGTTGAAAATTGGCAGCAGAGAACCTTCCTCGCACCCAGGGAGCTTGGGATTGGCAGGATAGGGGAAGGGTAGAAGGGGGGGGTGGTAATGTGGGTTTGCTTCGTAGATCAGCACCAGTCATCGGTGGGTGCTGGGAATCCATATTTAAAGTAATTTTAGGAGGATTTTTCAAGGTACTGGCTAGGATGCCATTGGGACCTAAAATCCATTGATGAGTCAGTTGTCATTTAAGAAAGAATCCCAGGGCTTCCCTGGTGGCGCAGTGGTTGAGAGTCCGCCTGCCGATGCAGGGGACACGGGTTTGTGCCCCGGTCCGGGAAGATCCCACATGCCGCGGAGCGGCTGGGCCCGTGAGCCATGGCTGCTGAGCCTGCGCGTCCGGAGCCTGTGCTCCGCAAAGGGAGAGGCCACAACAGTGAGAGGCCCGCGTACAGCAAAAAAAAAAAAAAAAAGAAAGAAAATCCCAGTGCATTGGGCTTTGGGGTGTTAACAGAACAGCAGGGAGATCTCAGCTAAAAACAGTCTATTCCATAGAATTAACACGCAGCTGGTATATGTGAAATTTGATTAGTCGGGGACACTATGAACTCATTCTAACCAAGGAAACTAAGACTCGATGAGGAAAATAACTATTGTATTTTATCTTCTTTCAAAGTGCTTTCAAATACTGCACATTTGTTTCTATACCAATCCATTTCGGCCAGCATATCCCCTTTTTCTGATACCAAACTGAGATCCCTAGAGATTAAGTTTCCTGGGTCCACATATCTAGTTGATAGTGAGAGCCAGAATTAGTCCAGCCAGTGGATCCTCAACCCTGGTTGCACATAAGATTCACCTGGGGTACTTAAGAAAAAGCCCAGTGATTGGCGTCACTGCCACATATACTGATTTAATTGAGCAGGGGGAAGGACTGGGTCAGGGGGTTCCCTTTCAGAACTGTAGTGATTCTAATGTGTTGCCTGGGTTGAACTGCTACAACTCAGAGTATCATCTATAGGCCAGCAACAGAGCATCATTTGGAAACTTGTTAGAAATGCAGAATCTCAGGCCCCATCCCAGAACTTCTGAATCAGAATCTGCATTGTAACAAGATTCCCAGGTGAAGTTTGGAAATACTGGGTGTTGCCTCTGAGGCAAGATTTTCTGAGCTGTCCATTGGTATCTCCACTGGGGACTCCAGGTTTTTTTACCACTCAGACAGCATTCGAGGATTGGGTGGCCTCTGCTGAGGGTCCCAGCTTCCCTCTGCCCTATGAGTTCTCCTAGATCGAGAACACAGGTGCTCCCCTCCTCCCCCTAAAAGTCTTGCTCAGTGCTCGCAGGCAGAGTGTGTTTTCACAGACCCCAATTTCCGGGTGCATCATAGCATTGTCACCAAACCAAGACTCCAGCCTAGGTGCCTCCAGGCTCTGCCTGTTAAGAGTGATGGCGCCCTGACTTGCCGGTGATGAAAGGGTCACCTTGTGTTCAGCCCCTAAGACTCTCACTTTACCTCTAGCTTAGAGACCGCTTGGATTGGAAAGGAAGGAGGTAGCGCCTTTTTCTTTCCCCCTAAAGAGAAAGTACTCTGGGTCAGTGTTTGTTTTCTGAACATTTGAATGAAATGAAGCCTGTGAGGGCATCTGGGAAACTTTTTGACGTTACAGACAGGCTTCATCCATCCCAGCTGGACTTGGGTTTCGGTGGAGGGACCTCTTACCCAGCAAACCCATCCATTGTCTTTCTAAAAGAGATCTTTTTTAGTTCATTTCTTCAAATCCAATGCTATACGAGTGATCTTTTCTAAATCTGTAGCTGCATTTTGGGTAGTGCCTGAAAGAGACACAGAAGTCCCTGTTCAGCCTCTTTTTGGGAAACTGAGAGCCTTGGCTTCTTTTCCACCCGTCCTGTGCTGTTTTTAACAACAAACCCCCTTTGATGCAGGGCCAGTCTGAGCCGGGCAGAGCCAACCATTTCTCCTCTCTTCCAAGCTCCCCTCCACCATCTCCTCTCCCTCTTCCAACCTTCCTCCCCGCAGGAACAAAACAATAACAACAAACCAAACTGGGAAAAAACAAGGGAGGTTTGTCCCCATTTCTGAAATCCTTTGAAAGGATGTTACTGAAAGAGGATTCAAAAGTGCATGGAGCGTTTCTGTGTCTCTTTTTCTGGAAGCGTTGGGAGGTCTCTGTGCACCCGACCTGGAGAGACTGGAATGATCATTTCTGCACGGAAACCACTCATTAGTGGCCACCACCAGCAAGAAGACCTTGCCAGTTGCTTGTCATGCCTCTGAATTCAGAGGTTTGAAAAGACCCCCAAATGGGGCTTGTGGCTTTCTTCAGTCTTGTTGGGTTTCATTTTTTTCCCCTTCCTCTTCCAGCCGCTCTGTTCTCTGTCCAGCGGTTCTCCTCTGTTGCCCACAGCAACCCCAGCAGTTGCTACGGGAGTAGGGGGAGCTGAAGGCCAGGTTACCTCGGAGTCGAGAAATCCTTAACTGAGCAAGTCACCAGAGTCATACACAGGAATAGGTTTTTTGGAAAATCTCCCGATTCAAACCATCCTCCACAGCTCCCCCCCCCCTTGCCTTTCCAGAGAGGCTTGTTTCTTCTGGTCCTTGAGAAGCCAGTTACTGAGACACCCGGGGCCCCACCTCTGGAGGCATCTGTTTACCAACAGTGCTGCGTAAACTCTCTAACACGTTTCCTTTCAGCTCACACTTTTCCTCCACACAGACAGAGTCCGTAGGCTCTTTTACAGTGGAGGGTGTTACAGAATATAGTATCACTCTCCCTGTGCAGAGAGACAAACTGGGGGAAGAATCAGCCCACAGCCAGCGGTGTAGAATAGGCAGCCAGGCTGTTAAGGTTTTTTCTCTTTTGCTCTTTACCACAAGAAAGCGCTTTGTCAGGAGGAAGTGCCAGTGTCGTCATGGAAATAAATGATCAGGCGGTAGCAGCCAGATGAATTGAGCCGTCCTTGATTTGGGAGACCTCTTCCATTAATATATCTAAAATTCAGTGTACAAATGAGCATAGGATGACTTGATCTGGGATACTTCTTGCAGTTCTTTTGCAGCTCAATTAGTAAATTTCCTTTCCCTTTGAATACCACAACACTCTCTGAAACTCAGAGAACTGAGCAGGTAGAACGTTGAAGGAGTTTTCTGAAGGAGAAAAATAAAGCAAGTTTGGAAACATGAAATAGTGATCCTCATTTGGATCATGCCTTCTGGTATCTAAGTGTACCAGTTCCTTTAAATTCCAAGGACTGGCGGGCTCTTTGGATATTTGTCAATGACAAGTGAGTATGGGTTGAGTAAAGGCATTTTCTTCTGCAATGTTCGCTTCTATTTCCATGGTTTGCCTCAGTCCTTTTCTTTAATTAATGCTGTTTGTGCTCACTGATGAATAATTCAGAGTCATTACAAGCAACAGATGTCAGAGGATTCAAAATGACTTTCTCTGAATTATTCATTATTTCCAAAAAAGTAACAGGTTTGTTGAACAAGTAATTGGCAACACAGATGTAGATCAAGGTTTGTCAGCAGGAAACAAGGTCTACTACTGCTTTCCCTTTTGTGCATATTACTAGCCAGGACTGCATTGTACAGGGGGAGTTTGCCTGGTACTGCGTAGGGAGTCAGTTACTTATTCTGGATGCTGAGTGGGGAGCTGGACCTTGTTTGGTTTTTCCGGTTGACAAAACGTAAATAGGAGTTTGTTCAAAAATATAATGAATGAAGGCAGCCTTGCAAACACCTATCAGACATAACGACTTAATGCAGGTCCCCAGAAAGAGGGAACAACTTTGTCTGCAAAGATATGCTGAGAATAGAGACCTGGGGGGAAAAAAACCTGATGGATATGTAAAGGTTTGTGTATAAAAATGTTCTCTGCAGGGTTGTTTATAACAGAATTTTTAAAAGGAAAAAATGCAGGCTTCCCTGGTGGCGCAGTGGTTGAGAGTCCGCCTGCCGATGCAGGGGACACGGGTTCGTGCCCCGGTCCGGGAAGATCCTACATGCTGTGGAGCGGCTAGGCCCGTGAGCCATGGCCGCTGAGCCTGCGCGTCCGGAGCCTGTGCTCCACAACAGGAGAGGCCACAACAGTGAGAGCCCGCGTACCGCAAAAAAAAAAAGGAAAAAATGCAAGTGGCCAACAATGAAAAATTAGTTGAATAAACTTTGATAAATCCAAGCAGTAGAATATTATATAGCCATTAAAATTAATTATATGTATTTTTGATACAGAAAAATATTAGAGAATTCCCTTGCACCCAGTGGTTAGGGCTCAGTGTTTTCACTGCCAGGACCCTGGGTTCGATCTCTGGTTGGGGAACTAAGACCCTGCGAAATGTGTGGCATGGCCAAAAAAAAAAAAAAAGAAAAAGAATTAATATATTAGATAGACAATGATATTAAGTGAGAGAGGCTATATTTCTGTAGCAAACTATGTGTATGTGGTTTTCCTATAGACGTAGAGAAAAGTTGAGAAGGAACTACCCCAAAATGTTAATAATTATTTAGGTGGTGTAGGGCAGTGGTCCTCAGGCTTTTTGGCACCAGGGACCGGTTTTGTGGAAGACAGTTTTTCCCACAGATGGGGCGTGGGGAGGGGGGAATATGGTTCAGGCGGTAATGTGACCAATGGGGAGCGATGGGGAGCGGCAGATGAAGCTTCACTAGCTCCGCTCACTTGCGCACTGCTCACCTTCTGCTGTCCTGGTCCGCGGACCGGGGGTTGGGGACCCCTGGTGTAGGGTCCAGGTGACTTTTCTTCTGCTTCTTGTATTTTCTCATCTTTTCCACTTTACATATGCATGCATTCATTAGAGTAAAAAGCCGAGCTGCTAAGAAATCCACAGTATTGAGGCTTAATGAATTTCTTTCTCATTTAACAGTTTGAGGTAGGTGTTCCAGATATGCAGGGGGCTCTGTTCCATTCAGATATTCACAATCCTGGGTTCCTTCCATCCTGTGGCTCCCCACTTCCCCAGGGCCTTGTCATCTTTTTTTTTTTTTTTAATGTTTATCTATTTGGCTGTGCTGGGTGTTAGTTGCGGCACACAGGATCTTCGTGGCTGCATGTGGGAGCTTTAGTTGCGGCATGTGATCTCTTAGTTGTGGCATGTGGGATCTAGTTCTCTGACCAGGGATTGAACCCGGGCCCCCTACATTGGGAGCGTGGAGTCTTAGTGACTGGACCACCAGGGAAGTCCTAGGGTCTTGTCGTCTTGTACATGGTCAAGGCTGGGTGCTGTCACAAGGAAGAAGAGGGGGCATAGAAGAGACTCTGTTCCCAAAGTGGCACACATCACCTCAGCTCACATGCCTTTCCAGGGACACAGTCACATGGCTAAACTCAACTGCCAACTGCAAGGCAGGCAGGGAACAAACTCCTGATAGGCATCTATGTGGCCAGCGACAACGCTATGCTACAGAGGAAGGAGAAAATGAATTTTGCTGGAAAGCTTTCAGTCTGTGCTAAATGTATTACCTGTATAAGAAAAAATAATATAAATTTTTTCTAAAGGGATAGAACTTTGGATTAGATGCCTTCGGAGAGCATTTCCTTTAGAAATTAAGCATACGGAGGAAGTATAAAATTTGGATACCGCCTTCAAGGGATTTACAGTTTGATAGAGTAACTAGACCGATAATAATTCAAAGTCTTATATGCAAAGGGCCAAAAGAGGAGCCACATCAATACAGAAGAGAAAATTGGCTAGGATCGTGGAATAAGGCTTAGGTGGTTTGAAAAGTTTGCAATTCTGCTTTGTTGAGCTACGAGGATTACTTGTATATTTGGAAGAAGAAAAACTATGTATGTTTTGTGACATTTTACAGTAGTATGATCTCCTTTTACACCATCGAGGAACCGAATCATAATTTCCTACTGACCTAACAGTAAGACTCTGATTGACCTTCAGTTAGCTGTTGTTCATTGTAATTCCTTGTTAAATCTGTATTGATCTATTTTTTAAAATAAATTTATTTATTTTATTTATTTATTTTTGGCTGCGTTGGGTCTTCATTGCTGCGCACGGGCTTTCTCTAGTTGTGGTGAACAGGGCTACTTTTCATTGCGGTATGCGGTCTTCTCCTTGCAGTGGCTTCTCGTTGTGGAGCATGGGCTCTAGGCATGTGGGCTTCAGTAGTTGTAGCACACAGGCTCAGTAGTTGTGGCTCGCGGGCTCTAGAGTGCAGGCTCAGTACTTGTGGCACTCGGGCTTAGTTGTTCCGCGACATGTGGGATCTTCCCGGACCAGGGCTCGAATCTGTGTCCCCTGCATTGGCAGGCGTATTCTTTTTTTTTTTTTTTTTTTTTTTTGTGGTACACAGGCCTCTCACCGCTGTGGCCTCTCCCGTTGCGGAGCACAGGCTCCGGACGCGCAGGCTCAGCGGCCACGGCTCACGGGCCCAGCCGCTCTGCGGCATGTGGGATCCTCCCGGACCGGGGCACAAACCCGTGTCCCCTGCATCGGCAGGTGGACTCCCAACCACTGCGCCACCAGGGAAGCCCGGCAGGCGTATTCTTAACCACTGCACCACCAGGGAAGTCCCTGTAGTGATCTTATCATAAAATACTTCAGAAGGGCTACAATTTGAATAAAGCTCTTAACAATAATTTATCAGTTACTTTAAAAATAAACTTAAAAATACAGTTTTAAAGTTTTAAAATATGATTATCTAGAGGTATTTCTAGACCTGTTTGGAAGGCAAACCAGAAGTATAATATAGATAAAGGGGGTTTTTTTCTCCTTTGGGTAGAAATTTTTCTATCTTTGATATATTTTTAGTAACCATACGATATATTACCTTCTTCACAATAGGATCAGATTTTGCATATCTTTTGCCTAGCGTCAGATTTTTCAAGTCTGTAGCGTTTAGGCTGTTAAAACCAAAAAATGTTCTGGTTTTATATATAAAACTTTGTAAAGTCAAATGATGGGGTTTTCTCTTTTTTTTTTTTAAAGTATAGTTGATTTACAATGTTGTGTTAGTTTCAAGTGTACCTTTTTCAGATTCTTTTCCATTATAGGTTATTAAAAGATCTTGAATGTCGTTCCTTGTGCCATACAGTAGGTCCTTGTTGTTAGTCCCTTCTTTAATCCACCGCAAATATGATCCCTTAAGACATGCTGGAATCCAATTGCCCTGTGATTTGGTATTTCCCTGATAGTTCATGAGATGCAACAAAAATGTTTGAAGGAAGACAGTAAGAACTGTTTGGTGCTTTAGGTTTTTTTGTTTTGTTTTGTTTTCAGGAAATTCAGGTTGCAGAAGCCCCATAGGGCAAGAATCATTGCAAATGAGGCCCAGATTTGAAAATTGCTGTTTTGTAAATTGTGCTTATTCTTGTAATAAAGATTTCTACAGCTGGAAAGAACTTTAAAAATTGGGTGATCCAGTTGCCTTATTTTGCAGATGAGGAACCGAGATGCAGGCAGGTCAAGTCACTTGCTGAGATCCCATTCATTCGTGGCAAAATTCAGAACCATGCTTTGACTTTCTGTCCTCAGGTCACTGTGTCCTACACCACCCCATGCCTCTCTCTTTTTTTTTTTTTTTTTTTTTTTGAGGTACGCGGGCCTCTCACTGTTGTGGCCTCTCGCGTTGCGGAGTGCAGGCTCCAGACGCGCAGGTCCAGCGGCCATGGCTCACAGGCCTAGCCGCTCCGCGGCATGTGGGGTCCTCCGGACTGGGGCACAAACCCATGTCCCCTGCATCGGTAGGCAGACCCTCAACCACTGCGCCACCAGGGTAGCCCCCATGCCTCTCTTTACCTTATGCCTCTGGGGATTGCCAGCTTACTTTCCACCAGTGACAGGAACCTCAGATAGAAACTCCAGTGAGGAGAGGGCAATACTTTCACAGCTCCTGACCTGTGGGAGTGATGGGTTGACATCGGGATGAAGTGGGAGTGAGGGCGCCATCTTTATAACCCAGCTCTTCCTGCCACCCCCCCCCCCGTTTTTTTTTTTGCCTGCCCCTTTCTTGATGCTTTGTCTACCGAACATTTGCAGAGATGTTCTTGATTCATAGTAATAATAAACACGTTAGGGGGCAGAAATCGGACTTGCAGCCAATTTTGTAGGAAGGTTCATTGCCAGCACATCTCAAGATAAAGAATTTCAGTTTCTCTTTTTTTTTTAACCATTATTTAAGAGCGCTGAGAGTTGAAGTCTCACAGTGACAACAAAAATATAATATTTTCTTCTTATTATAAAAGTGGTCAAAGAGGTGAACAGCCATACTTTTTTTTTTTTTTGCTGTAAGTGGGCCTCACACTGCTGTGGCCTTTCCCATTGCAGAGCACAGGCTCCGGACACACAGGCTCAGCGGCCATGGCTCACAGGCCCAGCCACTCTGTGGCACGTGGGATCTTCCCGGACCGGGGCACGAACCCGTGTCCCCTGCATCAGCAGGCGGACTCTCAACCACTGCACCACCAGGGAAGCCCAAGCCATACCATTTTAAAAAATATTTATTTACTTGGCTGCGCCGGGTCTCAGTTGCAGCACACGGGATCTTTTTAGTTGCGGCATGTGGGATCTAGTTCCCTGACCAGGGATTGAACCCAGGCCCCCTGCATTGGGAGCACGGAGTCTTAGACACGGGACCACCAGGGAAGTCCCCCATTTTTAAAAAATAATTTTCTTCTCCTTTTTTGATCAACATTAAGATAAATTGTCTCTTTGGGGGTGTGATTCTGGTTTAATCGGTGCAAATGTTTTGGAAAATGTTTCATGACCTATAGGTTTATTGATTTCAAAGACTATAAATCCATTTGCCCATCTATCCATCACCCACCTACCCATCTGAGGGCAGAATGGGAGGATGGGAAGTTCCCAGGGAAGTACCAACAGCTTGGATTGGTGGGTAGCCTGGGCAGACTTAGTACTTTATACTTTGGTTTTTCTACTTGAAAAGCACGTAGATCTTAATTTTCAAAATATAGCTCTGTTTATAACGGAAGAGAAGTAAAATGTAGCCAACACTGTTGACTGTCATGGAATAGCCATTCTCCCTTCACCCCTATTAACCCATTTCTTTATTCAGTTTCCTTGCTTGTAACATGGGCATGATACCCAGCTCTGAAAGTGCCTATGTGATAGATGCTTGTGTTAGTTTCCACCGTCTAGCTTCGCCTAATTAGATTTGTGTTAAGCTTGAGATCATTTATAGCCAACTTTTTCCAGATTAAAAACATAAGCCTTTGTTGAACTATCTCGTCATTCTAAATTGGAACCATCTTGCCTTTATATCAAAGAATTCATCTTTAGTTCAGTTACCACATAAGCTGGCTTAATCCTCTAGGGGCTGCTGTCATTGTTAATTTACATCTGACCTTGTTCTGAAAAAAATATTTAAAGCAGTGGAACCCTAATTTAGAACTTGCTGGTGCTTGTTTTGCCTATTCGTCTGGACCTGTAAAAATGAGTACAATTCCCTAAGAAATCAGACTGAAGGCTTTAATAAAAATTTCAGATGCCACCCTAAGAGCTAGAACTTCTTTTGATTCTTGCTCATTGTGTCAATGAAGGTGGTTACGATGAGTATTACCATCTTACAAATAGGGAAGCAGAGAGAGACCCAGTGACTTACCTAAAGTTGGTAGAACGTAGCCACTGGGTTCTCACTCCCAACCACTTGGCCAGACTCTGTGTGTGTGTGTGTCTTTGTGTGTGTGAGTTTCCTGGTTTCCTGGTGCTCAGGCTACTGGGAGCATCTGTCACAGGCACAGTGGGAATTCTGTGGAGCATGCTGGGAAGCGTCTGGCTTTTCATCTGGATTTGTGGATTTATTTTGTAATAGGGTATCTGCCACACCATGTGCCTGGGAGTCAGCAATAGCAGCAGCTGATGGGTGTTTCTGTGGGAGAAGAACAGACTTGCCAAGTCAGTCTGGCATATCAGGAGTTGAGAGACGTTGGAACTACAGGAAAAAAATTATTGAAGATGACTCTTAAGATGTCAAAAGGAAAAAAAATGACTTCTTAGGCCAGAAAAGCAAAAGCTATCACACTCTGTGAGCCCCGTGCTGAGAAATGGCTTTTCAAGGGCGGCTTAAACGCGTTAGATTAGTCTGCAATGTGGATTAAGGGACTGTGGGATTTAATAACTGGTGTATTAAAGAATGGCCCTGCGAATGTTACTCTGCCATAAGAACGTAACCACTCTAATTGAATTTAGAGGCAATATTAAAATTACTCTTTTGGTGATGCTTCCTAGATATATTAAATAAAATATCAAAAGTCACAGTTGATTAAGCTGAAACTTCAGCATGTGAGAGTTATTAAGCACTAAATTCTGTTGCTAGAGGTTTTTATTTTATTTTTTTCTGAAATGTAAGAAATTTCTCCCTTTACATAATTTATGGTCATTCCACTATTTCAGTGTGCCAGAAAATGTCCTCAGAGCCTTAACGGTGTTTTGGAACACAGTATATTATCTTATTGTTGGGCTATTTATATAACGAACACTCAATATTTATTGATGGTGGTATTTCGTGAGCTGAATTCTCTCTTATGGGCAAAGAAAGCAATAGGCTATTAAGTTACATATGGTGCTTAGGGTGCTTTTAAGGAGTAATGGTGGAAAATACACCCTTTCTTCCTCCTCCCGTGGCAGTATGTAGTTTTGCTAGCCTTATGTCTGCACACAAAGACCTTCTGAGAAGATGGCATTGATCTGGGGTGGTACCGATGTATAGCTGGGATGGTGCTGTGCACATACATACTCCATGGACCACTTCATGGTTCCAGAGTTCCATGGACTCCAGAGAGCCTTGTGGAAATCACGAAGCTTCCAGGGCAATTATAAGCAGGGAGTATTTTCCTTTCCATCCAAGCAAGGGGGGGATCTTTTCCTTCCATCCATGGGGCAAACCTGAGGCAGGGGGGCGGGGAGGCAAGGAGGTTACATTTATGTGTCTGAATTCAGATACATAATGAGGAATATAGTTGAAAAGTATCTATGCATTTGGAGCAGGGGGTAGCAATTAGAAGCACCCAGGAAACCAGATCCCTTCTTGCTCTTCAGGCTGTCTCCTGGAGTCCCCAAAGTGGCATGTCCTGTATTAAAGAGTATTGTGGAATTTATTTGTAAGTATCTATATGAAAAAACCCCATAAAATATGGACATTAGTTAGAACTTATCACAAATGAGTCATACCGTTTAAGTTATGTTTCCTTTTCCCTCTGTGGACAAGAACCTCTCCCCTTTTCTGTTATGGCTTAGATTTAGAGAAATTTATTTTATCTTGCAGAACCTTATGCCAAAGAAACAACTGTTTCACTGTGTTGAGCCTCAGTAGAAGGATGTTCGAGTACTTAATGCAACCTCTGTTGAGTGATTGGCTTCTGGCAGAAGTGTTAATATGCAAACTCTTAAAGCAGAAGGTTTACATTTTTCCAGCTGCCAAACTTTGGGCTTCCTGGTGAATCACTGGGACAGACTTTCTTGGTCAAGTGTGAGTGGTGCTCTGGGGCTGCTGGTCCAAGGCTGGGGAAGCATGACAAGTTGCTTTAGATGCCCGGCCAGAGCTCAGACACGTGGGCTTGGGGACCAGCCTCTAGGGCCCAGGTGACTTACCCTAGAAAACATCTTCACAAGTCATCCCCTGTATAGGATCATCACAGACTGAAGGAAAGGGTTAGGACCATTGATCAGAGAAGAGCTGCAGGTTTTTTCCTTCCCTGTCTGTCGCAGAGGTGTTAAGAAGAATGCTTACTCACTTGAAAGCTTTGGATTACAGATCAGCTAAAAAAGAGCTGCTGCCAACGGAATTTTCTTCTTGTTGAAGTCGTTCTTTGCCCCTAGAATACTAAGCCAAAAGGAAGGAAAAGATGAAAAATAAGCCCCTCTTTCACAATACATTTGAGTCAACCCATCAAAAAGGAAACCAGAGATTTCTCAACTAACAAATAAATGGCATTACTGCATTTGGGAATTAGAAAAAGGCTCCTTGATAAAGTTATTTGGGAATTAATCATCAGTTGGCTCCTCGTAGGCGTGGAGCACATTGGAATTCACCTCGTCTTGTTTGGAAACTGGCAGCTTGGTGGTTATATAACGTGAAACACAAGGCCTGCCAGCCGGCCCTCATGTGCCCCCTGGGGAGTTGCAAAGCTCTATAACTCTTTCTTGAGTCAGCCAGTCCTGCCAAATAGATTTCAGTGGCCTGGGGTATGTTGTGCGCAGGCCTCAGACGTCAGAATTTTACAGATGACACATCTACCTTTGTGATTTTGCCCTTAGTAACGTCTGCCAACACCAGAGAGAAGTAAATGAGAGGCACTCATTGGGTACCCCCCTACTTGTTAAAAAATGTACCATCCTGACCATTTTTGTGTCCCATTCAGTACATTCACATTGTTTGTGCTACTATCATCACCATCCATGCAAGTTTTCTTCTTGCAAAACTGAAACTCTGTACCCATTAAACAATAATTCTCTGTGTCCTCCCTCCCCCCCAGCCCCCAGCAACCACCAATCGACTTTCTGTCTCTTATTATTTGACTATTCTAGGGACCTCATATAAGTGGGATCATCCAGTAATTGTACTGTGACTGGCTTATTTTGTTTGGACCAACATCCTCAAGGTTCATCCATGTTGTAGCCTATGTCAGAATGCCCCTTCCTTTTTCAGGCTGAATAATATTCCACTGTGTGTATAGACCACATTTTGTTTATGCATTTCCTCAGTCGATGGATGGATGGATTGCTTCGACTTTTTGGCGATCGTGAATAATGTTGCTGTGAACACTGGTATACAGATATTTGTTTGAGTCCCTGCGTTTTAGTCTTTTGGATGTATATCAAAATGTGGAATTGCTGGATCATATGGTAATGGGCTCCTTTTTTAAAAAGGAAAAGTATCCTAAGAACCTGTGAGTACTTTAAGAGCACAGGACCTGATTGCTTGCTCTGTTCCCCCTTTCTCCAACTGTAGTCCACATGCCTCTGTGGTCACAGGCATGGTGGGGAAAGGTGACCTTGTCCCAGGCTGAGATCACCTGTGTAGATCTTCTCAATTTGACCACACATTCATTTAGCCCACTGAAGCACAGAGGATGACAAATTGAAGATCACGTCATATAAATGACCCCTCCCTCCTCCTTTTCTTCCCTCCTCCTTTTATTTTTCTTTTCTTTCCTCTTTCTTCTTTCAAAAACTATGATTTTGGTCTCTACACAGATGTTTTGGCCTAAACTCCAGTAAATCAATGGCACTCCGGGTTGGCTACACATTGGAGTTACCTGATTGCTTACTGCGATCCAAACCCCACCTCCAGAGATTGTGATTTAATTGGTTTGAGGTCTGACCTGGGCATGGGGGTTTGGGAAAGCTGAGTGAGTCTGCTGGGCAGCCAGCATTCTGAAGCACCAGGTAAATGACTAAATATAAATGAATATTTTCTCCATCCCTTTCTTTCTGTCTTCTTGTTGATTATTTCTTTAGAACACATCTGCAGATTTGTAAATCTCAGCCCACATTTTAAAGACTTTTAATAGGCTTTTCTTTTTAAATTAATAAGCTGCATGATGTAATTTTGAAACAAAGAATGAGGAGACCTGGGTCGTATGCTTGTGTGCATCATTACCTAACTGGGGAATGATGAATTACTTGTCAGGATCGCAGGTTTCTTGTGTTTTGGCTTTAAAAAAAACTTGGCTTTAAAATTAGAATGAGGATTGGCAAACCAGTTAGAAGAATGAGATTAAAGATTTTTTTTCTTAATTTTTATTTATTTATTTTTGGCTGCGTTGGGTCTTCGTTGCTGCCCACAGGTATTCTCTAGTTGCGGTGCGCACGCTTTTCACTGCGGTGGCTTCTCTTGTTGCGGAGCATGGGCTCCAGGTGCACGGGCTTCAGTAGTTGTGGCTCGCAGGCTCTAGATCGCAGGCTCAGTAGTTGTGGCGCACGGGCTTAGTTTCTCCACGGCATGTGGGATGTTCCCGGACCAGGGCTCGAACCCGTGTCCCCTGCATTGGCAGGCGGATTCTTAACCACTGTGAAGAAGCCTGAGATTAAAGATTTTGTTTAAAAAAAAAAAAAAAGTCCTCTCTGGCTCTAACATGCCATGACTCTTAATGAACAGGTGGAATTGTTGGGGAGTGAGGCAGGCCTGGATTGTAGTTCCATGAGTGTGAATTACGTCATGTTCTAGCCATAATGAGCAGGAAGATAAAGAAGCTCCCTACAGGGTGCTGCTGGGAGTTCTGTCCCAGAAGCAGCCTCAGGGCAGTTCCGATCAGTTACTAAAAGGATACAAAATAAAGATCTCCAAGGCTCTGTAGTTAATCAGAAAGCAGGAATGTAGTGCCAGGTAGACTGTAAGAGAGTGTTGAGGCTTTTTATGTGATGGAGAGAACATAGCAGGACTCTGGTCCAACAGAGCAGAGCGTCAGAGGCCTCCCCATCTCCATGAAAATTGTCACCTCTTTGCCACCATCCACCTTGTGCCACATGCTGTTTAAATCTGTATTTCTTCTTGGAAATTCTTTCAAAGTTTATACTTCTTTCTCTCCTCCTCAGATCCTATTTGAGGAATGTGAATGGCCCAGGTTTTTTATGTTTGTTTTTTCCTCTCTCTGGATTAACACAGCTAATGTTGAATTATGGTGCCAGGAGCTATTAGTGTAGAAAAGCAGAGAATGCAGTCCTCCCCTGGATACCTCCAGGCATGGAATTTTACTTCCATGGTGACTTCTTAGGCCCATGGGAAAGTGAGAGGCGGTGGCCTCCTGGGGGGCGGCCGACTCAGCCTCTGGAACTGGGAGCTGGAGCCAGCCCCATAGTGTGTAACCGTCAGGATGACGCAGAGAGACATGTGAATGCAGCCGGCTGCTGCAGCTGGTGCACTTGACTCTGGACAGGGAGTTCCCAGGAACCCGCGGGACACTGAGGACTGAGAGTGATATAACCCAGATCTGCCAGATGTGGGAGCCAGCGTGAGTCCCGCTGGACAATTCATTCAGAAACATTTTCTGGTCATCTGGGCAGGGAACACTGGCTGCTTCCCCTGCCGTCTGGGGTTGGAGGCACCCAAGTCCACATACCAGGAATCCCCAAGTTTACGAACATCTGTCTAAAATTACAGCCTGATTGTCTGAGCTGACACAGTGCAGAGCCCAGACTCTCTGATGGCCCCTGGCTTGTAATTTGTTAAAGGATTTCAACACTTTGGGTAGTGGAGGATGGGGGGAAATCAGTTAATAAAAACATACATGGAAGTTGCTGTGAGGTTTCTGTACATTCTACTAAGAACAGAAGTGGGATGGGAGGTTGTGAAAAGCCAAAAACTCTGCAGGCATTACGGCCAATGAAATACCAGGGATTGTGTTCTTCCTTTTTGTTAGATGTGTGCAAAATGTGTCATGGTGAATAACAAATGTATTTCTGAGAAGTTGTATTTTTTTAAAATCCTTGTGGATATATACATACAATCAGAAAAGTGCATTCATGCATCACTGGGTAAAATTTCACAGCCAGGTAACTGTAGTGAGTTGAATGGTGGCTCCCAGAAAGAGATGTCCTCCAGAACCTGTAAATGTGATCTTATTTGGAAAGGGGTCTTTGAGGTTAAATTAGGGCTCGTGAGATGAGATCATCCTGGGTGGTCCCTAAATCCAATGACAGGTATCCTTACAAGAGACAGAAGAGGAGAAGAGGTCATGGGAGAGAAGGCCACGTGAAGATAGAGACAGATTGGAGAGATACGGCCACAAGGAACAGTTGGAGACACCAGAAGCTGGAAAAGGCAAGGAACGGATTGTCCCCTAGAGCCTTCATAGGGAGCCTGGCCCTGCCGACACCTGGATTTCTGACTTCCGGCTTCCAGAACTGTGAGAGAATAAATTTGTGTTGGGTTAAGCCACCAAGTCTGTAGTAATTTGCTCTGAAAACTAAAACAATAACCAACACCCAGCTCAAGAAACAGGATCCTCATGCCTCATTCCTGTCTTCTCATCACCCCAGGATAACCACTGTCCTGACTTCCAACACCATAGATAGAATTTATGCCCTTGGAACTTATTTAAATGGAATCATATGGTATGTGGTCTTCTGTGGCAGGCTTCTTCCACTCAGCACTGTGTGTGAGATGTGTCCTATTGTTGCGTTGTTTGATCATTCCCATTGCTGTGTAGTGTTCCATGGTGTGAAGATGCCACAATTTATTTATTCTTCTCCTTCTGGGGACATTTGAGTAGCTTCCTGTTTGGAGTTACTACAAAGAGTGCTTTTAGGGAACATATTGTGTTTCTTGTTGGCAATATTCTCAGGAGTTGAATTGTTATACGTTCAGCTTTAGTAGGGATTGCCAAGCAGTTTTCTAGTTAATTTTTAAAATATCCAATGATATTTGGAATCCTTTTGTTAAAAGGAGAATCGAATGGTGAATTCAGTAGCTGTTCTTAAATGCGGATATTTTGTAAGATCCAAGTGTTGGACACAGGGTTTTCTAGGAGCAAGGACCCTCTTCCTTAGGTGGGAACTCTGCATTCTCAGTGAGGAGTACTCCATGTGTCAGAAGAACCCGTCACAGGGCCAGGTAATTGTTAGAGCCCTAACAGAGAGGCTGCTGAGCTACTGGCTGTGAATTTTAAATATTCTTAACCCATCACTGGAAAGATGAATGGCACAGCTGCAGTATCCTCCACCTTGAGTGTCAGCAACAAATTTGCAGTCTCGTAAGAGCTCCAGTTTTAACTCTCCTTTCCGGCTTTCAGGTTTAGTTCTACACTCTATACCTGAGAAAGCGATCAGATGATGTGCAGAGTTTCTAAATATCCTGCTTTGATAGGCCTGTGGAAAAAGTACCGGTGTAGTGGAGTAAACTAGATTAAAATTCAAGGCCCCACCTGTCTAAAGTGGAGGCTGCTTCGCATTTGCCTGATGCCTCTAGACCCTTGTGGGAACAGGGGAGAGTGGGTTTGACCTTGAAGTACTGCAGTGGGGCTTGGAAAGGGGAAGAAGGTGTGGTGGCAGCAACCTAGCAATCATTGTAAAAGATGTCTTTGTTTTCTTACTTCAATAGCGATGCATCTTCCTTTTAAGAATGAGAAAAATACAGGTCTGCCAGATAATACCCACGAATCTGACTCCCAGAGTTAACCACTGTTGAATATATTTGCATATACACTGCATGTATAAACCTTCCTTTCAATGCAGACATCTATTTCTGCAGTTAACAAATATTTATTGAATGCCTGCCATGTGCCAGTCCCTAGGGATAAAGCATGAATAAACAAACAAAACCCCTGTCTGCATGGAGCTGACATTCCAGGGAGGTTATGTATAAAATACTACTGCTAAAATGAGATCATACGGCACACATTTATTATCAACTGATTTCTTCCACTGAACAATACTTTTAACCTCTTTCCATGGAAACAGATATTCTGATATAACTTTTGTAGATTTATCTGAACAAAACCTGAACTAAACCTCTGCCCTTAAGAAGACTGCCGTTATCAGGAGTCAGCCAGCCTGCCCTATCCCTGGGATCGATTTGCTTTGTAACAAATCAAATTGTAGTAAATCAAAATTTGGAAAATAAAAGAGCCTTTGTCAGAGCAAAAGTTACCATTGGATGAAATTTGCCTGAGCACCTTTTATTATGGAACTTGTACTTTGGCATCATCTAGAAATGGGCCAGCCATCGGTAGCTACATGAGATATTTTCTTTCTTTCTTTCTTTTTTTGGTGGAAGACCAGACTCTTGTTTGTTTATTTATTTTTCCAGGTTTATTGAGTTATAATTGACATACAACACTGTATAAGTTTAAGGTGAGTAGTACAGTGATTTGACTTACATATATTGTGAATTCTTTCTGTTTCTTAAGGAGTGGTGTTTACCTCCTTCAGTCTCTTGAATTTCTAGGAGTGAATATTTCCAGTCTCTCCTACAGTTTATTAACCATGTCATACTCACTAAAGTTATTCTCAATCTTGTTGGCTTTGTCATCTCTGGACTAGCATTTCTCAAACTTTGTTTCCAGGGAAAATTAACTTCCAGGATAAAAGGGTTCCATGGTTGGGAGTTCCTTGGCGGTCTGGTGGTTAGGACTCCACACTTTCACTGCCGAGGCCATGGGTTCAATCCCTGGCTGGGGAACTAATATCCAAGCTGCGCAGCGTGGCCAGAAAACAAACAAACAAAAAAAAAACCCATGCACACAAGGGTTCCATGGTTACATAAACTTGAGACATGCTAGGGTAAATAAAGTCACTGTCCTATGATAAAGGACTTTTCAGAGCCTATTCTATGCCCATTGGCTTTGGGTCTCTCTGGAAAGGTGATCTTTTATTCATTTAACTACTATTTATTGAGCATCCATGTGCCAGATGCTGGGGTTACACTAGTAAACAGGACAGACAAGGTCTCTCTTTGTTTTTTGTTTTTTTTAATTTATTTTATTTTTATTTGGCTGTGCTGGGTCTTATTTGCATCGTCTGGGATCTTCATTGCAGCATGCGGGTTCTTTAGTTGTGGCATGCGGGCTCTTAATTACGGCATGCAGGATCTAGTTCCCTGACCAGGGATGGAACCTGGGCCCCCTGCATTGGGAGCATGGAGTCTTAACCACTGGACCACCATGGAAGTCCCAAGGTCTCTCTTTTCACATGCTAAGTGGTTGAAACAGCCGCAAACACGTAAATCCATACGTGAAATAAATGAATAAGTAATTTCTGATAGTGATAAAAGCTAAAAAGACAGTAAAACAAGATGACATGATAGAGTGGAGATAGAGTGTTTTCACTTTGGGAAATGTTGCTTTTGATGTAAAACTGTAGCTTTGTGCATTTTAACCTTTTATTTCTGGTTTACCATTAGTTTTATTATTACTAAGTGTATTTTTTAAATCTGCATCTTGGTCTGCTGCTATTTTAACGCTACTAGTTGACTATTGGAAATGCAGGCATGTACGACACGATACTGATGCTCCTGGTGACCAATGACAAGGCATTTGGCTGGAGTTAGAGTTGGTGGCCATTACCAGATGTGATAATAGCTATAACAGATGCGGTTGGTACCCTGCCCATATTCCTTCATCTTTACCACTTCAATGCACATTGGCCTGACTTCTGACTTACAGCACCTGCATTTCTTTGCTTGAAGATTTTTCTGGCCTGTAGGTCACTTTGCTGCCCATGAAGCAATGCTTCCCGGGAGCAGCCCAACCAATGACTGACATACCCCAGCTCCCTCACCCTTCAGGGTGGGTAAATCTAAGGGGTGTGTCTACATGGTTTTTGCAGGTTCCACCAGTGGGGTTCAGCTCAGTTGCGCAGGGTGGTAATTGGCTTGAAACACACCATTTATTTCATATCTTCCCTTCTCTATATCACTTCCTCATTCCTTTCACCTCCCAAATAAATTGCTTGCACTTGAGTTCTTTTCTTTCTTTTTTTTTTTAGAAGACTCAGGGCCCCCTGCATATCCATGCTGTCACTTCTCACTCCTGATTTCTCTCCTGTTCCCTTTTCTCAGTTCTTTTCTGCTGGGGGAATCCATGTTAAGCGCTAGCCCATGTCAGAATCAAATCTATGACCTTGAATTCCACTTGCAGCGATTAGTCAGATAGATGACTGGTCATGTCATTTAGCTGATCATGACAAATGAAAAAAGAGAAGACAATCTAATGGCATCTATCTACAGAATTACATGAGAGGAACATGAGGGGAAAACACACTCAACTCTAGAATGATGTGGCCTGTTTTCAGTGGCTGTCTTGACCAATGACTTGGGCAACTGTACATTGCATACATTGACATGTAATTAAATGTGAGTTAGCAGTTTGTAACTATGTATTAGTCAACATAAACTCTGCTTTAAGAAAGTTGGAATGATGTCTTTGATAACAGCTGCCTACTTTCCTTTTAGACATTTGATTGAACTGGCAAATCACATTTCTTATTTTAAAAAAATTAGTGGCTAAGTACATCTCGATTTTAGCTCAGGTTGTTTTAGAGAACCTGAAGAGCTAGACCATCCTCTTGCTTGGCATCCTGTTATGCCAAAATAATGAGATAAAATAGAAGAAGTTTGGCACTATTACTAATGCAGCAGATCCTAATAATTAGTTACATTTCCTTTCCTGAAAAGCAAACATCTGTCAAAAATCAAATAGTGAAAGTTTATTTTTTACTTCTTAGTTCTCAAATGCTTACAAAGATAGAATGGTTTACGGATTTGGGCTGCAAACTTGAACTTGTTAAGACAACCTTGATGGGGATAAAGGTTTCTCATCCTAGAGGCTGACATCTTAGCATCATCACACAGATAGAATTCCAGGATATTACATCCATTTTGACAACAAAATTACATTAAAGAAAAACCAGCCTAAAAAATTAACAAAAAAATCCAGCCTATTTTATAGTCCTATTTCTAGTGTTTTTGAAAAGCTATCAGTTATTGTTTCTTCCTGTTTCTCAAATATTTCTATTAATCTCTCATTCTGGACATGCAAGAAAACTGTGTTCCTGGTCTTCTGTAGCTGGATGAGGCCACATGACTAGTTCTGGCTAATGACCTGTAACGCGAGCGACATAGTGCCACATTCAGCATTTTCTTGCTAGTGTGGGCCCTTCAAGAGTTCTCTCTTCCCCTTTTGTGTGGTGACCAGCAAAGTTCAAGGTGGTGACTGCTCTGTCAACCTGGGTGTCTGAGTGATGAGGAGGATCAGAGCAGTTCTGTTGACCTGCTTGAGCAAGGAGTAAACTTTGGCTGTTCTGAGCCATGAAGATCTTGTGGTTCTTTGTTACCACAACATAACAGACCAACCCTGACTGATACAGCTATGGGCATAACATACAGCAGCTTACAGGGAGAGCACTTCTAGCAGATTCTATTACGTTGTCATGGTGACATTGCTAGAGAGTTTTTGTTGTTGATTATAAAAAACTGAACACATATAATCAGCATTGAGAAATAAATGTCTTTGTATTTTATTTTGTTTATTTTTAATTAATATTTTAAAAAATATTTATTTATTTGGTTGCACTGTGTCTTAGTTGTGGCTCGTGGGCTCCTTAATTGCAGCAGGCCGCCTCCTTAGTTGTGGCATGCGAACTCTTAGTTGCCACACGCATGTGGGATCTAGTTCCCTGGCCAGGGATCGACCCTGGGCCCCCCGCATTGGGAGCGCGGAGTCCTAACCACTGCGCCACCAGGAAAGTCCTTTGTTTTTTAAAAAATATTTAGTTATTTTGGCTGGACTGGGTCTTAGTTGTGGCACACAGGAACCTTGTTGCAGCATGCAGACTTCTTAGTTGCAGCATGCAGACTCTTAGTTGCAGCATGTGGACTCTTAGTTGTGGCGTGCTTGCGGGATCCAGTTCCCCGATCAGGGATCAAACCCAGGCCCCCTGCATTGGGAGCATGGAGTCTTACCCACTGGACCACCAGGGAAGTCCCTAGAAATAAATGTCTTTGGATATGGGACAGTTTATATGTATTGGCCATCTTTTTTTGTGTGTGTGGAAGTATAGTTGATTGACAATGTTGTGTTAATTTCTGCTATACAGCAAAGTGATCCAGTTATACATGTATATACATACTCTTTTCAATTATGATTTATTACAGGATATTGAATGTAGTTCCCCTGCTATACAGTAGGAACTTGTTGTTTATCTATTTTATATATAGTAGTTTGTATCTGCTAATCCTAAACTTCTGCTTTATCCCTCCCCCACCCCCTTTCCCCATTGGTAACCATAAGTTTGTTTTCTGTGTCTGTGAGTCTGTTTCTGTTTCATCAGTAAGTTCATTTGCATCATATTTTAGATTCCACATATGTGATACATATGGTATTTGTCTTTCTCTGACTTACTTCACTTAGTATGATAATGTCTAGGTCCATCCATGTTGCTGCAAATGGCGTTATTTTATTCTTTTTTATGGCTGGGTAGTATTCCATTGATTGTATATACCACATCTTCTTTATCCATTCATCTGTCTATGGATTCCATGTCTTGGCTATTGTAAATAGTGCTGCTATGAACATTGGGGTGCATGTATCTTTTTGAATTATAGTTTTGTCTGGGTATATGCCCAGGAGTGGGATTGCTGAATCATATGGCACTTCTATTTTTAGTTTTTTGAGGAACCTCCGTACTGTTCTCCATAGTGACTGCACTGATTTACATTCCCACCAACAGTGTAGGAGGGTTCCCTTTTCTCCACATCCTCTCCAGCATTTGTTATTTGTAGACTTTTTTTTTCAATTTATTTTTGGCTGCGTTGGGTCTTCATTGCTGTGCGTGGGCTTTCTCTAGTTGTGGCGAGTGGGGGCTACTCTTCATTGCAGTGCACGGGCTTCTCATTGCGGTGGCTTCTCTTGTTGCAGAGCACAGGCTCTAGGCGCACGGGCTTCAGTAGTTGTGGCTTGTAGGCTCTAGAGCACAGGCTTAGTTGTTCTGTGGCCTGTGGGATCTTCCCAGACCAGGGCTTGAACCCGTGTCCCCTGCATTGGCAGGCGGATTCTTTTTTTTTTTTGGCAGGTGGATTCTTAACTACTGCGCCACCAGGGAAGCCCAGTCCCTAGACTTTTTAATGATGCTCATTCTGACTGGTGTGAGGTGGTACCTCACTGTAGTTTTGATTTGCATTTCTCTAATAATCAGCGATGTTGAGCATCTTTTCATATGCCTGTTGGTGTATTGACCATCTTGCATTTGATTATTTTCCACTCCTTATGCTTAGAATTTGGAAATTCTGAAACACAAATGAATTTTTGGTATTGCTGAGAATTGAATTCTGAGAAGAAAACGTTGCAGGAATTACAGAGAGCATTTTTGGAGTAGTGCCAAGTGTAATACTTGTCCTTAGAGAAAAAAATGCAAGAGAGCACAACTTGAATTGGGGGGTGGAAAGAACACATTTTCAAAATACTGCCCTTCTAACAAACACTTTCATGAGGGAGACATTTCCCCTTCCCCATAATTTTCTTCTCCATCTCCTCCTACTGTTGAACTATATCGATTCTTGCATGCGGTAATTTCCCCATGAAAATTATATGAAAAATATTTTCAGTCTTCTGAGCATAACCAAATATGCAGGTTTTTAACTAGTTCCGTGAGGCATCTAAGTCTCATTCCTAGCTTTCTTTGAGTTGAGTCATACAAAGGTTAGTGCTTGTCTTTGCAAAAACCAAGTTAGGTTGGGTTCCTTTGTGACAAGTATTACCCTAAACTTGAGCCTTAATCTCCCCCTGTTTACTATGGAATTACTGTGTCAGACTTTGAATTCCAGTCCACTGAGACACATGGAAAGCACTTACTGTTCCCCTCTGGTTGAGCCCACCTGAGAGCATTAAGTTCAGTTCATTCTACAAAAAATGTTTCATTTCTGTCAGACTTCTCAAGGGATTTTAACCCAGACTCATACATGGTGATTGAAAGCATTAGTATTATCACAGATTAGCAGAATTATTTCTATTTAGACCAGAGAAGAGAAAGTTGAGGGTGACACTGTCAAAAGTGGATAAGTGAGTATTGTTTTTTAATTCAGAAGTGATACACAGGGGCTTCCCTGGTGGCGCAGTGGTTAAGAATCCGCCTGCCAATGCAGGGGACACGGATTTGAGCCCTGGTCCGGGAAGATCCCACATTCCACGGAGCAACTAAGCCCAAGCGCCACAACTACTGAGCCTGCGCTCTGGAGCCTGCGAGCCACAACTGCTGAGCCTACGCACCACGACTACTGAAGCCCGTGCACCTAGAGCCCCTGCTCTGTGACAAGAGAAGCCACAGCAATGAGAAGTCCGCGCACTGCAGCGAAGAGTAGCCCCCGCTCCCTGCTCGTTCCAACTAGAGAAAGCTCTCACGCAGCAACGAAGACCCAACGCAGCCAAAAATAAATAAATGCATTTTAAAAAAGTGATATACAAATAACCCACGTGTATTTACAGTAAGAAGTCCTCTTTCAACCTTCCCAAATCTGTCCTTCTCTGCAGAGCTTACCACCATTAAAAATGTGCTGTTTATCCTTTCAGACTTTATTCTGTGCATTTACAAACATGAAAATAAGACTTACCTAGGTTTTTTTTTTTTTAAGATAAATGTCCACACAAGACATGTTGTGATAAACTCACCTTTTAAAAACTTTATATATAATGGAAGTCTCTCTCTGCAGGTACACTTATATCTACCACATTCTTTTTAGCAGCAGCTCATCAAGTAGATGAACAGAAATGTAACTATTCCCTTAATGATCAACATTCAGGAAGTTTCAATTTCTTGCTATTGCAAATAAGATAAATCTCTATTTCCATAAACTCATTTGTGTGTTTCTTTATGTTTTCACACAGATGTGTATTTTCCCAGGATGGATTCTTAAGGTGGAATTACTGGTCCAAAATATGCACATCTTCAGGACTTCTCTGGCAGTCCAGTGGTTAAGACTCTGCTCTTCCAATGCAGGGGGCACGGGTTCGATCCCTGGTCAGGGGACTAAGATCCCACATGCTGTTTGGCATGGCCAAAAAAAAAAAATTTTTTTTAAATCAAAATATGCACATCTTCAATCTTGGCAGACGTTGCCATCATGCCTTCCCAAAAGCCGTATCACTTCATAGTCCTACCAGCAGTGTTCCATGATCTCTTTTTTCTCAGTTATTTCTACTTCCTTCTCCTTCACCTTATTTAGTGGCTGTCTATAGAGTTGTCAGATAAAATATAGGATGCCCAGTTAAATTTGAGTTACAGAGAAACAAAAAATAATTTTTTTTTAGTATAAGTATGTCCCAAGTATTGCATGGGGGATATTAATACTAAAAAAATTATTTGTTGTTTATCTGAACTTCAGATATAATTGGGTGTCCTGTATTTTTCTTCCTTGAACCTGGCAACTCTAGCTTACTTAATACCAGAGACAAGCCCTCATTCGCTCCTCAAGGAACTTACCTTCTAGTGCTGGAGAAAGACTACTGCGAAACTCTGTTTTCCGTACTGCTGCCAGAGGGATCTTTCTGACAAGATCACAATCTCTCCTTCTAAAGATGAGCCTTTTCCTCCGAGGTCTGCCCCCCTGCTGGGCGCTAGGCTCATTTTCCCGCCACTAACAGCCATGCCCTCTTCAGCCCTATACATCCTCTCCACTCTCAGCACTTCTTTTTTTTGTTTGTTTTCATTTGTGGTAAAAAACACGTGACATGAATTTACCCTCTTAAAAGTTTTTAAATATATAGTACAGTATTATTAACTTTATGCACATTGTTGTACAACAAATCTAGAGCTTTTTCATCTCACCTGACTAAAACTCTATACTCATTCTCTGGTAACCCTGGTGACCACTATTCTAGTTTCGTTTCTATGGGTTTGATTACTTCAGATACCTTACTTAAGTGGAATTATGCAATGTTTATCTAGTTTGTGATTGGCTTATTTCACTTAGCATAATGTCCTCAGGTTCATCCATGTTGTAGCATATGGCAGGATTTCTTTTTGTTAAGGCTGAATAATATTCCATTGTATGTTTACACCACATTTTCTTTATCCGTCCATTGATGGACAGATGCTTCCGTGTCTTGACTACTGTGAATAATGCTGCAGTGAACATGGGTGTCAAATATTTCTTTGAGATTGTATTTTCAGTTCTTTTGGATATATACCCAGAAGTGAGATTGCTTCTGGATATGGTAGTTTTAATTTTTTGAGGAACCTCTCCATACTGTTTCCCATTGCAGCTGCACCGTTTTACATTCCCACCACAAGTATTCCAATTTCTCCACATCCTTGTCAACACTTGTCATCTTCTGTTTTTTTGATAGTAGCTATCCTAAGGTATGTGAGGGGATGTCTCATTGTGGTTTTGATTTGCATTTCCCTGATGATTAGTGATGTTGAGTACCTTTTCTCTCACTTTTACCTGTCAACATTCTAGATAAATAAATATGGCATATCCATACAATGGAATATTGTTTGGCATAAAAAGGTATGGAGTGTGACTTCCCTGGTGGAGCAGTAGTTAAGAATCCACCTTCCAATGCAGGGGACATGGGTTCAGTCACTGGTTCGGGAAGATCCCACATGCTGCAGAGCAACTAAGCCTGTGCACCATACCTACTGAGCCCACATGCCACAACTCCTGAAGCCCGTGTGCCCTAGAGCCTGCAAGCCACTAATACTGAGCCCATGCACCACAACTACTGAAGCCCGAGCGCCTAGAGCCTGTGCTCTGCAACAAGAGAAGCCTCTGCAATGAGAAGCCTGTGCACCTCAACGAAGAATAGCCCCCACTCGCCGCAAATAGAGAAAGCCCGCGTGCAGCAACAAAGACCCAACGCAGCCAAAATAAAATTAAATTTTAAAAAAAAGGTGTGAAGTACTGATACATGCTACAAGATGGATAAACCTTGAAAATATCATGCTAAGTGAAAGAAGCCAGACACAAAAGTCCACATATTAAAAAAAAAAAAAAGCCACATATTGTGTGATTCCATTTATATGAAATATCTAGAACAGACACATCCATAGAGACAGAAAACTGATTACTGGTTGCCATAGGCTAGGGAGAATGGGAATTAAGTGCTCATGGGTATGGGACTTCTTTTGGGAGTAATGAGAATGTTCTGAAATTAGATACAGTAGTGGGCATGGTTATAGAACGTTGTGTGTATATATTAAAAACTACTGAATATTATATTTTAAAGAGTTAGCTTGGGGAATTCCCTGGTGGTCCAGTGGTTAAGTCTCCGAGCTTTCACTGCCGAGGGTACAATTCAGTCCCTGGTCGGGGAACTAAGATCCCACAAACCTTGTGGTGGGGAATAAAAAAGAGTTTTATGATCTATAAATTCTATCTCAATTAAAAAACTCTTAATTGCCATTCTCTATTCTTAATGTCTTTAGGTTTTTTCTAAAAGTTGAACACCAAGGAACATTTATGTGATTATTGCTGTGTAAACATTTTCACTGCAGGCCCAGGCGCTAGGGTTATATTATCTTCTCTACAGGATTAACATCACAGACCACCTAAAAAGCAGTATTTCATGCACAAGGTCCAAATGAATTCTCTTTTTTGTACTATCAACTACAGCTTTTTTGTTTTCCTGGAGTTCCTACTTATCTTTCTTTTTCATGTGGACAAAAAATAATGTTCTTTCATCATCTAGTGTGATTACCATGCTCTCGGTTACAAGACATCCCCTTACTTCTCAGAGCCACCATCATCTTGTCCTTACTGTTTCACTGCCTTGGCTCAACATTTTACTGAATTTCTTGTCGTCTTCTTTTCTTGTTCTATTCCCTTATTTTGAAGCCTCTTGAATGGGTATACCCTCTTGGAAATTCCGAATAAGAAAAAGTACAGGAGAGAGAAACTTTCTGAATCCTAGCATGTCTGAAAATATCTTAATTTTGTTCTTCTACTTTGCCTGTGCCTCAGTTTTCTCATCTGTGCGATGGGGGTGGTCATAAATTGCACCTACCTCAGCGTTGTTAATGAGGATTAAATGTGTTAGTGTGCGAAAAGCTGTTAGACACTCTTTGGCACATAGTAAATTTGTTCAGTAAACTTTAGACCATAATGTTGTAATTGAAGCCCATTAGATGTACCATAGCGTTCAGCACTCTGAAAACGTTATATGGACTAACAGTAAAGTAATAAGATGAAAGTTTGTGTGATTAAGTAAATAATCCTATTACCGTAGTTGCACCATAGGCTTATGAATTATTCCTTAGTGTTTTTCTTCTCTTATTTCATGAAGTCATAATCAGTGTTGTAGGATTTACTTGTGCTTTTTTTTTTTTTAGGTCACTAGGCTGTTCTCAGCTCTCTGGATTTTTTTTTTTTTTGCGATAAGCGGGCCTCTCACTGTTGTGGCCTCTCCCATTGCGGAGCACAGGCTCCGGACGCGCAGGCTCAGCGGCCATGGCTCACGGGCCCAGCCGCTCTGCGGCATGTGGGATCTTCCCGGACCGGGGCATGAACCCGTGTCCCCTGCATCAGCAGGCGGACTCTCAACCACTGCGCCACCAGGGAAGTCCTCTCTGGATTTTTAGTAAAGCACAGTCTATTCCAGGAAATGGCTTTAAATTGTAATGCAAATTTGATTTAGATGTATGAAAGCAGCTTGGGAGAGTAACAATGCAAGCTACTTAAGGAGTTTGGAAAATTTAGGATATTGAAGATTTAAGGAGTAGGTTGGCTCAGGCACAAAAGCGCTAAAATGTAAAACCGTCAGGCTGATCAATCTGTAGGGGCTGTTCAAGAGGATTCTGGGGGCATTTAGGCTATTGACCCTAAGTGATGTCTGCCACGGGATAGTCGGTGCATTTGTCAATCCTGGCCTCACCTTAACCCTTTCTCAAGAAGGAAGGGACAGGGGGTTATGAGGAGGCTCTGACAGGGAGACTGGGTCTGGTCTCGGGTACTCACGAATGTGCCTGGGGAAGTTTGAGTGAGCTCAGTCGGGTGATGCTAATTAGGCAAAGCGATGGAGGTTGAGAGAACTGTGCGTTCAAAAGATCCTAGGAGGAGGGAAGCAGGCCAGTGTATCTGCAACACAAAACTAGAAAGGAGAGGCGGGTACATGCTCCAGTTAGACGAGGTACCCAGTCAGTCCATCATGGGCCATGCTGAAGCCTGGGGCTTAATTCCAAGAGCAGTCGAAGGGCTTTGCCTTGGGAAGCAACAAAAACAGATTTATAGTGAGGAGAAGGAAATGGATAGGGACGAGAGTAGACTGGAACACTCCTCTTTGGAAGCTATTATGGGGTCCAGCAGTGGTTGTATCTTTGACCAGGGCAACAGCTGTGGGATGGAGAGAATCAGTGGAGGTGAGAGTTATTGGGAAATAAATCTCCGGGATGTGCTGGGGGGTGGGGTAGGGAGGCATCCAGGATGACAGTTTGGATTTCCCACTTGTAGAACTGGGCGGAAGGTGGGAGAAATTATCACATATAGAACCGCTTCCTCTCACAAATGAGTGTACGGAAGGAACTCGGATTTGAAAGGAAAAGGGTTTCTGGGTAACTTCTTTGCAGCCCTGGTATTTTCTCCAACCTTCCAGGAGTCTGTGGAGCATCCTTCCCCAAAGGACCACTTGACCACTCTATTGAACATAAGTCGTTTTCATTTTCTTTTGTATCTGCCTGGAAGCTTAGAGCAAATGAAAACATGCCAACACTATATAAACAAAACAGCCACTCAGATCTTCCCATTTTCTCAGGTTGGTGCCAAACAGGTCTTATCTAAAAAGCAAGGCAGCTAAAAAGGCACAGAGGCAATAATTGCTTTGCTATTCCAGGAACTGAGAGCCACATGTGCAAAACTATTAAAGAGCACAATTTCAAACTTCTGCTGAAAAGTTACAAGGAAATGGCTAGAATCTCTCTAGAACCCATTCCTCGCTGGGGCAAAAGGACCTGGAAAACATATTTTAACAAAACAGTGTTTAACAATATTCATAATTTGAGTCATCTGTCTTTTTTTCTTGGTCAGTCTAGCTAAAAGTTTGTCAATTTTGTTGATCTTTTCAAAGCAACAGCTTTTGGATTCATTGATTTTTCTGTTACTTTTCTGTTTTAGCTGCATCTCATAAGTTTTGATATGTTGTGTCTTAATTTTTATTCCTTTAAAAGTATTTACTAATTTCTCTTGTGATTTCTTCTTTGACCCATTGGTTATTTAAGAGTGAGTTGTTTTATTTACACCTATTTGTGAATTTCTCAAATTTCTTTTTTAAAAAAATAAATTTATTTATTTTATTTTTTATTTTTATTTTTGGCTGCATTGGGTCTTCGTTGTTGCGCGCGGGCTTTCTCTAGTTGTGGTGAGCAGGGGCTACTCTTCGTTGCAGTGCATGTTGCAGTGGCTTCTCTTGGTGCGGAGCAGACTCTAGGCACGCGGGCTTCAGTAGTTGTGGCACGCAGGCCCAGTAGTTGTGGCTTGCGGGCTCTAGAACACAGGCTCAGTAGTTGTGGTGCACAGGCTTAGTTGCTCCATGGCATATGGGATCTTACGGGACCAGGGCTCGAACCCACGTCCCCTGCTTTGGCAGGCAGATTCTTAACCACTGGACCACCAGGGAAGCCCTCAAATTTCTAATTTCATTCCATTGTTGTCAGAGAACATGCTTTGAGTGAATTCAGTCCTTTTAAATTTATTGAAGTTTGTTTTATGGTCTAGCAATTGGTCTATCCTGGAGACTGTTCCTTCTGCACTGAAAAGAATGTATTCTGTTGTGTTGGGTGGAGTGTTCTATGTTATGTTAGGTCTGGTTGGTTTATGGTGTTCATATCATTTGTCTCCTTGTTGATCTTCTGCCTAACTGTTCTATTCATTATTGAGTGTGGGGTTTTGAAGTCTCCAACTGTTATAGTTTAATCATCTATTTCTCCCATTAATTTTTGCTTTATGTATTTCAGGGCTCTCTTAGGGGCATACATGTTTATAATTGTATCTTCCTGATGGGTTGACCTTTTTGTCATTATAAATTGTCCCTCTTCATGTGGAGAACAGGGAACCCTCCTACACTGTTGGTTGGAATGTAAATTGGTACAACCATTATGGAGAACAGTATGGAGGTTCCTTAAAAAACTAAAAGTAGGGCTTCCCTGGTGGCGCAGTGGTTGAGAGTCCGCCTGCCGATGCAGGGGACACGGGTTCGTGCCCTGGTCCGGGAAGATCCCACATGCCGCGGAGCGGCTGGGCCCGTGAGCCATGGCTGCGGAGCCTGAGCGTCCGGAGCCTGTGCTCCGCAACGGGAGAGGCCACAACAGTGAGAGGCCCGCGTACTGCAAAAAAAAAAAAAAAAAAAAAAGCAACCCCACTCCTGGACATATATCTGGAGAAAACTCTAATTCAAAAAGATAAATGCACTCCAATGTTCATAGCAGCACTATTTACAATAGCCAAGACATGAAAGCAACCTAAATGTCCATTGACAGATGAATAGATAAAGAAAAGGTAGAATATTACTCAGCCATAAAAAAGAATGGGATTCTTATACACTAATATGTATAAAATGGATAATTAATAAGAACCTGCTGTATAAAAAAATAAATAAAATTCAAAAATTCAAAAAAAAAAGAATGAAATAATGCCATTTGCATCCACATGGATGGACCCAGAGATTATCATAGTAAGTGAAGTAAGTCAGACAGAGAAAGACAAATATCAAATGATAATGCTTATATGTGCAATCTAAAAAAATGATACAAATGAACTTATTTACAAAACAGAAATAGAGTCACAGATGCAGAAAACAAACTTATGGTTACCAGGGAGGGAAAGGGGAGGAGGGATAGATTGGGAGATTGGGATTGATATATATACACTACTATATATAAATACATAACTAATAAGGACCTACTGTAGAGCACAGGGAACTCTACTCAATACTCAGTAATGACCTACATGTGAAAAGAATCTAAAAAAGAGTGGATATATGTATATGTATAACTGATTCACTTTGCTGTACAGCAGAAACTAACACAATGTTATAAATCAACTATACTCCAGTAAAAAATTTTCTTAAAAATTCTCTGCTTCATAATAAAAAAATGTCCCCCTTTATTTCTGGTAGTGTTTTTGTTTTAAATTCTTCTTTGTCTGATATTAATACAGCTATTCCAGCTTTCTTACGGCTACCGTTTGCATGATTTTTTTCCCATCTATACTTTCAGCCAATTTGTAACTTTGCATCTAAATTCTCTTGTAGACAACTTATAGATAGATCTTTTGTTAAAAAAATATTTATTTATTTAGGCTGTGCCGGGTCTTAGTTGTGGCGTGCGGGATCTTCATTGCAGCGTGTTTTAGTTGCGGCATGTGGACTCTTAGTTGAGGCATGAAAACTCGTAGTTGCAGCATGCATGTGGGATCTAGTTCCCTGACCAGAGATCGAACCCAGGCCCCCTGCATTGGGAGCGTGGATTCTTACCTACTGGACCACCAGGGAAGTCCCTCTTGTTGTTGTTGTTGTTTTTAAAATCAAGCCTGATTATCTCTGCTTTGGATTGCTTAATCAACTCACATTTAGTATTATTGATATAGTTGGATTTACATCTGCTGTTTTACCTTTTGCTTTCTATATCTCATGTCTTACGTCTTTTTATGTTCCTCTGTCTCCCTTTGCTGCTTTCTTTGGCATTGAGTGAATATTTTCTAGTGTAGCACTTACATTATTTTAATGATTTTTTTAAACTATTTAAAAAGTTATTTTCTTAGTATTTACTCTTAGACTTACCATATACATTATAATGTATCAGAATTTATTTCAGATTTATACTATAGTAACTTAATTCCAGTGAGACATGGAAACTTTAGTCCTCCTCCCTCTTTTTGTTCTATTATTATTATATGTATTACAGCTGTGTGTGTTACAAAGCCAATGGTACATTGTAATAATTATTACTTTATATAATTTTAAGTCATCTGAAGAAGCTGAGAGAAGAAATGGAGAGTATATATTTATAGAGTTTGTTATATTAACCTATTTATTTACTGTTTCTGACTCTCTTCATTGGTGTCGGCGGATATGAGTTACCATCTGGTACCATTCCCTTCCTCTAAGATAGCTTTCTTCACACACATCTCCTCTGTGCAGTTATCATCAAATATACTACATTTCTATCCATTATAGGCCCAACAGTACAATTCTAGACATACTGTTTTATACTATCGCTATTTAAATCAATAAGACAAGAAAGGATAAATATGTGTTTATACTATTTTTTTAGTTACATAATTACCTTTACTGGCACTCTTTTTTCATGTGGATTCGAATTGCTGTCTGGGGTGGCTTGTGATATTTGAAGTGCCATTTATATTAACTCCCACTTATTTGTTTTTAAAAAAACAAGAAACCAAAATAACACGCAACAAAAGAGGAAATTTCTTCAGCCATTCTATTTTTTCCCCATCAATTCTGTAATGCAAATGCTGCTATATGACACTGTTAACCTTAAAATAGCAGTCACCATACTATCCGTGGTTCCCCACATGTCTGAATGCTTGATTTTCCCTAAAAAGAGGCGATAATGGTTAGGAGTTGGCAGCTTCTGCGCACCATACCTGACATCCACGCACAAGACCAGAGGATGGAACTGTGCTGAAACAGTAAAAACAGGCTTGTAACAACCATCAACAGGCTAGAGCTTAAAAGTCTTAAAAGAAAAGAATTTTAATGGCCTTGATTACTTCGGCAAGATGGTGTTTTGTGTTGTTCCTGCCCTCTGATGACTGTAAATTATGTTTTGTTGAGCTTTTGTTTAATTTTGTTCTGATTATAAAAGTGGTACATTCTTGAGAATATTTAGGAAATTCAAACAAAAAAGAAAAAGAAATTCACAACCCAGAGATAACTACTCAATATTTTTTTCTTACTCTTAATATTTTGGAGAGTCTTTTCTTCCTTCCTTCCTCCCTCCCTCCTTTCCTTCCTCTCTCTCTAATGTGTATATGTTTATATGTACATATAATATTTAAATGGCATCTCAATTTGGACTTAGTTTCCTTTAAGCCTAAGACATATAATAGTCATGTTCCTATCTGTTTATCTTGTTTCTGATAACAACTTTGCCTATATCACCTAATATTTAATATATAGTGTTCCAATTGTTACTTTCTACTTTTTAATTGTTTATAGCTGTAGTTTCTATTTCTACCATAACCAAAAGTTTATCAAAAAGTTCTTTTAAATTTCCAAGTGTTGGGGAATTCCCTGGTGGTCCAATGGTTAGGACTCAATGCTTTCACTGCTGGGTTCAATTCCTGGTCGGGGAACTAAGATCTCACAAGCTGCACCGCATGGCAAAAAAAAAAAAAAAAAAAAAAAATTCCAACTGTTGGGGTTTTGATTTAGACTTCTGCTATTTTAAGTGAGGTTTTTTTTGAGGGGTGAGGGAAGCCGTGACAGTGAGTCCTGTATAGTTTCGTTTGGAATTTATTTAGGTTTTTATTGTGGTTTACTATATGATTAGTTTTAATAAATGTTCCATGAACACATAAAAAGAAAATATAGCCCTTGTTATCATGAATCAAAATCATTTCTTTTTGTTTGTTGTCTGCTAAATCTTTTTTTTTTTTTTGGCTGTGTTGGGTCTCCGTTTCTGTGCGGGGGCTTTCTCTAGTTGCGGCGAGCGGGGGTGTGCGGGCCTCTCACTGTCGCGGCCTCTCTTGTTGTGGAGCACAGGCTCCAGACGCTCAGGCTCAGTATCTGTGGCTCACGAGCCTAGTTGCTCCGCGGCATGTGGGATCCTCCCAGACCAGGGCTCGAACCCGTGTTTCCTGCATTGGCAGGCAGACTCTCAACCACTGTGCCACCAGGGAAGCCCTGTTGTCTGCTAAATCTTTGATCATCCTTTTATTGTAACAGTTCAGTCTCGTTTAGTTGTAGACTTGTTTCTTGTAAGCAAAAATGTCACTGGGTTTTTTTTTTTTTCCACCCAATATGAAAGTTATTTCCTTTTACTATGGAAGTGTATATCTTTTTAAATTATAACTAATAGTATGATCTTGTTTCATCTTACTTTATTTTTACTTTTCCTTTAACATTTGCTATTTGCTATATGCACTATATCTTCTCTAGTGATTTGAAAATTCACATCCTGTTTTAATCCTTCCTTTAAGCTTTGCAAAAAGCATTCTCAGCCTTTACTTTTTCTGATTATCGAGGTCAAGGTAATCAATACGTGGAACAATATCTTTTGTCTTCCCTCCCCTTCCTCATTTATGTTCCTTCAAGCCACCTCCACCTACAATAAAACATGTAGCTCTCAGAATGTTATTAGTACTTTTTTTTGCATTGAATATTATACTTTAAAATTTTTTTCAGTCAGTATTTCATATTTATAGTGATTATTTAGACGTAACTATTTTGCTGGTTTCACTGTACACCACTGGATCTTTTCTGTCTTGAGCTCTTAATTTTGATACTTCTTAGACATCTAGAGGAGATCTTCAAATAGTAGTTTCAGAGAAAGGGATGTGTTTGAACCTCTGCATGTGTACCTTTTTTTTTTTTTAAGTCTTTATTGAATTTGTTACAATATTGCTTTTTTTATACAAATTTATTTATTTTATTTTATTTATTTTATTTTTGGCTGTGTTGGGTCTTTGTTGCTGCAGGCGGGCTTTCTCTAGTTGTGGCGAGCAGGGGCTCCTCTTTGTTGCGGTGCGTGGGCTTCTCATTGCGGTGGCTTCTCTTGTTGGGAGCATGGGCTCTAGGCGCACGGGCTTCAGTAGTTGTGGCTCGCGGGCTCTAGAGCGCAGGCTCAGTAGTTGTGGCACACGGGCTTAGTTGCTCTGCGGCATGTGGGATCTTCCCAGACCAGGGCTCAAACCTGTGTCTCCTGCTTTGGCAGGCGGATTCTTAACCACTGCGCCACCAGGGAAGCCATTTGCATGTGTACCTTTTCACACAGATGCCAGCTGGGCCATACATAAAATTGTGGAGTAACTCTCTTTTCTTCCCAAATTTGTTTGCCGATGTTTCTTTCTATTCTGGCCAGCAGCGCTACCTCTTTACCTAATTTGCACTGGGGCTTCCATCATGGCTTTTTGGCCGTATGCTCTTTCCAGTTGTTGGCCCTCTGTTGTTACCCCATCCTTGAAGCCCCTTGCCTGCCCTCATGGGCACTGGGCTGATCTCAGTCCCATTCAGTTCCTTTCCATTTTCTCTCCTTCCTTCCTTTAGTCGTCATGCTGGGGAGACACAACTATGTGCCAGGTAGACCAGTTAGTGACAATGAAAGTTCACTTGATCGTGGGCAAGTGCATAAATCCTATTTAACTGGCTAATACCAACTGAAAAAGTGCCAATATATTTTAATGTGAAGAGAAATACTGAAGAAAGGAGAAACAAAAAAAGATGAAGTAAGATTTTACACAAACTTCCAGATTAGATGATGCTAAAGATCTATAGAAGTTTTCTGAATATACAGTCTCTCTATAGATTTACGATTTTGTTTGTTTTGTCCACATCACTGCCTTAATCATGGATTTCAGTCTTTGGAAGAAGATGTGGTGGCCCTCATGGGCTGGGGAAAGTAGTAGTTTCTTCAGTTTTAGTTGGCTTTTCTGACAAAAGTTTATAAATTCTGCAAGTCCATGTTATCATACAAGCTGAAAACAACTTTTTTCCATTTAAATAATTTATTTGTGGGAAGTCCCTGGCAGTCCAGTGGTTAGGACTCCATGTTTCACTGCCGAGGGCCCAGGTTCAACCCCTGGTTGGGGAACTAAGATCCCGCAAGCCACGTGGCGTGACCAAAATTAAATAAATAAACAAACAAATTATTTGCTATTTGAATGCTAGAGTAAATTCAGAACAGGAATTGGCAATTGCTATTGACTTCTATCAATGATAAAAATTCAATCCAACAAACATCTTCTGAATACTTACTATGTGTAAGTATACTTACTATGTGTAACGCACTGGGGTAAACAAAAATTTTTTTAATTCTTTATTTGGTAATTGGGTGCTCATTAAATTATGTCCATACAAGGGGATATCTTGTGCAGCCATTAATAATTTTTGAAGAATATTTAAAGATATGGGAAATGCTGATAATAATATATTCAGTTAGGAAAAGCACTTTACGAAGTGATATATTGAGTATAATTTCTAATTTAGCTTAAAAACATTTTGAAAGACTAAAAAGAATATGTACCTAAATGTTACTATTGTTTATTTCTGGATGAGTAAGAAAACCCTTTTCCATATTCTAATTTTTCTATAAGGAAAACATATCAATTTAATAACCAGATAATAGTATGATTTTGTTGTTTTTTAAGGATATAGTGCAGCTCTGTAGGATTATAGGGAATAGGCACAATCACCCCCATTTCAGGAATCCACTTTGACCTCAGAAAAGGTGAGATGGAAGCTGGGCCTTGAAATGAGGGCAAAGTATTAATAGGCAGATACGCAGAAAGAATGATGCGTACACCAAGCAGAAGAGCCCATTGAAAAAATGTGCTGTATTGAGCGGGAACACAGCAAATGAAGTCGGGTGGGTGGTGAGAGAGGCAGGGCTGAGAGGATCTTGAAACTTTGGTAAGGAGGCCAGAGTTTGCTCTGCCTATTGGGGGAAAACATTGAAGGTTTTAAATTTGGGGTGAGAGAATCAGATCAAGAGTAAATCTGTGCTCTATACAGGTGATTCCAAAACGAGTAGGGTGAATGCAAGGCCGGAGACCAGGGGCAGGGGAACCCTTAGGAGGCGTGCTCCTGGTTCCTTCTGTGTCTCTGGCTGAGCCTTCTCAGTTGTGTTCCCCAGGCTTTCTTCCTTCCTCTCCCCCTAATTGTTCTTTCTTCCTTCCTCTCCCCCTAATTGTTGGATGCTACTGGGTCCTGCCTCCCATCCCTATTCTGCCTTGGCTGTACCATCCTTCAGGATGCTGTCCATTTCAGTGGTCCAGCCGAGGTCTTTTTTTTTTGTGTGTGTGCGGTACGCGGGACTTTCACTGTGGTGGCCTCTCCCGTTGCGGAGCACAGCCTCCAGACGCGCAGTCTCAGCGGCCATGGCTCACGGGCCTAGCCGCTCCGCGGCATGTGGGATCTTCCCGGACCGGGGCACGAACCCATGTCCCCTGCATCGGCAGGCGGACTCTCAACCACTGCGCCACCAGGAAAGCCCCAGCCTAGGTCTTTTTTATGGACTCCAAACCAGTGTGTGTTTAATTATGTCCAGGTCACCTTCACCTAGTTGTTTCCTGACTCCCCAACTTCACAGAAACTTCTGTCTTCCTTCTGAAGTCTGCTTCTCCTCCTCCTCTCTTGAGCCCCAGAACATAGTCCCCTTTTCCCCATCCTACCAGTTAACCGAGCCAGAAACTTCAGTGTCCTTACAAAACTTACAAAGGGACAACTATTGCATGATTCCACTTACATGAAGTACTTAGAATAGTCAAATTAGTAGAGATAGGAAGTAGAATGGTGGTTGCCAGGGGTGGGGGGTGGGAGGGGGATGGCGAGTTAGTGTTTCATGGGTAAAGAGTTTCTGTTTGGGATGGTGAAAAAGTTCTGGTGATGGTTGCACCATTCTGTGGCAGTAATTAATGCCACTGAATGGTATACTTTAAAATGGTTAAAATGGTAAATTTTCTGTGATGTATATTTTACCACAATTAAAAACTAAAATAAAATAAAATAAAACCTGTTCAACTTGGTTTAAACCAGTTTCTCTCAGACTTATTTGATTATGGAGCTCTCTGATCAAAAGGGAAAAAAATGTTTTAAAGTGGAACATAAATATTCACATCCTTTAGATGTAAGAGGAACATACTTTGGGGAACATTCCACTATTTGAGGGCAAGGAAGAGGAATTAAGTTCCTCATTTCCTCACACACTGCTGGAACTCAATGCATTTCTTTTTAAGAAACATTATTAGAAATGGTGGTTGGGCTTTTATTTAGGAAAATTGTGGGTCAGTTAGCCTTCCCCAGGCTGACCTAATGATATTATTTCTATGGGAGCTTCAAAACACTTCAGCCTGAAAAGGAAATTCTAGGACACAATCCACTCAAATTGGAGGCAGATTTACTTCAACAGTTCTAAGTACACAGTCTCACTTTATGCAGAGGTTTGCAAATTACTTGGAAAAGATAGGAGTTTCTCCCTATTTTGGGTAACTTCTACCTCTCTTCTCTGGGCCACCTTCTGATAACCTCCTGTCCTGCATAGATGCCAAGACTCTTGCTTTGGTTACCTTTCTGAGTTCTTGTTTCAAGAGCCTAATGCCCCAAGCCCTGTACAACTCAAGAGGGTGCTCTTGTGCAGTACACAACCTGTGCAGCTGCCCATGTCAGTAAACACCCTCAGGTCCCTTTCTTATTCTGTCTACCGTACACCCCAGGAATAGGAATCCTGCCTTGCAGTTTCAGCATAGGGTCACCTTTTCCATACCAACTTATTTCTTTAATTGAAAAACACATGGTTTTTATAAAAACTTCAAACCTTACAGAAGTACATTTCCCACAATCCTCTCTTAGGTAATTATCGTTAACAATTGACTATATAATATTTTTAGTTTTTTCCCCCATTCATGTACTAGTACATGTGTGTGCACTTTACTGAAACTCCTGCTAAACCTACTGTTTGCAGCTTACTTTTTTTTTTTTTCCACTTATCTATGCATCTGGGGCCTCTTTCCATTTTGGCAAGTAGAGATCTATTTCATGATTTAATGGCTGTATTGTATTTCTTTATTTGGATGTACCTTGATTTATCTAGCTGGTCCCATTGATAGACAATTGGAGTTTTTCCAGCTTTGTGCTATTGCATATAATGCAGCCATGAATAATCTGAAGCATATAAATCTTTGCACAATTGCAAGAGTTTCTCTAGGAAAAATTCCTAGGTAGAGTAAGTAGGTCAAATGATATAAACATCTTAAATTTTAATAGATAAAATCATCTTCCTAAAGGATTTAATCACTTCGCTCTCCCACCAATGTGATCAAGGGTCTATTCCCTCCACCTCACCAACACTGGCAAACCTTTTTCATCTTTACTAATCTGATAGGTGAGAAGTTTTAGTCTGTGTTAAAAAGATTTTTTTTACATGTCTTCCCACTGTAAAATTCTGTAGTGATACTGAATACTTGAGGTTGAACATTTTTCATTTGTTTATCGGCCACTTGTATTTCTTTGAGTCCTTCCCCCGGCTTCTACTTGGCTGTGCACTTCAATTCCTCATTTCTGTGCTCTACCTGCCAGGATGGGAAATCTGTTCCCTCTCTTCAGACCCCTGTGCTGACTACCACTTCCTGCCTCAGAGCTGGAAGGAGTGATGTCCAGCCCAGGACTTTTGGTGGGAGAGACCTGGGGTGAGTCCCAGCTGCTCCACATATTTGTGTGACTTTTGATAATTTTCCTAACTTCTCTATGCCCCAGTTTCCTCATCTGAAAACTGAGATGGTAATTTTGCCTACAACAAAGGGTTGCTTTCAGGATTAACTGGGATAATTGTTATGTAAAGCATTTAGTCCTTGCTTCATACAGTGTAAACATTTGGGAAACACTAACTATTGTTATTATTGCTATAATAAAGTGTACTCTTTGTTTTCTAAATTATGCTTCCTGGCCAGTATCAGTATTGAGATGGTGAGGATATGGAGAAAGCCTTTGAAAATGGAACTATGCTAAAACATTTACAGTGTTCTTATATCTTCTGCATTCCCATAATTGTCTTGGGGCTCAAACATTAATAAGGCAGCTTGGCTCTGAATATAACACTTTCCAGCATTATTCTGCTTGTGCACATCTGTTTTCTCTCTTTATTGTAACTGAGTTACATGTAATCAGAGGTTACAAACTAATGTGGCTAAATGTAGCTTATCAGTTTCTCATGTTTATAGAGTGTTATGAGTTGTTTTTTAATTTTGGCCAACATTTAGAAGTAGGGTGTTCATATAAAAATCTACATTTTCAGCTTTTCTTGAGTAGTAGGAAATGTTGACTAGCATCCACTAGAGCTGGGTCGCTGCGCCCCCTTTAGACGGGGCGTGGGCTCTCCAGGTTCCTATTGCCCCACCCCACCCCACCCCCCCGCCGGTTCTTCCCCTTTCCCTCGCCCATGCAGCTGGTTATCATTTATAATTCATCATCATACTTGCCTTGTTGTTTTCCTTAAGGTAGAGGAATATATCCTGGTACCCATGTCTCTACTAAAAGTGGGAACCTAAGACAAAAATATTATATTGAACATATTTCTATGTATAAGTGAAGGATTGCCCCCATGTGTTTAATTTGCCGAGAAAGTGAATCTGTTCATTTTATTTTATTTTTAAATTTATTTATTTATTTATTTATTTTGGCTCAGTTGGGTCTTCGTTGCTGCGTGCAGGCTTTCTCTAGTTGCGGCGAGCAGGGGCTACTCTTCCTTGCGGTTCTTGGGCTTCTCATTGCGGTGGCCTCTTTTGTTGCGAGCACGGACTCTAGGCGCACGGGCTTCAGTAGTTGTGGCACGTGGGCTCAGTAGTTGTGGCTTGCAGGCTCTAGAGCGCAGGCTCAGTAGTGGTGGCACACGGGCTTAGTTGCTCCACGGCATGTGGGATCTTCCCGGACCAGGGCTCGAGCCCGTGTCCCCTGCATTGGCAGGCAGATGCTTAACCACTGCACCACCAGGGAAGCCCCAGTTTGTTCATTTTAGCCATGAGCTTCATTCATTGACCTAATCTGCCCCTGGAGACAATAGAGATGTGAATTCTATATGAATCAGTCCTAACAACCTGCCTCTGCTGGGCGTTTAAGGGCCCTCTCTGCTCCTTTTCCCCAGTGGTTCTCAACCTTAACTCGGAAGTTTGAAAAGATACCGAGGCCTGGGTGTTGGGTTGTTCTACCCCCCACCCCCCCACCCCCCCACCCCTCCTCCTGCAAAGAGCAGGAGAACCTTTTTGGATGGATCAAGCGGAGGAACGTTTACTGGATTTGTGTCTAGGGACATGATCTGTCTTTCTTGGCATGCTGCCTCTTAGGATCCCCAGCTTCCCCCATAAAACTGAGGGTTATGAGTCCTGGCGTTCGTGGGCTGAAGGCCAAGAGGGCGAATGAGACCAGCCTTGCCCTCCTTCTCAGGGAGGAGAGAAGTGCTTCCATTCTTTTCCCTTGGTGTGTTCCTTTCTTTGGACTGCTCGTCCTTCACTCTCAAAGTGGTAAGACATAGAGGGTCAAGCTTTGGCTGTGGACTTGAAGACAGGGAGGCCAGGCTGCCTGCCTGGCTGTCACCCCAAGGACAGCTCTCCCTGGGCAGCAGGGCCCACCAGTTGCAGGCGGGGAGGCCCGCTCACTGGGCTTGGAACCCCTGTTGGGGCTGAGGACAGAGCAAGCGTGAATAATGCCTCAGCTTGAGCAGCATCTTGTCCAGTTTCCCCCCAAAGTGTGGCTTAGCATGGCCGGTTGAGGACCTGGGTGGTCAGGCCCCAATGGCAGATCCCTCATCAAATCTCAGCATCATAGCACTGACCCCTACCAACTTCCACAAGCATACACGAGGGCTCTATCCTGTGTTCCCAGGCAGCCTGTGCTTCCTTTTCAAGTATTTATATTTTATCATCATTTTTTTGTTTATATGTCTGTTTCCCTTACTAGAATCTAAGCTCCTTGACTGCAGGGAATGTACTTTACCATTTTAATAACCTTGGTGCCCAGGGCATAATTGATGTTTGATAAATATTCTCTAATGGATTTAAATTTTCATAATTGTATTGACTCTTTTGCCATATGAAAAGCTGTTTTCTAGGTGCTATGGGAACATAGGAGGTTTAAAATGTAGTTTATGTTCTGAAGGAACTTGTTATCCAGTTGGGGAGATAAGCTCAATCATTCATTCCTTCAGTCATTCATTTGACATATACTGAGCGTCTAAGCTCTGGTCAGTTTGGCATTGGGGATATGATATCAAGGTGTGTACTCCACTCTCAAATGGCTTCCAGTAGGAGAGATGGATATAAAATTATATAAAATGAGCACAACGTAAGGTGATAAGTGCAATGATATGATTCCTAACAATTGTTAAAAATATGGAGTAGAAAATAAATAGCTCAAAAGAGTAATGGAGGAACTAACACAAAGCAGTGCATGACTTGGTAGTTATGATTAGAAGTAAAGCCCAGCTTTCTTAGGGGCCACCAAGGGGACATTGAGAAGTGTCTGCTGAGAAAGCATCTCCCATGAAATCAGGGGTGCACAGTGCACGTCCGTACAGCTAAGGTGCAGCAAAGGCCCACGTTAAAAACACCCGTCCGACCTGCTTGACCTAGTGTTTCCCAAGCTTATGTGAGTGTGACGCTCTTTTCTCCCCACTATTTAACTAACATCCTATGGAACTGACATTCCTTAAAGTCATTTTGGGAAATGCCAGGGTAGATACCATCTGTAATTAGATAGCTGGTGGCTCTTAACATTTTGCGGGGAGGTGGATCTCTTGAGAAGTTAACAGTGAGGGGAATTGTGCACAATTCATGCATTCCTTGAAGCCCATCCGAGACCCTTGTCCATGGTCAGGGAAAGAAAAGAAGGGAGCAAATCCCAGGTAGGAGGGATCTGTGTGGGCCAAGACAAAAGAGGATGGAAAAGATGGGTCTTAGTGCCAAGCAGTTTGACTGTGAGGGAGGGAGAGATGGGGCAGAGAGACAGGGGACCACGGTGGAGTTGGAGATGGCCAACTGTGGAAGGCCTGAGATGGCTGGCATGGAATTACCAGTCGTTAATGACCAATTGCCTGTGAAGGTTAAGGGAGATGCAAGGTTGAGAACGCATCTACTAATGGACACTGGAGTCGTAGAAGGATTATTCACAGAAACAGGAAAGTCACAGAGCCAAAATCTTCCACATGTCAAAACCTATGTTATTATCATGTTGAAATGCTCCAACTTGCCTTTTTTACCCCCTGCCCTCCCCTTGCCAACTGGCCCTTATTAATTTGTGCTGAATCTCCCAATTGAAAAATTCACTTTCAGAATTGGATTTGCCATCTAACTGGGCATCCTACCTTGAACAATTAAAAATCCGCTTGGTCTGACTTCTAATTGTAGAAGGAATCAAGCTGACCTTCGTTGAGCTGTTGCTAACGGGAGCCTGTTACCTGGGTGACTAGATTTACAATATGTCAGTATGCAAATACCATCTGCCCAAGAGGAGGAAGGAAGGCCTTCCTCCTCTGAGGGTTGTCAGAAGTTCTGGAAATGTCTTCCTCTGGGAATGGGGAGGAGGCTTGCCAAAGAGGAGGAAAACCAGGAAAGATGTGATTTTTCTATGTTAGAGTCTTTTCCTCACTCTAGGAATGAGGACAGGAGTTTGTGGTTTGCCTTACAGACTGTCCTATAAGGTTGATCACTAGGGATACACATGTAAGTCAGATTTTACATTTCTTGGGGAGGGGGGAGGGAGCCAAAAGGGTAGCATCTGTCACTTCAGTGTATTTAGATTCAGATGACTGCAGTAGTTTATTGAAGCCTTTGAGTATGCAATTCTTGTTTTCCACAATGCCTTCAGGAATCTAATTTCAATTGTTAAGAGCCCACTGCCTTGGGCTCTCAAGAAGGGTGAAGAGAAGTGGATATGTCATCTCACTTTCCCTCACATCAGCTTGTCTGGGGAAGCTGAAGGGATTTTCTCCCCAGAATATCTATGTTCAGCTCCTGTCCTGCACATTGTTTCAGGCTAAGGTTTACAGTCACATTTGGAAACATTCAAATCTGAAGGCAGGCAGGGGAGTTCTATTCCTTTTCATGAAATAACTGTCACATCAGCTGTCAGCTGCAGGAGTTTCTTCTACCCAGGTGTTTTGTGAGTCCAAATTAGATGGACTCATTAATTTTAATTTTTACTTTAAAATCTCAAGGACTTGTATGGGTGGGTATGCTTCCTTTAATTGCCGTGTGTCCGAATTTGTGTAGGAGGAAGAGTTTCCAGGAGCAGGGCCAAGAACCTTGGGCTCTTAGCTTCTAATTTTGTCCCCCTGGTAACTTCCCGTGACCTCCTTCTCTGCTTGCTCTCGTTGGCACTGCCATCTCCCACCTCTTTAAAAAAAACTCCTAATGTCCACCTAAAACTGTCAGCAGCATGAAAGAGTGAGGAAAGTCACTTTACTTCCCAGGGTACTTTCACCCAGCCTTATAAATAAATAGCTTTTCATGTCAAGCAAGTGACTGAGGAGATTAATGCCAGAGACAAGGGATGGTAAATCCTGGAGCTCGACTGCCTGGGTTCAAATCCCAGCTCTGCTACTTTCTAGCTGGGTGAAGTTAGGCAAGTTACTCAACCTCTCTGTGCACCAGTTTCTTCATTTGTAAAACGGGGATAAAAATACTACTATCTCATAGAGTTGCTGTGAGGATCAAATAAGTATGAATGCTTTAGGACCATGCTGACCCCAGAAAAGTTAGCACCGTGTAGCAGCATTTTTCTTCTTTGCTTTTTTTCCAAAACAAACAACTTTTTATTGAAGTATAGTTGATTTACAATGTTGTGTTTGTTTCTGGTGTACAGCAAAATGATTCCGTTTTTTCAGATTCTTTTCCATTATAGGTTATTACAAGATACTGAATATAGTTCCCTCTGCTACACAATAAATCCTTGTTGCTTAGCTATTTTATATGTAGTAGTTGTGTATTTGTTAATCCTAAACTCCTAATTTATCCCCCCACCTTTCCCCTTTGGTAACCACAAGTGTGTTTTCTATGTTTATTTATTTTATAAATAAATAAATTGGTGCAGCCACTATGGAGGACAGTACGGAGGTTCCTTAAAAAACTAAAAATAGAGTTACCATATGATCCAGCAATCCCACTCCTGGGCATATATCTGGAAAAGACAAAAACTCTAATTCAGAAAGATACATGCGCCCTTATGTTCATAGCAGCACTATTTACAATAGCCAAGACATGGAAGCAACCTAAATGTTCATCAACAGAGGAATGGATTAAGAAGATGTGGTGTATATATATATATATATATATATATATATATATATATACACACACACACACACAATGGAATACTACTCAGCCATAAAAAAAGAATGAAATAATGCCATTTGCAGCAACATGAATGGACCTAGAGATTATCATACTAAGTAAAGTAAGTCAGAAAGAGAAAGACAAATATCATATGAAATCACTTATATGTGAAATCTAAAAAAACAACACAAATGAACTTATCTACAAAACAGAAACAGACCAACAGACATAGAGAACAGACTTGTGGTTGCAGGGGTGGGTGGGGGTGGAGGAGAGATGGAGTGGGAGTTTGGGATTAGCAGGTGCAAACTATTATATACAGAATGGGTAAACAACAAGGTCCTATCGTATAGCACAGGGAGCTATATTCAATATCCTGTGATTAAACCATCATTGAAAAAATATGATAAAGAATATATATGTATAACTGAGTCACTTTTCACTTTTTTTACACCAGAAATTAACACAACATTGTAAATCAACTATACTTCAATTTAAAAAAACACACTACGCTAAGTGAAAGCAGTCAGTCTCAAAAGGCCACATACTGTATGATTCCATTTATATGAAATGTCCAGAATGAGCATATCCATAGTGACCGAAGGTAGATTAGTGGTTGCCAGGGGGTGGGAGGAGGGGAGAACGGGGAGTTACTGCTAATGGGTGTGGAGTTTCTTTTGGGGATGATGAAAATATTCTGGAATTAGATAGTGGAGACAGTTGCATAGCCTTGTGAATATACTAAAAACTACTGAATTGTATACTTAAAAAAAAAAGAACACAACTAGCAAGTGTGAGAAACTACTTAAATCCACTGCAGAGTCTAAAGTTATTTCCAAGATTACTTTTTCAAGAGTAGCTGTCACCTAAAATAGAATAAAGAGTGACTTAAACCATAAGAAAAACAAGAAAAAGGCAGATTACCCAGAGTGGCTTTTTTACCTCAAATCTTTGAATATAAGTCACACACGTTTGATTCATAAGTAAATTCTGCAAGACTGTTTGCTGCCTTCTACTTACTGGCTGGGCCATCAAAATAATCCTGAAAGCAGCTTCTATAAGAGAAATAGAAGTGCCTTTTCAGGTCATGCCCACCACCACCCCTGGACTCCCTAAGGTAGTAATTCATGGCTGTCTCTTTGTGGTGCCCTACACCATAGTGACTTAACTATTATGAATATGTTGGGGCCTTTTTACTTAAAGGGATTTATTGCATTTTTATCTTCTGTTTGCAGGCAGAACATTTCAAAGGGACACCGTCCAATCCCCTGAAAAATAACCACCTCAGTTCATCAGTGCTTTATCAGAAAGGTCTTCTGATTTAAATAAATGGTAGAGTTGAAATCTCTCCCAGGGCGGTCTCAAGTACTTATTTGGAAGACAGATTTGACATGCCCAAGCACCACCTAAAGAGAGCCTTACAACAATGAGATCCAAGAAAGAAATTAGCGTTGACTTTACAACATCATGTGACCACATCACACACATTAGAATGGCTATTATTGAAAAACAAACAAAAAATGGAAAATAGCAAGTGTTGGCAAGGATGTGGAGAAACTGGAATCCTTGTGCATTGTTGCTGGGAATAAAATGGTGCAGCTGCTGTGGAAAACAGTTTGGTGGGTCCTTAAAAAGTTAAACATAGAATTATCATATGATCCAGCAAATCCACATCTGGGTGTGAACTCAAACAGATACTTGTATACCAATGTTCATAGCAGCATTAGTCACAATAATAGCCAGAGGGTGGAAGCAACCCAAATACCCATCAGCAGATGAATGAATAAGCATCCATGGTATACACATACAATGGAATGTTTTTCAGCCTTAAAAAGGAATGAAATTCTGACACATACTACAACATGGATGAACGTTGAAAACGTTATGCTAAAGTGGAAAAGCCCATCAAGAAAGGACGCACATTGTGTGATTTCACTTACATGAGGTATCTAGAATAGACACGTTCATAGACATGAAGTAGATTAGAGGTTACTAGGGAGGAGGACCGGAATTGCTATCTAATGGGGACAGAGTTTCTTTCTGAAATGATGAAAAAGTTCAGAAATGGAAGGTGGTGTTGGTTGCACAACAATTATGAATGAACTTAATGCAACTGAATTCTACATTTAAAAATGGCTAAAATGGTAAATTTTGTTAACTATATTTTACCATAATTAAAAAATGAAAAAAAGATTCCTGTGAGGAACAGCATTCTGGTTCATCATTTTTTCTCTATGTTCTTTTTTCTCCCCACTCTTTGAAAACACGGTGAATTGTATTTATTTCATCACGGCATTGCCTCCCCTAGGAGAATACACAGAGATGGAGGATTACTGACTGTTGACAGCGCAAGAACAGGGCCACCACTCGGCCTTAAAAGTACCATTTGACGGAACCTCTCTCTGGGTCATTAGAATAAGTCTGAGATGCATCAGAAAGTTATTTATTTATTTGTAATTTTATTGAAGTATAGTTGATTTATAATGTTGTATTAGTTTCTGATGTATAGCAAAGTGATTCAGTTACACGCACACACATATATTATACATATTCTTTTCCATACGGTTTATTATAGGATGTTGAATATAGCCCCCTGTGCTGTACAGTAGGGCCTTGTCATTTATCCATCCTATATAATAGTTTGCATCTGCTAATCCCAAACTCCCACTCCATCCCGCCTCTACTCCCCCTTTAGCAACCACAAGTCTGTTCTCTATGTCTGTGAGTCTGTTTCTGTTTTGTAGATAAGTTAATTTGTGTCATATTTTAGCTTCCACATATAAGCGATATCATAGCTTTGTCTTTCTCTTTCTGACTTACTTCACCTAGTATCATCATCTCTGGGTCCATCCATGTTGCTGCAGATGGCATTATTTCATTCTTTTTTATGGCTGAGTAGCAGTCCATCGTGTGTGTGTGTGTATATATACCACATCTTCTTTATCCATTCATCTGTCGATGGGCATTTAGGTTGCTTCCATGTCTTGGCTATTGTGAATAGTGTTGCTGTGAACATCGGGGTGCATGTATCTGAAAAAGATAGATTTTGGGGTTTCTTTTTTTTTGTATTGCGGTACGTGGGCCTCTCACTGTTGTGGCCTCTCCCGTTGCGGAGCGCGGGCTCCGGACACGCAGGCTCAGCGGCCATGGCTCACGGGTCCAGCCGCTCCGCGGCATGTGGGATCTTCCCGGACCGGGCCACGAACCTGTGTCCCCTGCATCGGCAGGTGGACTCTCAACCACTGCGCCACCAGGGAAGCCCCAGAACAACAGCATCTCTTGATGTCACCTATCATTTTCCTGATTTTTAAATGTAGCAATTCCTGGAAATGTACCCAATTTACTCTATTTTGCCTGTCTTCATTAACTGTCTCAGGAGAGCAGGAGTTGACAACCATATACTTTTCTCCATCAGTTATCTGCTTATTTTTACCAAGGAAGAAACACCCATAGGCTGCTATTGCTTAGGAGGAATGGTGCCTTTCCTTCACCCAGCCACATACCCTATGGCTGCCTATGGGCTACAGGTATCACTGCAGGCATGTGAAACCTGGGGCCACTCCTCCAAAGTGGGGTGAAGACAGATGCTGGAATTTTTCAGACTTTGAACCACAGATATAACTTGGTCATAACTCTCTCTCATCATTGCTAGAGAGTTAGCAGAGCCCTGAAACCACTTGCCGTGTCAGCTAGCACTTAAGCAAGCAAACGGGTTCAGTGACCTTCAAATATTACTGAGATCTTCTTGTTCTAGGCATGAAGTGTCTTGAATAATTCTTTCAAAACATTAAGAACTCCCATTGTTCAATTGTACATGAAGCAGTAAGTGCTGCTCTTTGCATCCAGTGTGCTCTTATGCTCTCAGACGTTCTCAAAGACACTAAAACTAATTGCTGTCATTCCTACGAGTATATTTCTAGCTTTAACCAGAAAAACAGCATCTCTTTTTTTTTTTTTTTTTTTTTTTTTTTTTGCGGTATGCGGGCCTCTCACTGTTGTGGCCTCTCCCGTTGCAGAGCACAGGCTCCGGACATGCAGGCTCAGCGGCCATGGCTCATGCCGCGGCATGTGGGATCCTCCCGGACCGGGGCACAAACCTGTGTCCCCTGCATCAGCAGGCGGACTCTCAACCACTGCACCACCAGGGAAGCCCCAGAACAACAGCATCTCTTGATGTCACCCATCATTTTCCTGAAGGATTGTTAGGTACAATAGGCTTCACAAACAGGGGCTTTTCTAATTCAAGAAAGAGCCTGTTACCCCCATAAAGATAGACCTGTCTCCTAGAAATACCTCTGGTTATGAGGCCAAGGTTAAGGAGATGAGCATTGACACAGCAGGGTGTGGCAAGGAGACGGTGCAGGATATATTTCTGGAAATGTTCTATCTTAGTTTTCTCCCTTTTTGGTCTTGTGATTGGCTGTGGGTTTCTGCTTTATAGTAAACACAAGAGCCTTGATTGCTTTCTAAAAGTCAGCCCTGTTACCAAACCTCTCCATTTACTTGAGTTGCAGTTGGTTTCACATTTCTTGGCAAATGGTCCAATGGCTTTTATGTCAGCCTCAAGTTCCTTCAGCTCACAGCCTTGTGTCTTCGAGGTGGAACTCAGGAAACCCTCCTCTTCGCCGGAGACCAGGTCGACCTCGTTCATCGCTCTGCCTCCAGTAACTACAGAGCCTGATGTACTCTGCTTGTTCAGTGCACGAACAAGAAGGGACCAAGAGTGGCCCCCAACCAACGTCTGGAGAAATCCCATGTTCTGCCTCAAGGGCCAACTACCCCTGTGGTTTTGAACTGAGTTCTGGCAGTTCCTGTCTTTGCTCTCTCTGTGGGTTTTCATGCTGCTCTCTAATGGCTAACGTGTTCAGCTTCTCATTATCAATACCAGGGGATGACACCTCTTGCCTGAGCCGATGCTTATACAGTAGCCTCTACTCACTGTGTGTTATCATTTTGGCTTTTCAATTTGTGTAGCAAATGAGTTCTCAGGGCTAGAATACCACCCCCAAGGATGAGTCAGTGTTGGAAGGAGCAGTTAAAATGTGCTCTCTTGGGACTTCGCTGGTGGTGCAGTGGTTAAGAAGCCGCCTGCCAATGCAGGGGACACGGGTTCGAGCCGTGGTCCGGGAAGATCCCACATGCCGCAGAGCAGCTGAGCCCGTGCTCCGCAACAAGAGAAGCCACTGCAATGAGAAGCTCACATACTGCAACAAAGAGCAGCCCCCGCTCGCCGCAACTAGAGAAAGCCCATGTGCAGCAACGAAGACCCAATGCAGCCAAAAGTAAAATAAATAAATAAACTTATTTTTTTTAAATGTGCACTCATACTTTTCATATACTGTACCCTCCTGTACTCGGTCAAGTGGATTATGCTGCTGGACGGCTGAATGTACTAGAAACAATTTGCGGTTTTGTACAGTCACAGGCATAGAGTTCTGCTTGCACCAGCACGAAGCATACCCTGAGCCCTTCCCTTGGCATTGAGTTGCTCTATTTCTATTCAGTTTAGTCCAAAACTTAGAATGGGTTAAGCACCAGCCTACAATGCTGTTTATATTAGTTTGTCACAGAAGGTGGATTTTTGAATTAAATGTCCAATAACCCAGCTCCTTCTTAAATCTTTTTATCAGCTTTTTCATTCCTGCACCCTGGTATTATGACACAGTATTACGTAATAAACAAGGCACCTCTGATAGCTGCTTATAAAGATCCGGGAGAAAAGATAAATATGTGATGAAGCACTGATATCCTGAAATATGAGCTGCAGGTTTGTATTTTCTTTGTGGGATCGGATATTGGTTTTCGTGCTTTATTGACCTGGCAGGGAGAGAGCTGACGAAACACCAAGGAACTTTACACCTTTTTTTTTTTTTTTTTTTAAACCTCACTTGTCTACATGGAGAAATCTGGACATTTGAATCGCAGAGCCAGAAAGACTGATGGGGCTAGCCAGTCATGTCTTTGCAGAACCCAAATCAGATCCAGCCCATGGAGGTAAAAATACACACCATACCTTCCCAACGAAATAAAGGAAATGGAATTGGGCTTGTTGTAGAGTTGCTCCCAGGCAAGTGGAGGAGCTGGGCTGTGAACTGTGACAGTCCTGTTCAGTAAGGAGCTGGGGTTCTCAGTGACCCTAGTTAAGGTTGGCGGGATCAGAATGCACTTGTATTCGGTTAATCACTCTTTCCCTTCGGTCAGGGTGTGTGTCTGTGACACTGTCACAGTCAGCACCATGTTGCTTGGGAACATCAGCAACAGGAATCCTCCAGATTGCTAACGTCAAAGACATTTAAGTTTAGGGCAGAGCGCGCCAGGCATCTCCCCCGGCATGGCAGGAGTTGGGCATCTCATGCAACATTGTCTCTGGGGGAAGTCATTTTATAGTTCTGTCCCCTTGGCTCAGCACCTACAAATAAGCTTCCAAACCAAAGATCCATCAAATATAGAAGTCGCTGTCCTAAAAAAAGCTTTTTCATAATCATAAAAATAGAATCACTGATAGATGGCCACCTTGAGGCGTGAAGTAAGTAAGCGACAGGGGAGAATGACGTGTTCCGGGTTTTTTAAAGAATTGTGATGAAATATACATCACATAAAGTTTACCATTCTAACCATTTTTAAGTGTACAGTTCAGTGGCGCTGAGTGCATTCACGTTGTTATGCAAACATCAACACCATCCATCCATCCCCAGGACTTTTTCATCATCCCACACAGAAACTCTCTCCTATTAAGCGTTAACTCCCCACCCCTGCTGGCAACAACCATTCTACTTTCTGTCTCTGTGAATTTGACTGCCCTAGGGATGTCATATAAGTGGATGTTCCCAAGTTTTTTATAACGTTTTGGGAAGTGTTTGATCTGACTACCATCTAATACAGTTTTTGCAGAAGGAAATGATGGTCTTGGGCTGATGGTCAGGTTTTCCCCGATTTTTGCATTGTAGGGGTGTGTATGGCAGATGCCTTGTTCTCTTAGCCTGTATAGAACCGTAGCAAGGGACTTCCCTGGTGGCGCAGTGGTTAAGAATCCACCTGCCAATTCTGGGGACACAGGTTCGAGCCCTGATCCGGGAAGATCCCACATGCCGTGGAGCAGCTAAGCCCGTGCGCCACCACTACTGAGCCTGCGCTCTAGAGCCCATGAGCCACAACTACTGAAGCCTGCACGCCTAGAGCCCGTGCTCCGCAACAAGAGAAGCCACCGCAATGGGAAGCGCGTGCACTGCAACAAAGAGTAGCCCCCGCTCGCTGCAACTAGAGGGAGCCCATGCACAGCAACGAAGACCCAATGCAGCCAAAAATAAATAAATAAGACTTGACCTTTTAAAAAAAGAATGGTAGCGAAATGGAAACAAATGAAACAGATCTTCACCTCCCAGTCAGATGTGTTGCCAAACAGAAGGAGCCATTGCTACAGCGTACAGTTTGACATTTTATAAAGCATATTAACTTGTAAGTTTTTTTCACACTTGATTCTCACCATGTCCCATGAGGTGTTTTCTTAGTCCCTTTTTTTTTTTTTTTGCGGTATGTGGGCCTCTCACTGTTGTGGCCTCTCCCGTTGCGGAGCACAGGCTCCGGATGCGCAGGCCCAGCGGCCATGGCTCACGGGCCCAGCCGCTCCGCGGCATATGGGATCCTCCCAGACCGGGGCACGAACCCGCATCCCCTGCATCGGCAGGCGGACTCTCAACCACTGCGCCACCAGGGAGGCCCCCTTTTTTTTTTTTTTTTTAGTACGCAGGCCTCTCACTGTTGTGGCCTCTCCCGTTGCGGAGCACAGGGTCTGGACGCGCAGGCTCAGCGGCCATGGCTCACGGGCCCAGCCGCTCTGCAACATGTGGGATCTTCCCAGACCGGGGCACGAACCCGTGTCCCCTGCATCGGCAGGCAGACTCTCAACCACTGTGCCACCTGGGAAGCCCCTTAGTCCCATGATAAGAAACCGTGGCTCAGTTAAGCCAATTGTCTAGGGTTACAAAACTCATCAAAGGCAGAATCAGGACTTTGGCTGCAGGTTTTCCATTTTAAAACTGCAGTGCTTTCCACCATAGCACACAGTGAACAATTATCACCTCTCTGGAGGTCCAGGTAATGCCAGTCCTCAGAAAGGGAGAGCTTCTCCAAATGTATCCTTTATTACCAGTGCCTTACCTCACTAGCTTGGAAACACATGGAAACCCTTGACCTGACCAGCCAGCCTCTGAAGTCTTGGTATGGATTGATGGCCTGACTCTCCATCCCTGATGGTCAAGTTTAGGGCTTAGACCAGCACCATCCAATAGAAATATGTGAGCCACAAATGCAAACCACATATGTAAAGAAACAGGTGAAGCTATTTTTAAGAATATATTTTAGTTAACCCTGTATCTCTAAAATACTATCATTTCCATATGCAATCAATTTAAAAATTATTAATGAGCTTTACTTTTTTTGTTGTTGTTACTAAGTTTTTTGCTGTTGTTACTAAGTGTGTGTTTTACACTTATAAGCAATCTCAAGCCAGATGCTAAAATTTCATCAGAGGTACCTGAAGTGAATTGAGATTTCATAAAAATTTTCAGTTTAAACAGTAGATTTATGTCTACTGAATGGTGTGTCTCACACATATGTAAAAGTTTTCTTATAGCTGAATCGAGTATCAGTTTTTTAGGGGTTTTTTTGGTGTGGTACGTGGGCTTCTCACTGCTGTGGCCTCTCCCGTTGCGGAGCACATGCTCCGGACGTGCAGGCTCAGCGGCCATGGCTCACGGGTCCAGCCACTCCGCAGCCTGTGGGATCTTCCCGGACCGGGGCATGAACCCATGTCCCCTGCATCGGCAGGCAGACTCTCAACCACTGCGCCACCAGGGAAGCCCGAGTATCAGTTTTAAAGTTTAAGTTAATTAAAAGGAAAGAAAATTTTAAATTCAGTCCCTCCATCACACAGGCCCCATTTCCAATGCTCATAAGCTACATATGGTGAGTGGCCACCATCCCGGACAGCGCTGGTTAGTGCTGGACCCAGTAGCACTGCACTAGACAGGGGTCAGCAACCTTCCTCTGTAAAAGACCAGATAGTAAATATTTTCAGCTCTTTGAACCACATGGTGTCTGCCGTGGTATCATGAGAGCAGTCACAGAATGAATGAGTACGGCTGTGTTCCGATAAAACTTTATTTTAAAAACACAGGCACCAGGCCACATAGTTTGCCGACTGCTGGACCAGAGCGTTTGTCCCACTGCCTCAGCTGTGCTGTGACATTCTAGAAAACAGCTGGCTCTAGCCTCTAGTTTTCTGATATGAGGTTGTTAAAATCTGGCCTCATCACATCCCCTTCCCTGAGTGGAATTACAATTTTGGCACCACTTGGCGTGAAGACTGCAATGCACTGGAGTCCTGGGTGATGTTTTATCTTTCAGGCACTCTCTTCAGGGGCCTCCTTGGGCATCGTGAGGCAATTGCTCCACTGTGCTTTGAGGTCCATGTATTGAGAGTAGATCAGACTGGGGAAAAAAAGCCAAGAAAAGCATTAAGGGTGATGTGAATAATGTGGGAAACTCCCAGGAATGCCACCTTGTATCACCCTCTGCTCTTTCCTCTCTCCACACAGCCAGAGTGAGAGAGGCAGGAATCACGCACATTTCAAAGATGGAAACATACATGATATCAGGTTAAGTCAGAGGGACAGGTATTTCTCTGTGGTTGTCATATTGTGTGGTATCCGTCTGTTTTGATGGTAGAAGTGGAAATAGTTGTAAATTCTGATTCCCGATCTGGGGGCTTGAAGACCTGAGTTATAACATCAGGGAATAACTCCATCCAGGCTGAGTGATGTTTATTGCAAAACAGTGGTTCCCACCTTTCACATCAGATGTTTGAAAACGGTATTGGGACTGATGAAGGACAAGAAAGGGAGCAGGAAGGGAGGGATTGGAAGAAAGATGACACCCCCTTGGTTCTTTATGGAGGGGAATATGGGAGCCTGGCCTTGCAGAGATCTCTGAAGCTCAGCAATTGGGGGAAGGGGCAGTTAAGTGAAAGCTTAGGGTTCTACTGAACCTAAAACTTTGGGTCCAGTACTTCTAACGGCAAGGATGCTATTTAGGTGTTGGTGATGGTCAGTTAATAATCCCTTACCATAATCAGGAGTTTTGACTTGGGGTCACCTTTTCTAAAAATCAAGGTTTGAGGTGAACTGTATTAAGTACCTTGTTCGTGCCCAGTCACAGAGTTTGCAAAAGTACAAAGTGATGAAACCCCTTGGCTTTTCCAGGCATGTTATGCAACTCTGCCTTCCCTCGAGTTCTGCAGCTTTATCAAACATGCAACGCTGCATGCAAATGGGAAAGATCTGCATCCCCATGATTTTTTTTTTTTGACTACAGAGAGAATTATTTGGGGTAGCTGTTCTGATGATGGCTCTCATGGAGGCTCAGCCCTGCAGCACAGAGCTGTCTCTAATCCTGATTGCCTGTTATGATGATGATTACCCCAAACTCTGGAATGATAACAGTAGATTTTACAAAGTTAGAGCAAAATTGCTCCTCCATTCCATATGTGCGCACAGTTTAAAGAACTTTGATCTTTCAAATGATATCAGACTTTTGTTCTTCATCTTCTGAAATAGCAAAGTTCAAAGGCAGTGGCTCTGAACCATCCCTCTTTGTTCATCATAATGAGATCTAGGTTTGTTAAAGCAGTTCACCTGTTAGAGAAATAAGGGCTGAAGCTGAGTGGAGAAGAAAGAGTACAGACCTATGGTCTTCAAACCCCAGCTCTGCCACCTAGAAGCCACGTGGCAGGAGGAAGTCTCTAGCCTCTCGGAGACTCAGCTTCCTCATCTGTAAATATGCACCTGTCTGAATCATTGTACCTGTCTGAATCACTGAATCTTAGAAATGAATATAAAGCACCTAATTGGTGCCTCACACTGATAGGCAATCAGTTAAGCTTTACTTTATCACCACCACAATCATCATTATCAATTCTGTTATCGATTCTCTGGCTTCAATGTCTTCAGAATCCTTCTGAGTCTATGGATTTCGCAGCCTTCATTTCACATACAAGTTTGTTTGGAGTTGATGATCTGTGATGTAGTATTCTCACTAAATTAGTGATAGAGCTTTGCAAGAATTCAGTGTTAAAAGGGGAAAGAAGAAACAGGCCCCCTAAAGATGGAAACTTTTGGTCTTGGCACCGTCTGGTACTGAGCAAGTACTAATGAAGGCCTTCCCCACTCTCTGCTGCAGTGGTTCTCAGCTTTTAGCGTGTATTTGGATAAGATCCCCAACTTCCCTCTACCTCAGAGTGTGAATGTAAAAGGGCTGGAATGGCCCAGGATTCAGCCATTTTTTTTAGGAGTATCTCTGGTGATTTTGAGACATGGTTGAAGGACTCTCTGTCCTGCCCTGTCCGCTCTAATTGAGAAACTTCTGGATGCATGTGTCTTTGAGTCAGTTTGTGGTTTAAAACCTCTGCTTCTGGATGCCCCAGCTCAGATGGCCACAACCCAGAGAACAGGCCTGATTTGCTTGAGCGTGAGTAAAGTGACAGCTGCAGGGCCCTTGACCACCTCAGTGTCTGGGCTTGAGTGTCCCGCCACCCCCGACAATGTCACCCTCGTTACTGCATCCAGCGTCTGTCAGTTGCCCACAGACTGACGCTATCTTAGTGAGCTAATGCTGGTGTCTGCCCTGCAATGGCTCTTTCAGGAGCCACCAGAATGATCAATGAGGCTGAGCAGCCAGGCCCTCCTCTGGCTGCCTCGGCCCTTTCCTTTCAATAGGGCAGGAAGCAATCGAGCTGAGCGCAGCCAGGCTGACTCGCGTCTGGCTAATGGCTTTTCTGTGTCATGCGTCGCCCTTGGTCCCGTACATTTTCATGCGTGAGTGAGTTGGAGCTCCTGGAGATGGTCCAGGGATAGGCATCCCTTCTGTCAAGTCCCTCCACCCCCGACTAAAGCCCTTGACAGCATTTTGGCTTAGGGGTATCTGCTTCAGAAGTGGGGTCAACACTTTTTTTTTTAAATTGAGGTTTTCAACTAAAGAAAAATGCACAACCTAAAAGATGCAAGTTAAGTTGTATTTGGGGAGCTTACTGAGTCCTAGAGCTCTGAGAAACTGCTCCAAAGAGGTAAAGGAGGAGCCAGAATATATAGGAGTTTTTTTTTGTTTTTCTTTATAAATTTATTTATTTATTTTTATTTATTATTTTTGGCTGTGTAGGGTCTTCGTTGCTGCGCGTGGGCTTTCTCTAGTTGCAGTGAGCGGGGGCTCCTCTTCGTTGCAGTGCGTGGGCTTCTCGCTGCGGTGGCTTCTCTTGTTGCTGAGCACAGGCTTTAGAGCACGTGAGCTTCAGTAGATGTGACGCATGGGCTCAGTAGTTGTGGCGCACGGGCTTAGTTGCTCTGCGGCATGTGGGATCTTCCTGGACCAGGGCTCGAACCCGTGTCCCCTGCATTGGCAGGCGGGTTCTTAACCACTGTGCCACCAGGGAAGGCCTGGAGTTTTTTTTATGTGTGGGAAGATGCAAGAATCTGGGCTCATTGAAATGATTCCTTAGATATACATCTTAACTGTCTAGGGCCAGTATCCAAAGCACAGAATGTTAACGTTTTTTTCTCCATCCTGAATTCCCCTCAGGGCACGCCATTGGGGCTGGGGGTGGGGGGCGTTGTGTGGCTACAGTGGCTAATGGCTTGATGACCGGCAAACATTCATTGTTTACTGGAATGGCAGCAGCATTCCCTTTCCACCAGGTGGAAATCACATAACACAAAATTAACCATTTTAAAGTCAATTCAGCAGCATCTAGTACATTCACAATATTGTGCAACCACCACCTCTATCCAGATCCAGAACACTTTCATCACCCCAGAAGGAAGCCCCGTACCCATTGTATGGGTTTGCTCGGGCTGCCATAGCAAAGCGCCACAGAATGGGTGGCTTAACCAACCAGAGTTGTAAGGGCTCACAGTTGTGAATGGTGGAAGTCAAAGATCAAGTGTCAGCAGGCAGGGCTGGTTCCTTCTGAAGGCTGGGAGGGAAGGATCTGTTCCAGGTCAGTCCTTGGCTGGTAGATGGCCATCTTCGTGCATCGCTTCATCTCGTATTCTTCCTGTGAGTGTCTCTACGTCCAACTTGCCCCTTTGTGTAAGGAAAACAGTCCTATTGGACTAGTGCCCATCCTAATGACCTCATTTTAATTTGATTACCTCTGTAAGGGCCCTATCTCCAAATAAGGTCACATTCTGAGGTACTGGGACTTCAACATATGAATTTTGGGAAAACACAATTCAACTGGTAACACACATTAAGCAGTATCAGTATCAATACTTCCTTCCTTTTTATGGCACAGTAATATTCCATTGTAAGTAAACAAGTATTTTTTTGAACTCCAAGTACAAAGCAACTGCCAGTGAAATCTCCACCCCCTGGGCAGCTGGACATGCTGTTCCAGGCTTGTGTGCCCATCCGTATAAGGTAGAGTGTTGATCTCACGTATCTCCAATCTGTAAACTTTTTCTCACTGTCTTCCTCCTTGAAACAGTATTAGTCAGTCTTTATGAGCAAAGGAAAGAGGGGAAGCCAAGGCAAGTTTCTAATCCCAAAATTTGTTTAAAAATAAATTTTATCTTCGATTTTCCTCTCTCCTCTCCCTGCTCTTATCCTCAGCACACACACACAGTTACATTAAATCATTTTAAATGCAGACCCTTCTGGGGAAGAGGCGTGGCACAGACAGGAAGCACTGCCCTTTGAGAAGAGCCAGAAAGCTGCTGTTCCCATTGTCATGGTTACTGGGCCTGGTCCCTCAGGCTGGCCTCACGCCAGAGCCTCTCCCATTCTCTTCACACTCCCCTCCCGGCACCTGCCTCAGAATGGAAGAGGGACCTTTGGACGTGTGTGTCCTCTCAGCTTTGGAACTGACTGCACTGTTGACTTGTACATTATACATGCCCCCTTAATTTAAAATCTATTTCTCTCTCTTATGCACATAGACAGGGGACCTACATACCTGCTGGCCTGGGCTCTTTGGGAATAACCCGGAGCCGTCATTAGCCTGCTGCAGCTCAGGCCCCTTCCCCCCGTCCCTCGGGCCTTGATGATGCCGCCACTGTGTGTTGTTTCACACCGAACCTGTGGAAGGACCACAGCAGCGTCTCATCGCCCTGCCTGCTGATTCTGAGCAGACTTCCTCGGTGCAAAAGTCATTTGACTCCCTCCTTCCTCTCTCTCTTCTTTTCCCCTCCGTCAGATTAGTTTTGTCACTTTGGAAGTTCACTGGGTGAAGAGATGCCTGCTGGCCCCAGGGTTTTCAGAGAGGCAAGAAAGAGAATGGAACAGCTCAGAGATACAGGCAGCACGGAAAGTGTTCACATTACATGTTATTCCATTTTATCGTTTTCGTGTAAGCACATGTAACTTCTGGCATCTCAGCCTGGAAGGCCCTGCACTAAGGCCCCAGGACTTAAAGATACTGTAGATTTTCCTCCTTGTGGACCAGCCTAAAGGTGGGTCCACAGTTTCCACTCATAGTGGGGCCTGGGCATCTGGAGGGTTTTTTTTTTTTTTTTTTTAAAGCTTCCAGGTGACTCTAACGTCCAGCCACCTTTGAGAACCACCATTCTATGGGACAGAGGCCTCCAGGAGAGTTGAACACTTTGAGAGGCGATGGAAGAGACAGGTGACATCTAATCCTCTTGTGCCCAGCAATGCAGTTAATCAGGCAGAAAGGAGGGACAGAAATCACAAACCTTAGCCTGTCTGAGCCTGTCTTGAGCCAAGCAGAATAGGACTTCAGCGCCACTTAACCCTGTAGGGCCAGAGTGGAAAGGGAGACTCCGGCGTGCCCACCTCCCGGCCGCTACCCATGGGTTGGTTGATCGGCTGCCAAACCTTGAAGGCCGTCGGCCACACCGGCAAGCATCTGCCAAGGTGATGCAAAGTGTTCACAGGAACGGGCCGTTTCTGCTTTCTACTCACAGCTCGTTCTCCACCTTCTTCCTAAGGAAGAGTAACATCAGGCCCACGTGCCTGCTTTCTTTTCTCAGCAGAAAGCGCTGATGCTCTGAGTTGCTTGCGGCGCAGCAGCGGTGGTGGTGCGGGGGCAGTTTTCGGAGGTGAGCGATGGGTCTGACCCCTCTGTGTCTGTGTGTTTTGTAGTACAAAATCGGACAGCTGTACATGATCAGCAAGCACAGCCACGAACAGAGCGACCGAGGAGAAGGGGTGGAGGTCGTCCAGAACGAGCCCTTCGAGGACCCTCACCATGGGAACGGGCAGTTCACGGAGAAACGCGTGTATCTCAACAGGTGAGTCCTGGCAGCCGGTGCTCTGCCTCCGGGCGCCCACCCTGCCCAGGGGCTCCCACCCAGCCCCACTGCAAGACTGAGGTAGAGGGCTTCCCTGGTGGCGCAGTGGTTGAGAGTCCGCCTGCCGATGCAGGGGATGCAGGTTCGTGCCCCAGTCCAGGAAGGTCCCACATGCCACAGAGCGGCTGGGCCCGTGAGCCATGGCCACTGAGCCTGCGTATCCGGAGCCTGTGCTCCGCAACGGGGGAGGCCACAACAGTGAGAGGCCCGCGTACAGCAAAAAAAAAAAAAAAAAAAAAAAAAGACTGAGGTAGAGGCTGTGACTGTCTGGGATAAAAAGGTGACTTGGAAAGTCTTTACATCCACCCTCCAAAACTGCCAGTCTGGTTGCTGCCAAAAACAGAAACCCCTGCATTCTGCAGAATAGTCCTCAAGTGCGTTTTCGTCAGGAGGCGCTTTCCTCTTACCTCTCCCAACCCTTCCACGACATGTTAAAGATGAAATCTGATCTTAAGAATTAAAGGACTTTGTCTTCACCCTTGGTCCCGGGTTAGCAGAAGGAAAGAGGCAGCTTTGCCTGTAAGTTGTACAAAAGTAGGCGCTGAATGTGGCCGTGTGCTGTTGGGGTCTTGACTCAGTAAGATTTCCACTTCCTGCCGCGTGACCACTCGGGTGTCCGCAAAGGGAGATGACCAAACCACTGGTCACCTGTGACCAAAGGGATATGGAGTACTCGGGTGGTTTCTGTTTCTCAAGTAGACCCATCCTTCCCAAGGTAGAGGTTGTCATCTCTCCTCTGAAAGGGTAAAGATTCAAGGATCATCAACCAGCGCTGATCAGGACTGCCATTTCTGTTTTGCAAAATACATTCTTTAATGTCTTCTGTTTTCTTATCACTAATGACATAATTGATTGTTGGGGCTTGTCTGATCTTCTCCCGACCTTACACCCCCCTTCCAGGTCATTTTCTTCCTTTCACTTTTCTGGGTCAGAACATTTGTAGTCACGTGCCATCTTTTCTCAAAAGCAACTGTCTATGACAGTGAACCAGCATAATGACCATTGTGGTCATTGCTGGCATCTCCATGAATACTCTTTACCACCATATATGGCCTCTCCTATTGGCCATTTCTCATTCAGAAGGCACTTCCAGCATCGTAGCTGGACTGTGTCCCCAGTTTAAACACTGACACTTGTGAATATTTCTCCATGCTCAGTGCCACGGTCACGTGTTTCTGAGAGGAGCCATATTTGGATTCCCCCATTCTTGTATGACCTCTACCCTTCAACAGGCTGAAGGGGACTATTTCTTCTTGCTGGGAGGGTTTGTGTCCTGTCACCAGGGTATTTGGAAATCTCTCAGGCCAATATCCTGACACTGGGCTGATTACATCAACACATTTTCATCTTCCCAGGGAAGCCGGACCAGGGAATTCCTGAGTCACGATGAAATGCAAATGAGATTGATCTTGTTCATCTATCAGTAGCCGTGAATGCCCAGGATTTGGAACCAGTGCAGCCTGCAGCCAGCTGTTGATTTGCAGGAGTAGCTGAGCTCCAGGTCTAGCCTGGGGATGGCTTCCTTGCGGAGAGAGGTTTCTCAATATGCTGCTGTGGCATTCTTAGTGCAAAGGGTGTAAGTCAAATATGGAGCATCGATCACCTCTGTAGAGCAAAGAGAAGTGGGGGGGGGGCGGTGCCAGAAAATAGATACAAACCTACAGAAAATTCCATTTCTCGGCAGACAATTGCATTTTCCACAGTTATTGCCTGGGGAATGTTCCCTGTGTACCAAATTCAAGAAATTAGAAAACTTTATAACGTTTCCTGAAACAGAACAAGAAGTGTCCAGCTGTCTCTGTCATGTCTGTTTTCTCTATCAAAATATATGACATTTGTTTTAAAGGAGAATACTAAACATTAGTAAGAGGGAAATTTGTTATACATAGAATATCTGGACTTCCAGTAATAATAACTAAAAGGATTAATACGGACCCTCCCCCCACCTCATATGACAGACACAGGATGAAATATAACAATATAAAGCTGATTTCAAAGCAAAGAAAGGGAAATCGTCAGGTACTAGAAATAAAGAGGAAACTAACTGGAGTGGAAAGCAGATGAGTTAATGCTAAGTAAGGTGGGGGGTGTCAGAACTGAGTGTGGGCCCTGACATCTAGGGGCTGTGGATGTCATTCCTATAAGGGGACAGGAAGTGTGGCCTTGGTGCATGTAAATGGGGTGTTGGGACTGAGAATGGTGCAAAAAAAATCATTTTTGACAATCAAGGGCTGAGAAAGGTTGCTACTCAGAGACACAGATTGAAAGAACTACTAAAGGTTGTACTTGAAGTAAAAGGAAATTGAAACCAAGAAACAGGAGGGGGGAATCTAGAAGTAATAGTAAACAAAGAAATTGGTAAACATCTAGACAAATCTGAATGAGCATAGAATGTTTCAAATATATGAATAATTAGTTATTGGAAGTATATTTGTGGAATTTAAATAACAGACAATAATAACAGAAGATGAAAGTGTAGTAAGTATAGTAAAAAAAAAAAAAGTGCTCTAAGTTGCTAATATCATCTAGGAAGAAAAAAAAAGATGTTTATTAATTTAAAAAAATTTAAGGCAGGGACTTCCCTGGTGGTCCAGCGGTTAAGACTCTATGCTCCCAATGCAGGGGGCCTGGGTTCGATACTGCATGCCATAGCTAAGAGCCTGCATGCCACAACTAAAAGATTCCACATGCTGCAACTAAGACCTGGCTCAGCCAAATAAATAAATAAATATTTTTTTTAATTTAAGGCAAATACGTGTATTCAAAATGTAAAGGTAACCTCTAAAAGAATAGTAAAATAATATGTAACTTCCAAGAGAAAACTTGACCAATCCAATAGAAGGCAGAGGAAGAACAAAGAGAAGCCTACAAAAAGCACAGTAAATGGAAAACAAATTTTGTTTGTCAGATGATAAAGCGAAATGTGTCAGTGATCACAACAATAATGTGTGTTGAACCCTAAACCTGAACCTAGCTCAACAGAGATATGGCAACACTGACAAAATCACAAGTGGCCTAAAGTTATAATGGGAGATTTTAACCTACTTGTTTAACAAACTGATAGGGCTTCCCTGGTGGCGCAGTGGTTGAGAGTCCGCCTGCCGATGAAGGGGACACGGGTTCGTGCCCCGGTCCGGGAAGATCCCACATGCCGCAGAGCAGCTGGGCCCGGGAGCCATGGCCGCTGAGCCTGCGCATCCGGAGCCTGTGCTCCGCAACGGGAGAGGCCACAACAGTGAGAAGCCCGCATACTGCCAAAATAAATAAATAAATAAATAAACTGATAGATCGAATAGACAAACAATTGAACAAACATAGAGAAGATGTAAATGACAGAATTACAAGCTTGATCTAGTGGACATTAATAGACCCTGGAACCAACATGCCTTTCAAACACACATGAAAGTGTACAAAAACTGATTATACAAAGTAGGCCAGAAACCAGTCTCAAATACCAGAAAATCAATATTGTGTAGATCCTGTTGACTGATTAAAAAGCATGACAATAAGAAATTGGTAGCAACAATAAATGAACTCCTTCATCATTTAGAAATGTAAAAATTTCTAAGTATTTCATGGGTTGAAAATGTCAGATACTTATTTTCCCAGCCACCTTTGCATCTAGGGATGGCATGTGACCTAGTTCCAGCCAATGAGATGTGAGATTTTCCTCCCTGATTTAAAAAGGAAAGATGTTCAAGAGAGGCATGATCTGCTTCTAAGAAAGGGGGTGGGAAATACATGGTGATGGCTGGGAAGGCAACTAATAGTGCCCACCACATGAATCTTGATAACAAAACTGAACAATAACAGTATAAAAGGGAAGCTTATAGACTGATTTCAGTTAAGAACATAGACAGGAAAATCCTATATGAAACTTTAGCAAATCAAATACCTCAGAGTATAATAATAGTAATTCATGACCTGATCAGATTTATGACTGATCGTTAACATCAATTTGAGAATTTGACAAGATTGCTGGGTATAAAATTCATAATACAAAAATCAGTAACACTATTATAGAGTGGGAGCAATAAATGGAAAAAATAATTTTTAAAAATTTCATTTATAAGAGAAAGGAAACCTAAAGGTAGCCAGTAAAGAATCCACAAGATATACAAAATCTTTTCAGAGGAAAATATAAAACATTAGCAGAGGACATTTTGAAAAACCTAGACAAATGAGAATATTCATGGATGGGAAAAGCTATGTAATAAAGTTGTCATCAATTCCCAAATCAATTATAAATTTAAGGCAAAACTAATTAAAATGCCAACCAGGTTGTTTTTAAACAGAATTTGAGAATATAGTCCTAAAATTCCTAATTACTACAGCTTTATAAGGAGTCTTGATGTCTGGTAGGGTGAGTCTCTCCTACTTACTGAACTTTTCCAGAATTGTTCATATGAATCTTAGGGCTAGAAACCCAAGTGATATGAAGAATACCAGAAGAAACCAAGGACATTTAACCTAGAAAAGCTAGACTGGGGTGTATAATGTTTTGATCAGGTGGGAGAAGGATTAGGCTATGTATTCTAGATGACCTCAAGAGGACCAATTAGACTAAGACCAATGGGTGAGAATGCCAGGAGAAAAATTTAGGCTCAGTTTAAGAAATCTAAGTATTTGAGCCATCAGAGAGCAAAGTAAGGTGACTTATAGTCAATTATGCTGCTGCTGGGGGTGTTTGAGCATAAGCAGAACACACCCTTGTCAGGCTGTCCTTGAGTAGATTCAAACATCAAGTAGGTGGTTAAAATGGACAACCTTTCAGATCCTTTTCAACCCTAATTTTCTGTGCTTAAAGTCTGTTTCAGATATTATCTCATCTCTCCTCCAGCATACATAAATGAATAACCAGTGAGGCACAGGAAAAAAAATACCTTTAGCTCCTTTTGCACAAATCTAAAGTAGGTCCATTATTTTATCTCAGAACCAGGGAGATTATGGTTTAGTAAGAGAGAAAGAAAGAAAAAATTGGTATGTGACATAACTATAAAATAATAAGTATTTTCGTAATCATAAAAGTAAACCAAACCTACTACTTTGTAGTTAAAAACTAGAGTTAACCCACCTCGAGTTAACCCATGTCCTGCATGCACAGGTCATGGGACTGCCATGTTGGTGAGGCTGCTTTGTAATTGTAATTCATTAAATGAGTGTGTATTGAAATTGACAGTGTGTAACAAATTGCTCTGGTGTTGGAGAGAATCTCTTAATAATTAAGACATGGTTCTTGTATTCTGATCAAAGTAGGGTCCTAGGTCAACCGATTCCATTATTTGTAAGTTCATCTGTCCGTCTTATGAGTGGTGTCAAGGAGGAAAAACTTTTCTTCAGTCTACTTAGTTATTGGTGATTGGGTCCCGAGAATTAAATTGAAACTGACAGATTAACAGGAGAAAAGACAAGTTTTTATTCATGTACATAGGCGAGAGCATCCAGAAAAATGTGACTCAAAGGGGTGGTTAGAATTTGGGGCTTATATACCATTTAAAAAAAAATAAATTTTAATTTATTTATTTATGGCTGCGTTGGGTCTTCGTTGCTGCGCACTGGCTTTCTCTAGTTGCGGCAAGCAGGGGCTACTCCTTGTTGCGGTGCGCAGGCTTCTCACTGCGGTGGCTTCTCTTATTGCAGAGCACGGGCTCTAGGTGCGCGGGCTTCAGTAGTTGTGGTGCATGGGCTTCAGTAGTTGTGGCGTGCGAGCTTCAGTAGTTGTGACTCACGGGCTTAGTTGCTCCGCAGCATGTGGGATCTTCCCGGACCAGGGCCTGAACCCGTGTCCCCTGCAATGGCAGGTGGATTCTTAACCTCTGTGCCACCAGGGAAGCCCTTATATACCATTTTTAATAAGGGAGGGAGAGAAAAGAGACTTATGGGAAAACAAATGTCTTGTATGAAAAATAAATGAGGCCTTAGGAGAATGGATGGGAGACAAGATAGACATTGTGACAATGTTTGTTTAGGTGATTTCTTATCCTGGTGCTTAATTCTTTTCTCTGGTGATCGGAGTCAATCTTCTCTGGTTGCGAAACTCACGGAGAGGGGATTTATGACAGTTGAATTCTTTTGGGAGGTTGTGTTTTTATGCAGATAAGGGGAGTTCAGAAAAAGTGTCTTTCTGCGACTGTTGGATTCTCAAATGTCTTCAGCTCAAAATAATCCTGATGTCACTGTAGCATGTTGTGGACCCCTTCACTGACCACAGGGAAGTGGGTCCTGAGAGTTGGACTGGAAGTAGCCAAGATGTTCCAGTGCCCACTTAATAACTTACACAGAGGGGCTTCCCTGGTGGTCCAGTGGTTAAGACTCCACGCTTCCAATGCAGGGGACGCGGGTTTAATCCCTGGTCAGGGAACTAAGGTCCCACATGTCACGCAGTGTGGCCAAATAAATAAATAACTTAACGCAGAGAAATATCAATGTCCTGTGGACCTGAATTCACGAGCTGGCAAAGGGAATGCATTCTCTTCCTTATGTCAATCTGTATGGGAAGACAAATCACACTCAGAAACTGCTTTATTGATTTATTACCCAAAGCAACTATCTGGGGCATTGGAAGTACTCAGTGCCTGTGTCATCGGGGCCTCCTCTCTGAGTCTGTCTTGACCAGAAAGGACATTTTGTGTAAGGATGTTAGTGGTCCACAGAATTATCTGGAGGCTTGAGAATGGACAGCTCTCAGGGCAGCTCCAAGAGGCCAAGAGCAGCAATGATGACAGCCATCTTTAAGTGAAACTGACCTTTTCATTCTGCCGTTACCATCATGGCTGCTGTGGGTGGGTCTGAATTGTCCATTTTTTCTTTCTATCATTTGTTCTAAAATTTCAAACATGGGGAGTTCCCTGGTGGCCCAGTGGTTATGGTTACAGACTTTCACTGCTGTGGCCTGGGTTCAATCCCTGGCTGGGGAACTGAGATCCTGCCAGCTGCATGGCATGGCCAAAAAAATAAGTAAATAGAATAAAATAAAATAAAATTCCAAACATAAGCTTCCCATTGAGTTCCCAGGCCAAGCCAGGCTACTAGTGGGTGGGGAGAGGGACTTCCAGACTGTTTTCCAAAGCGGCTGCACCATTTTACACTCCCTCCAGCAATGTATGAGGGTTCCAATTTCTCTACATAATCACCGACACTTGTTATTGTTCGTCTTTTTGATTACAGCCATCCTAGTGGGTGGGAAGTGGTATCTTGCTTGAGTTTTGATTGGCATTTCCCTAATGACTAATGACATTGAGCATCTTTTCATGTGCTCACGGGCCATTTATATGTCTTCTTCAGAGACACGTCTGTTGAAATCCCTTGCCCATTTTTAAATTAAGCATAATGTCTTTTTCAAATGCCATTTATCCTTTTAGTACTTGCTTCTTATCTCCCAGTACTGTGGGGTTACTCCACTCTCTGGTCCTTCCTATAGCGTCTGATACACTGTTATGTGCAGTACATTTGGGTGACTGCCTAATGCATTTAGAACATTACATTAGTTCTAATACATTAGTACATTTGGTGGTTGTCCTTGGGCCTTTGATCCAGTTCAGTTAACCAAATAAGTGGTATTTCTTGGCTTGTCTTCAAAAATCCTGGTTTCAACTGGCATCCAGGGAAAGGAGGCAAGATACTAATCAAACTCTGGAACAGTGATTCTAAATAAAACCTGTTGTCCAGAATCATGTGTTTTTCTTTTGTTCTGTTTCATTTTCACTTCATCCCTAGCATCACTCCAGTCCCCTCCCACTGAAGCCCATGAGGGGAGGGAATCTGGTGGGGGTGGAGGGGCATTGGAGAAAAGATGGAGCCTATTTTTAGGCTTGTTTATCAGTCATGAAGTGTCATGTTCTTCTCCACTACGGCTGCTGGATTAATTAGGCTGTGCTGGCAGCTGCCAGTCAGGGAGGGTTGCCAGCTTCTAACGGTGATTCCGCCTAATGCCTGAATCGATTTGCACGACGCGAACATTTCTCCCACTACATGGCTCTTGCCTTCCAGGGCAACCTCTCCTGGCTTCTAGTGGCTCTGGGTAGGAGAGGGTACAGCTTCCCTAAGCCATGAATCCTGTTTAACTGGTTAAGCAAAGCCACCAGCTGGTCACTTTACCTTACCTACCAGCTCATTGGTAGAGCCTTGTTGCTGTGGCTTGGGTCTTTCTTTCACATTTCTTCTTCCTGTTCTCCCAGATCTTCCCCACAGTACGAGCTAACTGTCCACAGCTCATGTGGCAGAGGGAGAGCCCACTACCCAGGCAACAGGTCAAAGAGGAAGTGTCGGGGCCAGAGACTCTGACCTAAGAGCTTATTTCCACACTATTTTGAAAGACTCTTCATGGTTATTATTGACCTCTGAATATCCAGAGACGATCTTCATTCATTCAGAAAATATGTATTGAGCACCTGCTGTGTGCCAGGCATCATTCTAGGTGCTGGCTGGGTGAGCAGCAGTGGACAGGACAAAGATCCCTGCCCTGATGGGAACTTGTGTTCTAGTTATGAGTGACAGGCGGTACACAATAGCCATGTATATAAGAACATTATATATTTTAGACTATTCAGTCATATATTCTATATAAATATATATTCTATATATATAGAATATAATCTTAAATAAATTAATAGTATTTTTAATATATACTGGATGTTACTTCCCTGGTGGCACAGTGGTTAAGAATCCGCCTGCCAAGGCAGGGGACACGGGTTTGAACCCTGGTCCGGGAAGATCCCACCTGCCGCGGAGCAACTAAGCCCGTGCACCACAACTACTGAGCCTGTGCTCTAGAGCCCACGAGCTACAACTTCTGAAGCCCGCACGCCTAGAGCCCGTGCTTGGCAACAAGAGAAGCCACTGCAATGAGAAGCCCGCGCACCACAATGAAAAGCGGCTCCCGCTCTCCGCAACTAGAGAAAGGCTGTGCACAGCAATGAAGACCCAAGGCAGCCAAAAATAAATAAATAAATTTATTTAAAATATATATATATATATATATATGTATATATACTGGAGAAAATAGAGCATGTAGAGCCTTCTTCCCGACATACCTTTCAGTCCATGCTCTTCTATTTGGTCCCCATCTCAGTCCTTAAGAACATGCCAAGGGTTCTCATGCTGCCGGGTCCCCTGCCTTCTGCCCCCTCACCTACTCCCATGGAACATCACAGAAACAGAATGTTTAGGCCTGGTTGGGATCTTACAGGGCATCTCGTCAAGTGAGTTCCACCTTGGTTCTGCCTCACTCCTGCCTGGTGATGTTGACACATGTGGCTGGCTCCCCTGGGTGCTCCCCACACCCCTGCCACATTACCCTAACACTCTCCACACGCAGAGCCTTCCAAGAACTGACACGAGGCAGGCTTCTCTTCCCGGAATCTCAGCACAAACTGTCCTTTTATAGGAAGAGTGGTGGCAGTGTCCAAGTTCAAGGAACTTCCTGTGGGTGATGCCCCAGCAGCCCTGTCTCTCACAGGTGATGGCTCTAGTCCGGAAACCTCTGTTCATCTCTTTGCTTCAGTATAAAGAATTACATTAAGATCAGGATGAAAGACCAGCCAGAAAACCATTAAGAAGAGTAAATGAGAGCTTCCCTGGTGGCGTAGTGGTTGAGAGTCTGCCTGCCGATGCGGGGGACACGGGTTCGTGTCCCAGTCCGGGAGGATCCCGCATGCCGCGGAGCGGCTGGGCCCGTGAGCCATGGCCGCTGAGCCTACGCGTCCGGAGCCTGTGCTCCGCAACGGGAGAGGCCACAGCAGTGAGAGGCCCGCGTACCAGGAAAAAAAAAAAAAAAAAAGAGTAAATGAGTAAATCACAGCAGCAGAGAAGAAATTTAAAGACCTCAGAAAATCACTGTACACAGAATGGGAGAGGAACAAATAATTATTATTAAACAACTGTCAAATGTCAGATTTGGGCATAAAGAAGAAAAAAAAGGTCAGAAGATCCCTCCTGAACCAGTGGGAAATGAAGATATGAAGGTAGCTAAGTCCTTTTAAGAATCACTTAAATGAGCTTCAGTTCTTTGAGCCTAATCTTAGGATAGACAGTGGCTAGTTTCAGGTTCCACCGCGTTGCTTGCAGGATCTTAGTTCCCCATCCCGGGTCGCAGCAGTGAAAGTGCTGAGTCCTAACCACCAGACCGCCAGGGAATTCCCAAAGCACTGTTATTTTGTGAACTCAGGACTTTCTGCCAGGAATGTTTAAGTCCAAAGTGTCTAGTTGAGACGGTCATAATTCTGACCCTTATTGAGAAAATGAAATTAGACTCCATTTAGACTCCATTTGGCCTGATGATGTTCAAGACCTCCTAGATCCAAAAAATATCCCCAAGTGAACATAAATTGCAAAGTGAGATTAGATATGGTGGAGAATTTGGTGATAATCTGGAATGTAAAGAGCTAGAAGGGAGGAATGGTTTAGGTTTCAGTTCCAGAAGCTCTTTATGAAGTAGATAAATTCTCTTTACGTGAGGCCAGTTCAGATCATGCCTGCCCATGGGCCCTTCTTATCAGATCATTTGTGATTTAAGGAAAGTATGAGAAGGTTACGGTGATTATACCCACTTATGTCCAGGTTCCTCAACCTTGGTGCCGTTTAAGATTTGGGTCTATATAATTCTTTGTCATTGAGGGGCTGTCCTGAGCAGTGTAGGATGGTGAGCAGCGTCCCCGGCCTCTTCCCACTAGATGCCAGCAGCGTCTCCCCACCCGCTCACCCCCAGCCAGTTCTCAAAGTCCCCAGACTTTGCTGAATACCCCCTGGGGGGAAGAATTCCCCCACTGCTTTCCCATTGAAATGGGAACCACTGCTCTAGAATGACCAACTGTCCCATTTTGCTCAGGACCAAGGAATTTAGCGTGTGGGACGTTTCAGTGCTAAAACCGAAACTGTGCACCTCAGACTGGAACTGGAACCCAGGCGGCTGGGACTTAAACCCGGCCAAAATCCATAGTCTTTCAACTGAGATCACACACCTGGTTTCAGGACTTAATGAAGCTCAGGTTCTTTTTTTTGTAATTAATTAATTTTATTTTTGGCTGCGTTGGGTCTTCGCTGTGCACAGGCTTTCTATAGTTGCAGCGAGCAAGAGCTACTCTTTGTTGCGGTGCACGGGCTTCTCATTGCGGTGGCTTCTCTTGTTGGGGAGCACAGGCTCTAGGAGCGCGGGCTTCAGTAGTTGTGGCTCGTGGGCTCTAGAGCACAGGCTCAGTAGTTGTGGCGCATGGGCTTAGTTGCTCCGTGGCATGTGGGAATCTTCCCGGACGAAGGATCGAACCTGTGTCCCTTGCATTGACAGGTGGACTCTTAACCACTGCACCACCAGGGAATCCCCAAAGCTCAGGTTCTTGATGTCTCATCGCAGAAAGAATTCAGTGAGAGGCAAAGTGATAGGTAAGAAGTGGATTTATTTAGAGAGAAACACACTCCACAGACAGAGTGTGGGCCATCTCAGAAAGTTAGAAAGGCCTTGGGAGAAACACACTCCACAGAGTGTGGGCCATCTCAGAAGGTGAGAAAGGCACCAGGGTATGGGGTTGTTAGTTTTTATAGGAATGGGTAATTTCATAGGCTAATGAGTGGGAGGAGTATTCCAGCTATTTTAGGAAGGGCCGGGGATTTCCGGGAATTGGGCCACCACCCACTCTTTGATCCTTATGGTCGGTCTTGGAACTGTCACGGCACCTGTGGGTGTCATTTAGCTTGCTGATGTGAGCATATACTGAGGCTCAAGGTCTAGTGGAATTCGACTTGTCCGCCATCTTGGACCCATTGGGTTCTGATCAGTTTATGTCACGTCCTCGGGCTGTGTCATTCTTTCAGAGGTTGTGCCCTGCCCCCTTCCCTCCTGTTTCATTCTCCCCTCAGAGATTTTACTCCCATATTCTTATGGGAAGCAGAGGGAGATAGTCTGTCTTCTATAACTGCTTCCAGGCTGAGTAGGGGCATCAGCCCTGTCTGTCAGGCAGTAAGAATCTCTGGATGCCTGATCTAGGGGCCCCAGCGGCAGAGCAGCTCCTTGTTTTAAGTCGCTATGGGCTGGAATCCTCACATAGCCAGCATCTTAATGTGGAACTGTTGTAATTGTTTCCGTAGCCTTTCTATGAATCTCCTTGATGATGAAGCACTTTTTTTTAACAGCATCAGAGTACAAAAATATCTGTAAATGACAAAAGACTTAAAAGGTATGGTTAAACATCTGATTACAGTGTAATCGATAAAGAAACTTGGTTACAATAACCAGAATTACAAATGATTACATTTAACTTAGCACACCAAATAATCCTAATTAAATATTTCTCTTTAAGATACCTCAGGGACCTCTAAAGTACCTCAAAGTTAGCTGGAAATCAAAAGAAACTTAATTAAAATTTGATATTTGGGAAGTTTGTCAAAAAGTTTTAAAACACTTGATCAAATAAGGTCATAGGTCACTGTGAGTCAATACTTATTCCTTAACCAAAGTTACAAAAGATCTCAAAAGCAAATACAAGTCACTTAAAGGCAAAGAAACTCACACAATCTGTTGTCAAAAGCAGCATTTCAAGAATAGTTTGGAGAAACCAAATCCAGTCTTGTTCTAGCCCATTCCTAACAAAATCCATTTACCCAACTAAATTCAATCCAGTCTTAGAAAATCCTGATCATGCATAACTCTTTTCAGTATTTTTCATTCTTCACACCTTCTTTTACTAAAAACACATATCTTACTTTTCTTAAGAGTATTTTTCACATTGAGTTACTTTTCTTGTTGACAGATTTGTAACAGAAAGAATAAGGTGTTATTTGACTTCTAATAATCCTAGGTACAACAGAAGTATTATGTTTAACATGGATGACTCTAACTTGTCTGTATTAATCAAACCAACAAACTTAAGCCACCTCAATACCAGATAGCAGTTTAGTACTGAATATTTTCCAGATGACATGAACCTGAAATTCATTTTGGCCAGATTGTTTTTTATTTCTGAGTATTTATATAAGCGCTTAATTTTTTAAAAGCCAATTAAGTAGATCTCTTTTACGAATTAATTTTTGGCAATACCATATACCTGCAACGTACATATAGATACATATGAACACACAAACAGAGGGCTCATAGTTCCCATTCCAAAATTTCAGGCCTGAGTCAGGTACAACATAAAAGCCATCAGTTACAAGGAGTTGGATTCAAATTGGGCTTCTAGCAGATGGAACAAATCAAGCTCACCTACCTAGATGGCTAAACCCTTTTTACTACTGTTCACAGAAAAGACACTTAAGATTTCTATTTATCCTTGACAAGTCAAGTTCTAAATTACTTTGCCCCTCTTTTTAAAATTTTTAAAAAGATGGCAGAGATAAGCGCTCCTGAGAAGACCAGATAGGACATTTGCATCTCAAAGATACAGGCAAGTTCCTCCTAGGATGACTTCATTTCCCCTTTATTTAATATTTACAAGCCTCTTAAAATAAATAGGGAAGGTTTGGGGAGTATGGGCTTTGGATTATTTTTGGAGCCACACCTCTGGTCCTGTAAAGACTACATTTGTAAAACAAGGACCGTTTTGTTTTCTTTTTCAAAGAATTGGGTGGTTACCTCAATGATATTGAAGGACTGACATACCCATTCACCTCTGTTGGAAACTTTTATTTTTCCTTATTTAGATTAGGGGAGAAGCCCTCTGCCAAAATTCCTATCGGGCTCTGAATATCAGCTATGGTCAGTTTGGTCAGACCGGTGGCCTCCTATTTTGGTAATCTACTTACAAATATCTTTCAGGATCTTCCCTAGGTTTAAGAAATGTGTACCTTATATTTAGACACTATATAACCCTTTTTACTTAATAATCACCAGCTGGATATCTTTGGCCAAGCCCAGAACCTCAATATTCCACATTCCAGGGTCTACTAAGGCTTCTATTTTAGCTTCAGATTTTATCTGTTTCTTTTTGCATTTTGTTAGAACCATTTGGTGATGAGGGTAGTTCCCTTGCCCCTCAAGAAACAGAGTGGCCCCTAACGTAGTTCATAAATCTCTTTCCATTAAATGGATAGGACAGTCAGGCACAAACAGAAAGGAATGGAAAAACAGCTGGCCACTGATCTTGCACAAAAAGGGTTCCAGGAAAGTGTGCCCCTGTCTCTTCCCTGACAACTCCATTAAGTATTCCTTATGATTGCTAAGTTTTCCAGTCCTTTGGGTTAAGACGGAGAAGGTTGCACCAGTGTCTGTAAGAAATTCTATCAAGTGGCCCGCCGCATCAATGACCACCCGAGGCATGACATTAGTTAGGTAGATGGTATCTCTAGGCAGAGCCACTTTCGGCCTTGGGCCCCTTCAGTCTTCTGGCTGTTTGCAAAGGGCACATTGATCCCAATCCTCCCTCCAGTGCCTTTTGTCCACACAGGGTACCCTGGCCTTGTGGGTCTTGTGGTCTGCCAGGGCCAGATTGGCCCAGAAAAGCCGCTTCCCCTTTGGTGGTCTTTGAGCAGACAAAGCCACTGCAATCATGTGGGGCTTTTACATATTTCTCTTGGTGCGTTCAGGCTTTTTGGCCATATCCCTATTACTGAAAACCTAATGAGCCAATTGGAACAAATCATTCATTGATTGGAGTCTGAGGACCAGCAGTTGCTTTCTGAATTTTGTGCCTGATGTCTGGGGCAGACTAGGCTATGAAATGCATAGCCAAAAGGGCCTGTACCTCAGGGGAGGAGAGATCCACGTTCATTCGGGATCCATGGCCCTGTAGGGTGAGTCAGTTGAAATGTCCTTTGTGTCCTTCCTAGAGTTATCCCTCCCAAGCTACACATGCCTTAATTCCTTTTGGGTTCCATTGCCTAGATACAAGGCCATGAAAATTTGAACATAGGGTACTTCACTCCATTGTAAATTTCCTAACTCATATTGTGACCAAACCTGATTACATAACGCACTAAGTTTTTTTCCTTTTAATTCCTGTTGTCTAAATCTTTCCCGACCCCAGAGTATATGGCCCAGAAGAGTATTGGTTGGGGTTGATGCAGCCCTGACCCATTTCAGACAAGCCTGAGGTGACGTCTCTAACTCCTGAGCTATCCAAAATTCCACTCTTAAATCAAAATCCACCACGCAATTTAGTCAAGATTTGCACTTACAATTTTAGATGCTATCCCTTCCGAGGTAGTCTCTCAACCAGGTGTTAGTTCCCCAGAAGTCGCAAAGAGATGGCACAGAAGACGTCCCCAACGGTGTTGATGATGAACAGGAGTTGGTCTAGCTATAAGCTGGGAATAAAGGGTCAGCACTTGTAAGGGTCAGAGGGAGGGGAGTAAAAGCAATAAAAAGTACACCTTGGTGGTCACACAGGTCTTCTGGGGTTAACAGAAGAAAGAAAGAAATAGAGCAGGAATGAACAAGAATGCAAGAATGTAGGAGAAAAACCTCAGAGTCAAGAAGAAGAGTATAGAGGTTAATAATTCTGTCCTGGACCTGCTGTTGGATGTACATAAGTATACGGGGTTGACCCGCCAGTCAAAAATGAGCAGACACTGGCAGAGCATCTTCCCCAGTATGCATGGCTTGTGGCATCCCACGGGCCTCTTTAGGACCAAGAGCTGACTCTCAACATTTTCTTACCTTATCACTGTCCCTTCGTGGTTGCCAGCTGAAACTGTGCACCTCAAATAAGGACTTGAACCCACATGGCCGGGACTCAAACCCGGTCAAAACCCAGATTGGGACTTGAACCCATGTGGCCGGGACTCACACCTGGCCAAAACCCTGATTGGGACTCAAACCCATGTGGCTGGGGCTCGAACCTGGCCAAAACCCAGACTGGGACTCAAACCCAACCAAAACCCAGATTGGGACTTGAACCCACATGGCCGGGACTTGAACCCGGCCAAAACCCAGATTGGGACTTGAACCCACGTGGCTGGGACTCAAACCCGGCCAAAACCCACAGTCTTCCAACTGAGATCACACACCTGGTTTCAGGACTTAATGAAGCTCAGGTTCTTGACGTCTCATTGCATAAAGAATTCAGTGAGAGACAAAGTGATAGGTAAGAAGTGGATTTATTTAGAGAGAAACACACTCCACAGACAGAGTGTGGGCCACCTCAGAAGGTGAGAAAGGCACCAGGGTATGGGGTTGTCAGTTTTTATAGGGGTGGGTAATTTCATAGGCTAATGAGTAGGAGGAGTATTCCAGCTATTTGGGGAAGGAGTGGGGATTTCCAGGAATTGGACCACTGCCCACTTTTTGATCCTTATGGTCTTCTTGGAACTGTCACGGTGCCTGTGGGTATGTCATTTAGCTTACTGATGTGAGCGTATACTAAGGCTCAAGGTCTAGTGCAGTCAACTTGTCCACCATCTTGGACCCATTTGGTTCTAATCAGTTTATGTCATGTCCTCGGGCTATGTCATTCTTTCAAAGGTTGTGCCCTGCCCCCTTCTCTCCTGTTTCAGAACCAGGACAGTCCCATTTAACCTGGGACAAGTTGACCAGCTGTCACTGATATATGTTCTGTTCCATGTGAGGTAAAGAAGTAAGAAACAAAACAATTTGAAAAGTCTGTCTTCGGTAGGCATGGACAAAGGTTTTGGGGAAATGTGGTAACATTCCACGTCAGCACGTTTTCTAATTCCTTAAAGGTTTTAGAATTTTGTCTTTTTCCTCAGTGTCCCTAAAGCCTGAGCCATGGTGAGATGGTCTTGGGAGGTTTAGTCTCTGCCACTGGACCAAGAGGACGTGATTCAAGTCATGCCACCTTTCCAGAAGAGAGGTTCTTGTTTGATGCCAGGTAGTGAGTTTGAATGACAGGCTTCTCCTTGGAATTGTAGGCAGTATACATCACGAAAGGGACAGCAGCAGTGGGGTCTTAATTTAATTCCATTTTCCTTTGCAGCCCTGATAAGTTATTGCTGCAGGGAAAAATGAATTTTACTTTCTCAGACAAAAACGATTTGAATGTTGAATGTGCTCTGGGGAAGTTAGGGACTAGGAGAAGGTCTCTAGTGGGCTTAAAAATATTTAAATGGCATATCACAGACTTTGTTCCAACACCTCCTGTGCCTGGCCTGGTAAATGGATTATACCAGAAGGGCCTCCTTTCCAGACTGTTTAGAAGTCACATAAAATCGTATCAGCCATCTTGGCTAAATGTTATGTGTTTTCGGGTGTCTCGTTGGAAAAGGTATTTGATTATAGTGCTGCATATTCTGCATACATTGGTGGATGAAGCAGCTAAGATAAAGATTCTAGAGCCTGGAGCTGTGACCACTTACAAATAGGACAAATTTCAACATGAGTGGAAAATGGCCAGTGTTTGTCTCTTCCTTCCAGAAAATGATTGTTGCTTAGGGATGTGGTTCTGCTGGGAGACTTTTTAAATGACAGAGGGATTGAGTTATGGAGGGAGGAAGACTTGGGCCCCAAATTGGTATCAAGAGGAGGCTGGTGAATCTGGGGAGGGGTGCAGTGTTGACGGAACACCCCCCCCCCCACTAGAGAACAGTGGAGAAAGGGCTCTAATGCTTGTAAGGAGACATAAGTACTTTGTCTAAACTGAACAATGCCTAACTTCCTTTGGGAGATTCCACAATCCTGTTTCGGTCCCGTTAAAAGCACAAGAAAACCACTTGCCTGTGAGTAGAATCCACACCTCCCTGTATGACCCTCTGGCATATCACTCTGGGGTGTGGTGGCAAACAGGAGGGCACCTGGGGGAGGTTATGCTCGTGACCACTTCCCGCAAGCCAGCCCAACGCGACCTTCCCACTCTCAGCGTTGACCCCAATTACCCTCCAGCTTCAGTGACTGAAAGAATAAATCCTAGGCGAAAGCTGTAAAAACCCCTGTCGGGAAGCAGCCCCTTCCTTCTAAGCAGATTGAAGGGAAGGTAAATGAGCAGTTACTGCAGAGATGATTTTATGGGAGTGAGACATTCTGCGTTAGATCAGCAAGAAGAATTGTCCTGTGAATTATAAAACTGCTCCGTGCGCCCCTCATAGCACACCTGAGAGCAGTGACCTCCATCTGACACTCACTCGGCTTCTGGGGGGAGGGGGACGGGGGGTGGGGCGGCTCTGATTTCCCCATTTGTTTTAGTGCTGAGTATCGGCCTGGAGCTTTCTTTGGGTTAGGTCTGACCAGCCATCGAAAATACATATTTTTCTTTTAAAAAGCAGGGACTGGATACTGTCAGAAATAAGAGAAACAATTTGGGAAGACATGCAAGGTGCACAGTATTTTACTGGCTCTGGATGTCACTTAAACCCCATGTCTAAGAGGGGTTGGGGGTTTGGGGTTCTTTTACCTAGATGTGCCCCCTCTCTTAGCTAGATCAGCTTGCAATTCACAACCGCTTCTTGATGTCCTTTATTGCCAACACACAGACCTCAGGAGCTGGGAGTCTGCGTCATCGCTCTGGGTGTGAGGTACTGCTAGACGTTGGTGTCCCAGACACTTAGCTGTAGGCACCAGCATAGGAAAGAAACAAAATGGTAGCATCTGGAAAGACAGAAAACGCCACAGTAGAGTTCTGGGGGGGAATAAAATCATGCAGCCATATTTCAGTAGTATATCATTCTATATATTTAAATATAATATTTAAAGGAATTCTCTGGGCCTGCAGTAAGCTGTAGGGTTTGCCTCAGAAGGAAAACAGAACAAAGCAAAGCAAAACTTAATTCGTCCTTGGTTTACCAAGGGTCTTGGGTTTTCCTTGTTTTGAGAATGTTTTCTGCAAATGGCTGTCCGGGTGCCTGTTCCAGAGGAATGACTCTGTCTTTGCATTAGTTTCCTGGGGCTGCAGCAACAAATGGCTGTGAACTGGGTGGCTTTAGACAACACACATTTATCTCCTCCCAGGGTGGAGGCCAGAAGTCTGAAATCAAGGTATTGGCAGTGTTGGTTCTTTCTGGGGAACCAATCCATTCTGTGCCTCTCTCCTGCCTTCTATTGTCTGTGGCCATCCTATGTGTCCTAAATATGAACTGAGGACGATTTAACTATGGTAAAGACCAGGGAGGTGGGGACCGAGTGGCTACAGAGAGAAGAGCGGAAATAGAAGTCCTCTGATTTCTCTAGCAGTCAGTTTCTCCGGAAAGATATGGTAGCGGGGTGAGGCCCTGGACAGACTCTAATTGTCTTTTTTTCTTTCTTTCTTTCGTCTTAGCAAACTGCCTAGTTGGGCTAGAGCTGTTGTTCCCAAGATATTTTATGTTACAGAGAAGGCATGGAACTATTATCCCTACACAATTACAGGTAAGTCCTTGTACACCCAGTATGTTGCATGTATCCGTGCAAGGACATAGGAGGATTCAGATTTCACTGACTGAAGGTGCATTATCCAAGCAGGGACTGGTGGGAACGCTGTGATATCTCCCTGACCCTTTGCCTCCATACTTTTAGGTCAGCACTCTTCCTAGTAGGGGTTTGGGGGGCTTAAGCTAAACTATTCCATCTTCCTTCTTAAAGTGATTATAGTAAATAACATATGGAGAAGAAAAGGGAAACTTTTTAGTGACATTTCTAGAGATTTCATGATCCTTATTTCTCCCTCTTTTCTCAGTAATCCCCAAATAATGTTGAGTTGGGTTTTTCATAAACAAGTTGTTTATTTTGACTTGTTTGCTTTACACACGCCCCCACCCCACCCCCGCAAAACAAAACCTGACTATAATTTATATAAAAGGTTCTGTTGGGTCTCTCTGCTCCAAACCACTTCCTCTGCAATAGGATAATATGAAAATCACTTTCTTCCTCACTTGTGGAGTGATAATAACACTCAGTGTTGGTACTGAACTAGACACTGTGGCCAAAAATTTAGAAGGTTAGGTTCCTGCCCTCGAACACATGAAAATTCAAGATCCCATTTGAATGTCATCCTAACAAGGTCTTCTTATTGGTTTTAAAAGCTGATTTTCCACTTAAAAGATTTCCTTTGTGGTTAATGAAATGCTCTACTGGAATTATTAGTCTTTAATTCTGCTTTTCTAAGGCCAACCCTTTGGTTTTTAATTAGCCACAAACCTATAGGCTAATTGAATCTTATCTTACACTCCTTATCTACCCAACCACAGAAGTATGTGAAAGAGTTTTGAGAGCAAACATGGAGACACTTAGTATTTATGAAGGTTTAATCCTCGGAAGGTTTCTTTACCACATTTTTAATAATTATAATTCAACAATATTTATTAGTTCTGTGGTTTTATATTGCATATAAGTGTGGTCTAAATCATCCTTTTCTCTCTCTTTTTTCTTTTCCCTCTTGTCCAAATGAACATCTGGGACCAGAATACACAGTAAGTGTCACTTAATCATTTTAAAATATTCAGCCTAAGATCAGTGGAGTAATTGGAACTTCCCTTGTGCTTCTCATCTTATCAATGTAATAAAAAAAAAAAGGAATAATTCAGAATCAGAAATATTTAAATGTAGGCTATTATATAGTTATATATAATGCAATAATTTGAATGTTCTCATTTGTTCAAGAGTATGAATGTTAATTTAAAATACCTTTACATAATTAACTTTTGCTTGTATTTTTAAATAGCTTGACGGCTCTACTTGTGATAGTTCACTGTAATAGAACAGTTTCTAGCAATGTGGTATTCAAGAGATGGTGGTAGTTATCAATGGAAGGTGAGGCTTTCCCTTATAGTCTGTGACCTGATCCCTCATAGAAAGACCTTGAAACGAAAGGTCAAACTATTGACGTACGTTCAAACTATTTTACTCAGATTGGACAGTCTCGGTGGCTTGATAAAGTCGTTTAATTTCTACCTGTCCTAAGAGCCTGTAGAGTCATTACTTACACTAAAAAAAAAAAAATGTCTATAAGGTCATTGTGTTGTGGTATTTTCATTTGGATCATTTTCCCCAATGACAAACAGGTCAAACTGTCATAAGAAGAAAATGGTTAACTGAGCTGTGATGGAGTTGAGTTTTTAGTCTTAATCAAAACAGCCAAAGGGGAGAGAGATGGTGAGAACTACATGGAGAAAAATGACTCCTCATGTCCTTGGTATGAGCATGGTACATACATGGCACATAGTAGATTCTCAATGAATAGTTATTGAATGACAGAAGGAATGCATGGGTCAAAGGTAGATGGGTAGTCCCAAAAGATACGAAAGTGTCACCTGCTTTGGAGTCAGGTGGGCCTGAATATCCTCTGGTTCTTACTGGCTAAAGTTCTTAAGTAAATGACCCACAACTGCCAGTTCTTGAACTCATGCTGGTCCATTACTGTGTTCTCACCCATCCTTTGCAAAATGAAAGAAAAAAAAAAGGTTTTCATAAAATTAAATTTATTCCACTTAAAGGACTGTTGATAATTAGAACCATCATTCTTGGGTATTAAAATGTCTTTTCTTTTATGAAATGAAGGAATATATATAGCACCCTCCCCAGTGTCCCTATCTTTGGGGGAAAAAAGGCAGTTCTATGGCAAAATACAATCTTTACAATTTAGAGGTCAGAGAAACACTGTTCTAGAACAAGGAGCTTAACTTCTATGAACCTAAGTTTCTTCATCTCTAAAACTGGGATATTCCCTTTTTCATAGAGCTATTAGTAGTAAGATTCAATGATCTAACACAGGGGTTAGGAGACTTTTTCTGTAAAGGGTCATATAGTAAATATTTTCTGCTCTGTGGGCCAAACAGTCTCTGTCTCTGAGAAAGCAGCCAGAGATGATATGTAGAGATATGGGCTTGGTCCTGTTTACCCAGGCAGTAGGCTGCATTTGGCCCCCAGGCTATAGTTTATCAACCCCTGATCTAATGTATGGAAAACTGTTAGCATGTTGCCTATAAATAGCAGGCAATTAAGTGGTTCCCTGACAACACTCCCCAGCCCCATCAATTGCAGCGTCTTCAAGAGGAAGACTTCTCGGAATCTTTTGAATCCCGCCTCCATTAACAATCATGCAGATTAATTCCTTTTAAGCCTCCATTTCCTCATCTGTAAGAGGGGAAAATATGATAACTTTCCCGTGGGGGTGATATGAAGATTATATCAAATAATCCACATGAAACCTCAGCCTAGTCCTTGGTACATGGTAAATCCTCAATATTCATGGTAAATCCTTCGTTATTATTATATATCATACAGTGCTGGAAGCTGCCATCATTAAAATGGAAGTTCTATGGACAAATAAATGGGTCTATATCTTGGTGCCCCTCAGTGCAGTCTGGGCTCGTTAGACTGGACGGTACTAATTTTCTAGGATTTAATTTGATTTTATTGATAGCTGATGTTACCCCATTTCCCACGTCTCCCAAAGCTTGTGCGTGGACTTTTCATTTGAAATGTAATCCATAGTTGCAAGGCCAAAAGAATACTTGTCCCTATAACTTTGCAAAGGCAGTTATTTGCTGCCTTAGAATTGGGTCACCTTGACTTGACCCGAAACTGATGGTACTTATTCTCCATAAATTCATGACACTGCTGTGAAATATGGGGGTGATTAACAGAGAAATGAAGTCTGGAAAATGTTTAGTGGTAGTGTGCTCATTTTTTAAGACTATGTATTAAAGTACTGAAAACAGAAGGCGACAGAATGGAAACCATGGTTCCTGACAAAGCCATCCCCACAGGGACGCACCTCCCATGGAAGCCTTTCCCGCCAGTCTCCATCACCATGAACCCTGGTCTCTTGTGCCCACCTCTGTGCAGGCCATGGAGGATTTCTGAGGGGCTCATAGCCTTTACTTCTGCCCAGCCTCTGCCCCACGGTACTGCTGCAGTTCTAATCGTACAGTTCAGACTTTTAAAGGGACACAAATTATTTCTGCTTGAGGAAATTTGGAGACAAAACATGAAGAAGTTAGAGTTGTATAGTCTCATACTCAGCCCCTTCTGACTCTTTAAGTATTACTTGATTTCCTCCACGCCCTCACGTTTTTGGTCAGTTCCTCCCTAATGTAATCCTTGGGGTAGTTCCCTAGAGCTGCCATAACAAAGTGTCACAAATTGGGTGGCTTAAAACAACAGAAATTTATTGTCTTACAGTTCTGGAGGCTGAAAGTCTAAATCAGGTTGTCGGCGGGCAATGCTCTCTCTGCAACCTGTAGGGAAGGAATCCCTCTTTGCCTCTTTCTAGCTTCTGGTGGCCTCTGGCATTCCTTGGCTTGCGGGAGCACCACTCCAATCTCTGCCTCCGTTTTCACATAGCTGTCTTCCCTCTGTGTGTGTCTGTATCTTCACATGGCATCCTCTTCACTGTATCTCTCTCTTCTTCTTATAAGGACATCAGTCATATTGGATTAAGGACCTGCCTTATGCCAGTTTGACCTCATCTTAACTAATTACATCTGTGATGACCCTAATTCCCAGTAAGATCACATTCTGAGGAACTGGGGTTAGGAATTCAACATATATTTAGTGGGGACCCAATTCAACCCATAACATCATCTTTCAATTTTAGGTTAACAGTAATTTATTACTGAGCACCAACAATGTGTAAAGCATCATGCTAGATGCTAGGCTTCATTAAGCAATAACCCCTGCCCTTTAGGAAGTCACAGTCTGGTGGGAAATAGTTAGACATTCCAGTCAAAACCTGGGAGTCATCTGCAAGTCCTGGAGTTTTCTGGAGGCAAGATGGGACAGGCCATCACACAGCTCAGGGGACAGGCTGGCACTCAGACCTGGATGAGCTCTGAGCTGGGCTAACAGCAGAGGTTCAGACCAGAGGGCAGAATGAACGGCACTGGGAATCTGGGCAGAATGAATGGCACTGGGCATCCAGCCAGAAAAGCGATTGCAATGTGAGAGGGAAAGCCCTGGCCCCTGCACTGGGGCCGTGAGCTTCAGAGACAGGACTAGAGTCCTCAAAAAGATATACAGGTGAGAACAGGACACAGCCCTCTTACACAGGTTACTTGGTCATGAGATGCTGGGCTGATAAAGTTGCCAGCTTTAGCAAGTAAAAATGCAGGATGTCCAGTTAAGTTTGAATTGTCAGATTAATAGCAAGTAATTTTTAGTATAAGTATGTCTCAAATATTGCATGGGCTATACTTATACTAAAAGAGGGCTCATCGCATGTTTTTTTCAATTTATTTATTTATTTATTTATTTTTATTATTATTTTTTTTTTTTTTGCGGTATGCGGGCCTCTCACTGTTGTGGCCTCCCCCGTTGCGGAGCACAGGCTCCGGACGCGCAGGCTCCGGACACGCAGGCTCAGCGGCCATGGCTCACGGGCCCAGCCGCTCCGCGGCATATGGGATCCTCCCAGACCGGGGCACGAACCCGTATCCCCTGCATCGGCAGGCGGACTCTCAACCACTTGCGCCACCAGGGAGGCCCTCAATTTATTTTTTATTTATTTATTTTTGGCTGTGCTGGGTCTTGTTGCTGCACGCAGGCTTTCTCTAGCTGCAGCGAGCAGGGGCTACTCTTTGTTGCGGTGCACATGCTTCTCATTGTGGCTTCTTCTGTTGCGGAGCACAGGCTCTAGGCACACAGGCTTCAGTAGTTGTAGCATGCAGGCTCAGCAGTTGTGACACAGGGAAGTCCCCTCATCTCATATTTTATCTGGCAAGCCTGTTGGGGGGAGGGGTGACAGTGGGGCAGAACTGGTCTCAGAGACTAATGAACAAAAATCAGATTATAAGAACAGGGGCATATTGGTAGGCCAAGGGAAACGGAGGAGAGAGAATTGTATAAGTCAGGAAACTGTCTTGCAGTTGACATGCCACATTAATGGTGGGGCCAATCACATGATATGTCACAACGTAAGTACTTCCTGCCTCAGTTAGGATTAGCTCAGGAAGTGAAATGGACTGAATGGGACAGAGTAGGGGAAAATAAAGTGAGAGCGGGTGAATGTATAGTTGTCAGTATTTCAAGGAAGACCAGTGCTATGTGTTACAATCGAAGTGCAAACAGAGGATTGCGCAAAGGAAAGAGAAATTCTGCCTGGGAGAATTGTGGGAAGATTTCTTGGAGCAGGTGGGGTTTGAGCTGGACCTTGGGGAGAGTAGAACTCCCACCTGTAGATACCTGTTCTGTCTTAGTCTGCTTGGGCTACGTCACAAAACACCATAAACTGGGTGGCTTAAACAATAGACATTATTTTTCACAGTTCTGGAGTCTGGGAAGTTCGCAGTCACGGTATCAGCTGGTTCATTTCCTGATGAGAGCTCTCTTCCTGGTTTGCTGACAGTCCTCTTGCTGTGTCCTCACATGGCAGAGAGAGAGCAAAAGCAAGCTCTCTGGTCTCTTCTTATAAGGGCACTAATCCCATCATGAGGGCCCCAACCTCATGACCTCATCTAAACCTCATCACCTCCCAAAGGCCCCATCTCCAAATACCATCACATTTGGGGGTTGGGGCTTCAGCATATGAATGGAGGGGAACAAACATTCAGTCCACCATGTGGTCATTCCAGGCTCAGTGGGCATGTGATGTTGCTGGATCCTGGCTGCCCAGACATGTGGAGGCCAGGTGATGGTAGCTTTGAGTTTCAGGGCAAGGTCTGCATTTAATTCTCCAAAGGGAAGCAACATTGTTCCCGGCTAGTCCACTTTTATTTTCCATCCCAAATATAGCACAGCTTTTCTTTCCATCTCCCCAGTGAGAACCTCTGGGTTTTTTTCTCTCTGGCTGCAGGTGCACACTTTCAGGCCTGCAGTGTTCATTTTGAAGCTGCCTCCCTCCTCCTGACTAGGACTCAGCCGTGTTCTCACGCTCTCTACCCAGGAGGAAGAGCCCACTCTTCTCTCTGACTACAGGGTCTGCTTCCAGGATTTAGGACAGAGGCTTTCAGTTGTCTTCATCTTTTCCCCTGTTTTGAATGCTTTTTCACTGGGCTCTTTATCCACTGATCCTTTCATCCTAAATACCTCTTCTTGATGTCATTCCAAGCCCCATATTTCCTATCTGTGCCCCAAGGCAAAACTTCCCCAAAGCCAAATTCCCAACTGGGGTCACCATACTCCACCCTCCCTCAGGGAGGCAGAGGGGCTCAGTAATACTCCGGACAGGTGTCTTTTCTCATATGATTAGTCCAGAGCATTGTATGTCTATTCCTAGGATCCCCTGGGTCTTATTTCTGACTGTCCAGCTTATTACTGAGACCTCACACTGCCCTCATTTGTGAGAAAATCCAGCTAAGGGAACTTTCTCTTCAGGGTCATCTAGGGCTTCGGTGTTATCACAGTTATTAAGACGTAAAAGCTTTTTCATCACTGTGAGTGACTGTGTGTGTTTAGGATTATGTGGAAATGCCATTTGCCCAGGAAGGGAAAAAAAATATCTTTAGCTCGGTTATAGGAAAAAAAATCTTAAATTGTACAGTAAACAAAGGACAACACAACAGCTATTTTCCAGAGGACAGACCACCTAACCAGTTCTTCAAAACCTGCCGGTTCTTCTGAAGTTTATAAAGTCACAGAGGAAGGTGCCCAAGGAGACTGGCTGCTTTCCAAAGTCGCCGATTTTGTTTTTCTAGGGCTAAAAAAAGGCCTCACTGGAGTATGAACATAGCTCAGCAGCATCAGTTCAACCTCAGTAGTGATGAAGGGGGGAAGGAAAGGCTTTTCTTCTCATTTGTAAGAAGTTGAAAACTCAAGCTATTATAAGTCGATAGCAGTGACCTAGAATATACAGTTGCTGTATATATTTTGCCGCCATGAGCACCCACTCCACCAAAATATCTTTTAATACGAATCCACAGAAGAGGTGATGACAAATGGAGAGCACCCTTCTGTTAGTTGGAAGGGCTACCGTTCCCCAAAGAGAGTAGTGGGCTGTCCAGTGCTACCCAACATTTTAATTATTTAGTTGAAAGAGGTAGAAAAAGTCAACTGTAAGAAACCAGGGAGTAGGAAATGACTCTTGCATGAGAACCTCAAATGGTATTGAGCCACAGTAAGAGATGCATTTGTTCAGTGTTGGGTTAGTCCAGCTGGGGAAGAAAGTCGGGATGCTCACAATTGAGTCGTCAGTAACCCAAGGTGAACTCGGGTTATCTTCCCAGGAGTGGCACTAGGTAGATAGAAGTATTTTTCTGAAAGCAGCTAACTGTCCTGGATAGGAATTTCACTTTCAATCTTGACCTCATCAGCTTCCCCAATAATAGAAAGAGCTGATGGGTGCTGTGTGTACAGACCGACCTCCATTCCTCTCAGGCCTCTCGTCCTTCTTAAGCTCCCCTCCCCCACCTTCCACTGAGTCCCAGCCAAGGGTGGTAGAAACCCCTAAATTGCATAACCAGGAAATAGTTACAAGTCTAGGGCAAATACATTATTACACCTGAACTCTAGGAGTGGTCTTGTTTGGAAGGAAATTAGAAGACAGTCTGGCCATCTCAGCTACTATGTGAGCTAAGATAGAATGGAGGTCCCTAAATATTCCTTTTTTGGCATCATGGAGATGGGGTAATGATGGGAGTTAAGTCTCTGCATCACAGTTAACCCTGAGTATCCGGGGCAGTATGTAATTTGGGGGTGGAGGGGGCAACGGAAGTATCCCTTCTTAGAAATTGGGCCATATGAGCTGGGACCTGTTAGGGACCAGGCCATAGAAACAGTCTTCCAGCTGGGGACGCTGGATGAGCAAGGCACAGGCCATCCTCCCCGAGAAGGTGGTGAAGTCAGGTGAGTCATGGGTCATGGCATGAGGCTGGTGTCGTAGAGTCAGAGCAGCCAAGTTCAGAAGTCTTCCAGGTTCAAAAAAACTTAGACAGAAACAGTCTGGAACCATTTATAACTATCACTAAGGTGGTTCATAGCCAGTTAGGTAAAGGAAACACCGGGTTATACTGATTTTAACACATTTTGTTATTGTAGAATAACAGTATCGTTGTGAATCTCCAAAAGGAGGCTGTAGTATGCAACACTTCCCACACTCTGTTTGTCCATGAGACCTTGGATTTTGCAAAGCCAGTCTTCTAAAACTTAGGGATGCTCCAGAAGCTTCTCTCAGGGTCAGAGCTATTACGTGCCCACTAAATAGACCAGTGGACCAATTCTATTTCAGTAAATGTTACTTTTTTCCTAAATTTTAGTGGGCTAATGTGTTGCCTGGAGATTACTATGACTCAAATACCAGAGGTTTTTTTTTTTTTTTTTTTTTTTTTTTTTTTATGAAGTGTTTCACAGAAATAATCCCCGAGGGTTTGTTTTTTTTTTTTAATAATTCTACAGCATTTCTATTGATTGATTGATTGGTTGGCTGTGTTGGGTCTTCGTTTCTGTGCGAGGGCTCTCTCCAGTTGTGGCAAGCGGGGGACACTCCTAATCGCGGTGCGCGGGCTTCTCACTATCGCGGCCTCTCTTGTTGTGGAGCACAGGCTCCAGGTGCACAGGCTCGGTAGTTGTGGCTCACGGGCCCATTTGCTCTGCAGCATGTGGGATCCTCCCAGACCAGGGCTCGAACCCGTGTCCCCTGCACCGGCAGGCAGACTCTCAACCACTGCACCACCAGGGAAGCCCCAGAGTTTTTTTTGAAGAACTCCCAACTGTAATGATTTTTTTTTAAGAACCAGGTGACACAGAACCTGCAAGTTCTTTACAAGCAAAGTCAATTCTGTTAGGCCAAACAGCCAAGACAGCAGTACATGGGGATGACAGTGAGCTTATGCATTCTGATTTATTTCAGTTTAGAAAATGAACTTGGTTGCATGGGTGAACCAGTTACAAACAAGCTTATTCGCCGAAGTGCCTTTTTCCTTATGCAGGGCTAGGACTTGTCTCCACATCTCAGCAACCCAACTGATTGCTGCCTGGAGAAGACTTTGGAACAGACAGTGTTGTTTGTCCAATTTATCCCAGTTCCATTTGCTCTAGCTGTTCCCAAGCTCTTCTTTGTACATCAAAGAAAATTAATTCAGCCATTTTGGTGGGGGGGAGAGCAGAAGCTAACATATGCTTCTCTACCATAATGTAGCTTTTAAAGTTATTTGCATTTTTTAAAAATTGAAGTATAGTTGATTTACAATGTTGTGTTAGTTTCAGGTATACAGCAAAATGATTGTTATACATATATCTGTATATTTGTTTTCAGATTCTTTTCTATTATAGGTTATTACAAGATATTGAATGTAGTTCCCTGTGCTATACAGTAGGACCTTGTCATTTATCTTTTTTTTTTTTTTTTTTTTTTTTTGTGATACGCGGGCCTCTCACTATTGTGGCCTCTCCCGTTGCGGAGCACAGGCTCCAGACGCGCAGGCTCAGCGGCCATGGCTCACAGGCCCAGCTGCTCCGCGGCATGTGGGATCTTCCCGGACCGGGGCACGAACCCGTGTCCCCTGCATCGGCAGGCGGACTCTCAACCACTGCGCCACCAGGGAAGCCCTATCTATTTTATATATACTATTGTGTATCTATTAATCCCAAACTCCTAATTTATCCTCCCCCACCGCGCCTTTCCCTTTTGGTAACCGTAAGTTTGTTTTCTATGTCTGTGAGTCTGTTTCTGTTTTGTAAATAACTTCATTTGTATCTTTTTTACATTCCACATATAAGCGATATCATATGATATTTGTCTTTCTCTGACTTACTTCACTTAGTATGATAATCTCTAGGTCCATGTTTGCATCTTTTTAAACACTGCTAAGAATGACTTTGCAGAGGATAATCACCAAAGAAAAAATATTTGTTTAAAGGCATTTTCAATAGAAGATTTCCCTAAGAAGTGCTCCTTTCCTTCTTTTCTATTTTCTACTTATACTGAAAATTAGATTTCTCTTCTACAATTTATTGATACCTATGGAGTTGTGTTCAGTTTAAGTTGGTGAGATCAAAGTAATACAACCTGGAAGATTTTGTGGGACAGCTTTCTTTCTGCAAAAATAAAATAAAACACATATAAATATGGATATACTGAAATAGTACATTTCAGTGATTAAATAAAGTGAATGCAAGTTGCCCCCATGTCTTTCAACTTTTCTAGTCACTAAGATACTCAGAACTACATGATAGTATGTGTTTAAGTGAGGAATTTGCCCAGTTGGTTAAGAGGGGTGATTCTTGCCAATTTTAACTGAGAAGACTTGTAATCTGGAAGTTTCCTCCCTGGTCATATGCCAGCCTATATTTGGGAGTCACTGATTCATTCCAATCTCTCTTATTTACATGCAGTTCTTTTTCATTTGACGTATTCCGCCTGCTCCTTCACTCCTTGTCCTGCCTCTGTCATGTGTAGCTATTGGTATTCACAAGCATCCTGTGCTTATTTCTGCCTTGGCAGGTCCAGCTCTAGATTGGATGAGCCTGAATTTAGTTTCCCTCCTCAATTTTCATAGAAGCGCCAGTAGCAGACAATGCCCCATTGAGAAAACATACTTTCATTCATGCATTTGCTTTTTCTCCCTCCTGGCCTCGCTTCTCCAGTGAGTGGCTGTTACTCAGCATGTCAGAAGAGGGACGAGGCTTCATCAATGGAGGAACTAATGAATGAACAGAAGCCTCAGTGTAGGGTGCAGGCTGGTGAGAAGCAGCGGAGAGGCTGTTGTTCATTTCCTCACAGTGGACTGGGATACAAACAGCTGTTTCCTGCTGTATTTCCATGCTCTGCCTTCTACACACTGCCTTCCTCTCACCCTCCCCCACTTCTCTTTCAGGCCCTACCGCTCCTCTTGGCCACATTTTTCTTCCAATGCAGCCTGTATTTGGGAAATCACTCTCTGATTCATCCTCATCTTTATTATTTACATGTGATTCCTTTTTGCCTTCTCTTTGCTTTAAAAGTCTTCCACTTTTTTTCCCCACTTGGGTTCCTCATCTCATTTTTCTGGACCGATCTTCTTTGCAATTTTTTTCCAACTATCCTGTCTCTAGGACCACCCACCCAGATGTATAAAATCATATGTGACCCTCGGAACCCAGAACAGACAAGGAAGCCCAGATATCTCCCCTTCTTCCCTTTGCATCTTTCCCTGAAGGATGACTGAGATTCTGAGTAGATGCGGGACAACCAGACATACACCTTCTTGAAATTGTTGTGTCTATTGCAGATTTTCTATGCACAAAAGTATATATATATATATATTACCTTCCAACTGTGGGGCAAATTTTCTGTCCAAATGGATAAAATTTTTCTGATGAAAAATAAAGAAAGTCGAAAGGTACTTTAAAATCTAGGTTGTCTACTGCCTCTACATACAGATTCACCACCCACAGTCTCCTGTTTTACAAACAGCACAGGCTCCAGCCCCAGATTCCTAGAAGGTAATAAATCCTAAACTCTACACCTATTTCACCAGGTTCACTGGAACATTCTGGATGTAAGTCTTCTGTTAGTGACAGGAGGAAGCATTTGCAAAGCCAGTTTTATTAAGGATCCCACCTCAAGCTGAAATTCCCTCTATGGCTTTGGAGTGCATTTAATATGATAAGATAGAATATAGTACCAGGGAATCGATGTCTTCCGTGGGGTTCCATTAGAGAGAAGGTCAAGTCTGTATAGAGTTTTATGTTCATTGACAGGAGGGAACGCATGTTGCTTGCAGTCAGAACAAGATGGTCAGAGAGGAATGCATTGAATTCCAGATAAAAGCTAAAAGGAAATGATCTTTTTTTTTTAATGTTTATTTATTTATTTGGCCACGCTGGGTCTTAATTGTGGCACGCGGGATCTTCGTTGTCGCATGCGGGCTCTTAGTTGCGACCTGTGGGATCTAGTTCCCTAACCAGGGATCGAACCCGGCCCCCCTGCATTGGGAGCACGGAGTCTTAATCACTGTACCACCAGGGAAGTCCTAAAAGGAAATGATCTTTTAAAAGCCTATAAATACTTCATCTACCCCAAGCCAGCTTCTCAACTCTTCCATTTAATTTTCTTGACTCCAAGCCTCCTTGTAAAGTGTTGCTCTCAGACATGGAAGGATTCCGGCTGCTAACCAGAAATAAAGCATCGAATTATTGGGCTCAATCAGCGGTTTTCAAACTTTTCTTATTTGGTCCAGGAAGTTCCAAGGACATGCCTCACTGGCCACCACGACCCTGCATAACATTTTATTTGTTTTTTTGTTTTGTTTTGTTTTTTTTAAAACAAAACATTTTACCATTTTATTTTATTTATTTATTTTATAAATTTATTTATTTATTCATTTATTTTTGGCTTCATTGGGTCTTTGTCGCTGTGCGCAGGCTTTCTCTAGTTGCGGAGAACGGGAGCTACTCTTCGTTGCAGTGCGCGGGCTTCTCATTGCGGTGGCTTCTCTTGTTGTGGAGCATGGGCTCTAGGTGCGCGGGCTTCAGTAGTTGCGGCACGTGGGCTCCTTAGTTGCAGCACACGGGCTCCCCAGTTGCGGCACTCAGACTCCTCAGTTGTGGCATGAGAACTCTTAGTTGCGGCATGCATATGAGATCTAGTTCCCTGACCAGGGATCAAACACCCGGGCCCCCTGCATTGGGAGTGCAGAGTCTTATCCACTGCGCCACCAGGGAAGTCCCATGAATTTCTTAAATGAATATTTCCCCAGTTTATCTTTCGGGTACCTCCTGTTTTTCCTTCTTTGGGCTTGTTTAAGAGAGGCACATCTCTCATTGAATGGATGCACATGGACATATTTTCTTTGCTCTCAGTGGCCACAGGGCATGCTGAGGGGCCTTAGCCACCATCACCCCCAACTGAGCACTCAACTCCACTGGAAACAGACGTGTGCTTTCCTAATACTCAACAGGCAGCAGGATGTGGAGTCATGAGCTTGAACTCAGAGCCAGACAGCCTGAGTTGAATCCATCCCAGCTCTATCATGTAAATGTTATGATTTGGGGCATGCTACACAACCTTTCCCTGCCTTTGTTTCCTTATCTGTAAAATGGGGGTAACAGTAGTATATCCCTCATAGAGTCATATGAGGGTTATGGAGTTAATAGATTAATTATTATATACCACATACTTGGAAGAGTGCCTGCTGATAGTACAGTATCCATACTATTGTCATTTTTACCTCAGTATTGAGTCATGTCTGTGTGTCTCAGTTGGACATGAGGAATGGTTACCTGGGATCATCATTTTGACCCAAAGCTATTTCAGAACTTTCTGCGATTAAGAAACACTGGGCACTTATAAGTGCTGCAAGGATGTGGAGAACCTGGCACCCTCAGACACTACTGGTGGGGATGCAAAATGGTGCAGCCATTTTGGAAAACCATCTGGCAGTTCCTCAAAAAGTTAAACGTAGAGGTACCATATGACCAGCAATTCCACTCTAAGTGTATACCCAAGAGAAATAAAAACATATGTTCACACAAAAACATCTACAAGAATGTCCATGGCAGCATTATTCATAATAACCAAAAACTGGAAGAAAATGTCCATCAGTTGATGAATGGGTAAGTTAAATATGGTGTGTCCATACAATGGAATATTATTCTGCCATAAAAAATGATGCTAAGTGAGAGAATCCAAACACAAAAGACCACATATTATATGATTCCATTTGTATGAAATGTCCAGAATAGACAAGTCAGAGACAGAAAGTAGCTTAGTGGTTTCTTCAGGCATGGGGTAAGGGGGAGGTGGGAGTGACTGCTAATGGGCACAGGGCTTCTGTTTAGGGTGATGAAATGTTTTAAACTCAGATCGTGGTGATGGCTGCACAACTCTGTGAACAGACTAAGAAACACTGATCTGTACACTTGGAAATGGGTGAATAATATGGGATGTGAATAACGTTATTTTATTTATTTTTTTATTTTATTTATTTATTTTTTTTTTTGTGGTACGCGGGTCTCTCACTGTTGTGGCCTCTCCCATTGAGGAGTACAGGCTCCGGACGTGCAGGCTCAGCGGCCATGGCTCACGGGCCCAGCCGCTCCGCGGCATGTGGGATCTTCCCGGACCGGGGCACGAACCCGTGTCCCCTGCATCGGCAGGCGGACTCTCAACCACTGCGCCACCAGGGAAGCCCCGAATAACGTTATTTTAAAAAGAAAAATCAAGTTCTAGGTTCAGGTGTGGGCTCTGGGACTCCACCAACTTTCTGAAAGCAAGTCATTAGGAGAGGAGCCTGGGATCTGTTTTTAACAAGCCCACCAGGGCCTCCCTGGTGGCGCAGTGGTTAAGAGTCCGCCTGCCGATGCAGGGGATACGGGTTCGTGCCCCGGTCTGGGAGGATCCCATATGCCGCAGAGCGGCTGGGCCCGTGAGCCATGGCCGCTGGGCCTGCGCATCCGGAGCCTGTGCTCCGCAACGGGAGAGGCCACAACAGTGAGAGGCCCGCATACCGCAAAAAGAAAAAAAAAAAAAAACTCATAACAAGCCCACCAGATGAAGCATCATTAAGTAAGTTTTTGAAACATACTGTTAGAATATGATTCTTACTTTACGGGTATGGGGAGGGATTAGTACCCTTTAGCTTACAGTTTTCACCATGTGCTAGGTGCTATGGTGGGTATAGTATGATAATGATGATCATCAAAGTGGATGGTGCAGTTCTTCCAGAAGTTTCGCCACTGCATGTTTTTGAAGTGCAGAGCCCCCAGAGAGCCTCAGACTTGTCTCCCTGGCCCATTCTCTGCAGCCACCATCCCCTCTCGCCCTAGGCAGGTGTGGAAACTGCAGCCAGCACCACCCAGAAACTGACTGTGAAATTCCCAGTGCACTTGCACCTTTCTCTTTAAGACTTGCTTACATTCAGTTTCCTTCTCTTAAGTGTTTCTTATTGCCATAGCAACCCTAATCAATCACTGGACTAAAAATATCTCTTTCATTTTTCCAAAGCATGGCTGTAGTGAATTGTAAATTCAGCTCTGCCATGTATTTTGCATATGCTACTTTCCTTTCCCAACACTGAACCTGGGTGTGCCTGTGTCTGGAAATTATGCTTGCAGGGGCCCAGGTACTTCACTCGTCTTTCCTGGCATTCTTCTTCCCGACTGCAGATTCTCCCATCACTTCCAGTACATAGAAGTACACTACATGTGTTTAATCTTCAACAGAGAACATTGCTTTTCTGCACATTCGGTTTTAGGTGCTGGAGATTTCACAGGTACCCGATGATCACTTTGCAGTAAGAGGTTCATTCCAGTGGATAACATTGTGTTTGAAAGGCAAATTAAAGATGCTCAGATACTGGCTACAAAGGAAGTTGGTCCTGGTAGGGATCAGATGAAAGCAGTACTAGTGAGACTCTTCTGGCTTGGGAGGATCTAAGCTAGAAAACCAAAGAGGAGATGATAGGAGATCTTTTGCCTTTTTTATCTGATTTCTCCATGACACCAGTGTTATTTTTAGAGGATTAGGGACAAAATAAACCCTGGGTCTAATAAAGTGAATATTTGTTATGATTCTCCTGGCCAAGCTGCTTTTCTAGTTAACAAGAGAGAGAAAAAGATTTTTCATGAGAGAGAAGGTTCCAGATCTTGAATGGGCCCAGGGGAGGAAGGAGGGCAGGGAGGGGCCGAAATGACTCATGACGTCCCCCAGGCTCCGGGGGATGAGGGCGTTTCATGGCCCCTCTCCCTGCTTCATTTCACTGCTCTGGAGTCACTGGCCCAACCCTCTGCCTGTAAGCAGGCTCATCTCATGGGACCCCCTGGGGTTCCCAAATGTTGTTTTTTGATGCTATTTCTTAACTTTTCTGAGCCTCGGTTTTTAAAATAAGGCTGAGTGAACCAACAGGCACAAAACCTTTAGATCTAGGAAAGAAGAAAGTTCACTGAGATTCTGGTAGTATTCTTGTTTCCCTACGTGTAGTTGGCAGGGGATCAAGGAAATCTGAGAAGAGGTGAGGGGAGAGGGCCCCTGTGCAGAAAGAGGAGCTGCTAGGCCTTTAGGTAAAGGAGGACAGTAAGAGGATGGACCTGGAAGATGTGATGACACGTCCTCAAAACACAGCAGGTCAGGGGTCACAGCAAGGCTGGAGGAACCCAAGCCTGCTCTGTGGCTTGGCCACCATCCATGTCATTGGAAGGACCGGTCAGGTGTTGTGTTGCCACCACTTCAGCAAACCCACAACCTCCCAGGACATCCTTGCACATACACAGTGGAAGGGTCCCCCTACAGACATACCAGCTCTATTTACTCTCCATATAGTCTGTGGGATTTCATGGGGAGGGGTACAACGGGGTGGGCCAACATTTCTCTAGTGTCTGTTCAGCCAGATACCGCCTGGCCTTGGACATTTGTTATCTCACCCCACAGCTGTGAGGTTGGTATTGTATCCATTTTACAGATGAGAAAACTGAAGCTCAGGGTGATTAAGGAATTTGCCCAAAGTCTCAGTTTGTGTGAAAAGAAGTTGGCGTTTGAATTAAAGGCTGTCTCATTCCAAAACCTGCATTCTTTCTCCTGAACAGCACTACTCGCTCCCTGTGGGCTAGGTGCACGCTGCTGCATCTGGACACCAGTCAATGGCAAGTTTTGTGGCATCAGTTCCTAGTAAATATTGCCCTGGGCAATAAGTAGTGGCCATTGACAAAGTGGATGACATCACAGGTGAAACAAATAAGAAAGAGTACAGATTTCCCGTCCCATTTCCCTATATACGTCCAAACCTCAAAGTCAGTGATACTTTACTCACATGAGAACCAAATGGGTGATTTGGCAGGGAAGCAATGGTTGGATTCTTGAGGTTTGGTATTATATTGGTTTTCTATTGCTATATAATAAATTTCCCACAAACTTAGTTACTTAAAACATCACACATTCATTTTCTCAGAGTTTTCACTGGGGCTCAGGTTAGCTGGGTCCTTGGTTCAGAGTCTCAGTCAGGTTGAAATCAAGGTCTCAGCCACAGTTCCAATCTCATCTGAGGCTCAGGGTCCTCTTCCAGGCTCTCTGGTTGTTGGCAGGATTCTGTTCCTTGCGGTTGTAGGGCTGAAGTCTGGTTTTCTAGTTCGCTGGCCTCCAGGGGTCTCTCTTTGCTCCTAGAGGCCTCCCTCAGGTTCTAGCCACGTGGCCCTCTCAGGATATGGCCGCTTACTTCCTCAAAATCAACCTGCTTCTTCTAAAAGGAAGTCTTATATAATGTAACATAATCTGATCACCTTTGTAATCTAATCAGAAGAGCAACTATCCCATCATATTCACAGGTCTTGTCTACACTTAAGGGGAGGGATTATACAAAGTGTGCAAGATTATACCAGGGGCTGGGAATCTTGGAGACCATCTTAGAATTCTGTCTACCTTGGGTATTTTAAATTTATTTATTTATTTTTGGCTGCATTGGGTCTTTGTTGCTGCACGGGCTTTCTCTAGTTGCGGCGAGCACGGGCTACTCTTCGTTGCGGTGTGCAGCCTTCTCATTGCGGTGGCTTCTCTTGTTGCAGAGCACGGGCTCTAGGCACGTGGGCTTCAGTAGTTGTGACACACGGGCTCAGTGGTTGTGGCTCTCGACCTCTAGAGCGCAGGCTCAGTAGTTGTGGCGCACAGGCTTAGTTGCTCTGTGGCATGTGGGATCTTCCCAGACCAGGGATCAAACCTGTGACCCCTGCATTGGCTGGCGGATTCTTAACCACTGAGCCACCAGGGAGGTCCCTACCTTGGGTATTTTAGCCTTTCCTCCACGTTGCTATGGGCCAAATGGAACTTTAAGCCTTCAGTGTTCCCAAATGACATGGAGAGCATAAGAGTCCTCTGAATCCCTTGGACATCTTCCAGTTTTAGCCAGTTGGTGACACTCCTGATGTCTCTCTTCTTGCATCATGTAACAGTTTGGTTGTGTCAGGATTCCCAACTTTTTTTCTGCTCCTACACTCTGACAGTTCCCTCAGTGATATGGAATCCCCCTCACCCTAGGAAATGTGTCAGAATCTTTAGGGGCTGGCATACATTTTGAGAAAGTCCAGGGTTGGAAGATGGGGTGCTCCCTTCTCCACCCACTGGATATTTGAGAATGACTAGGTTAGATGGTATCTTCCCAGCTGGAGCAAAGCCCTTTGTCACAGAAAGCAGATTTGAGCAAATTGAAATTAAAGTAGATGCTCTGATGCCTGAATAACTGGAGGGAAAGTGACTTAAGCCATTCCTAATGGCAGTGGGGAGTAGGGGAGGGATCCTGGTGTTGGAATAGTATTGGAGCTTATCATCTCGTTGGGGAGCCAGACACACAGACAACTCATTGTGATGATGGAAAAGGAGATAGTGCTGTGACAAAGGAACAAACAGAATGCTACGTGCATACAAGGGATAATCATTCTGAAGTGGTTTGAGATGGCTGATGGGTATAATTTAGGAAGGAAATGTCAGGCTGGGGGAACTGTAGGCATAAAAGCATGGTAGCCAGAAGTGTTCCAGGGAATGGAAAGCGGTCTTCTGTGACTGGCCATGGGATGAATACAGGGCAAAGCCGGAAAGAAGATTTGGGTCAGATACAGAAGACTCCAGATCTTCCCCTTAAGGAGAGAAACTGAGTCAGCAGAACTTGGGGGTTCACTGGATGTGATGAGTGAGTGTAGTGGATGGAATAATGTCTCCCTAAATATTCCTGTCCACTGGAACCTCAAGTGTGACCTTATTTGGAAGTAGGGTCTTTGCAGGTGTAATTACTTAAGGACCTTGAGATGAGAGATGAAATCACACTGGATTTAAGGTGGGCTAAATCCAATAACTTATGTCTTACAAGAAGAGGACACAGAGACACACAGAGGGAAGAAGGTGATTGGAGATAGAGGCAGAGATTGGAGTTGAGCCACAGACCAAGGAGCACCTGGGACCACCAGAAGCTGGAAGAGGCAAGGAAGGATGCTTCCCTAGAGCCTTCAGAGGGAGCACGACATTGCCAACACCTTGATTTCAGACTTACGGCCTCCAGGACTGTGAGAGGTTACATTTCTGTTGTTTTAAGCCACATTCGTGGTAATTTGACAGCCCTGGGAAACTCGTGCAGTGCAGAAGAACATTCGAGTTTGGTATGGACCATTCAAGTTTGGTGGGCCTAGAGGACCCTTGTTGGGGACAGGCAGTGGGCAACTGGACCTGTGACAAGGGCAGTTGGGGTGAAAGATGTCAATTTGGGAGGATTCATAAAAAAGGGTCATGGAAAAGTCAGGAGCAGATGAGATCACCTGGTGCAAGAAAATAGGGTGGAGGGCAGAACCTAAGGGACCACCTTCATTGGAGGAATGGAGGAGGGAAGAGAAGGCTGGGAAGGAGCTGCTGTCGTAGGAGGAATTGCTTCGTCACACAGAACAGTGTAGAGAGCCCTACAGGGCGTGGATGCAGAATCAATTGCTGCTTTGGAAATTCTTTGATCATCAGTCATTTCCATATCATATTGCACTGGTTGAGAAAAAAATGGTAGGAGATGAAAAAGTAGAGCCAGCAAGCATCGACTGTTCTTTTAATAGAGTTTGATTGTGAAGACGAGGAGGAATGGGATTGTTTGTAGATTGAGGAAGAAACATAACTGAGGGAACTTGATGCTTGTTTTTTTTTTAAGAATATGACACTTTGGGGACTTCCCTGGTGGTCCAGTGGTTAAGACTCCACGCTCCCAATGCAGGGGCTCCGGGTTTGATCCCTGGTCAGGGAACTAGGTCATGCGTGCCGCAACTAAAAAGATCCCACACACTGCAACTAAAGATTCCCACATGCCGCAACTAAAAGATCCCACACACAGCAACTAAGACCCGGCATAGCCAAAGAAAGAGAGAGGGAGGGAGGGAGGGAGGAGAGAAGGAAGGAAGGAAGGAAGAAAGAAAGAATGTGATACTTTTCATTTTATTTTTAGACGGTAGAAAGGAAGCAGGGAGAAGATGCAAATAATCAATGAAACAAGTTTCCGGAGAAGAGACTTACATATATTTTTAACCCTGCACCTGTTCTGTGCCAGGCACTGTGCTGGGTTTACCTGAATGATCTCATTTATCTTCTAAGCATGCCTACAGAGTAGGGAAGGATAGTCCCCATTCTGTAAATGAGGAAACAGGCTGGGGATGGGAAAATAATTTGCCCAAGTTGATACATCTCAGGTCTGATGACTCCTATGTCTCAGTTCTGATCATTATATTATTTTTCCATTGGGATAAAGAGGGCAGCATCTTTCTCTGATTCATGAAGAATAAGAAGCATCATAAAGGAATAAGCAGGACTTCACTGGTGGCGCAGTGGTTAAGAATCCGCCTGCCAGTGCAGGGGACATGGGTTCGAGCCCTGGTCCGGGAAGATCCCACATGCCACGGAGCAACTAAGCCCGTGCACCACAACTAATGAGCTTGCACTCTAGAGCCCGCAAGTCACAACTACTGAGCCCGCGTGCGTAGAGCCTATGCTCCGCAACAAGAGAAGCCACCACACTGAGAAGCTCATGCACCGCAACGGAGTAGCACCCGTTCGCCACAACTAGAGAAAGCCCGCGTGCAGCAACAAAGACCCAACACAGCCAAAAATAAAATAAATTAAATAAATAAATTTTTAAAAAAATAAAGGAATAAGCAGAAGATTTGCGACAATGGAAGAGAAGGAAGTTGTAGGTGTTTCTGTCACGTGGTCTGTGTCTTCATTAAACTATGAATCAAAATTATCAACTGCGAGGGAGGAAGAGTGAAACCAGGTGCGGGGTCTTGAGAAGGGAAGAGGGTTTAAGATAACCTCGGTGGTGAGATGCAGTAGGGAGCCAGCCAGGGAGAAAGGAAAAAAGCCTTGCTTAACAGTTCAGACTCGACTAGGATTAGAGGGCTGGATTTTTAGGGACGCTAACCTGCTTGGGGGTAAGCAGGAGTTTATCTCAAGGTGGATAAAAAGATTCTGGCCAGAAAGATTTTAGTGATAGCACTAAAAATGCCCCGAGCCAGAGATACTTCTGATTTTACCATGAGACAGTACACACTCCAAGGCTCCGAGGACCAGCCATCAGCTATCCCGAGGGGATCATCAGTCCCAAACCACTGCTGAAGGAGACAGCACTGACCAGCCTGGAGCTGGCCTGGCTGACCCCGGTCTGCCCACTGCCTTGCGGAAACCAGGTGCACTTCTAGCCTCTGGCAGGGTTGCCATTCTGACATGAAAATAACCTAAGTCCTTGACTCAAAAATAACAACATCTGTTAACTTGCATAAGAGTTTTGCATTTTGTATTTGGGTTTAATACCCAAAGGCTAAAATTCATTTGTTTGACCTTAGTGAAGTGGTTTAGAGATTCAACCGATAAAAACTCCTTGCGGGGTTCCACTCTGACGCACCCAGACCCACCTCCCCACCCTGGACAGCTCTGTTCTCTCGCCACCTTGTACTGTGCACACGTTGGATTTAGCCTCATGAATTATGGGTTAAAAAGGACAAATCGGTTCACCTGAAGCTTGTTATTTTTAAAAGGGTCTCTGCAGGTGTGTGTCCTCAAGTTCACGTGTTGATTGAGAGCTCTGCCGTGGGGCTCTGAGCCACTCCATCTCGATTCACTATGGGAGGCCCCTCCTTGGAGAACTCCCTGGGTCTGGGTGTGAGGGCAGCAGTTGTGCAGTGAGAGGTTTGAGAGGAGACAGCAAAGAAAGTGTTAATGAATGATCGCAGGGCTTCATTCTCCATAAAGGCAATTACTGGGATTGATTGTTTCCATGTTTCCTTAGTCACGTTCAGCTTGCTTGTTTCACTCAGATTAAGACAGATGAACACCGAATGCACACAGGCATGTGATGTCAGAAGAATTATCAGTGGCACATCGAAGGCCTCTGCCTTCTTTCACAGATGCCATTGGGGGGGGTCTCAGCTGGGCTGAAAGGGGATCACGGTCACGATGGGGTGACCGTGTGGGGCGAGGGTGCATGTTGTGGACCTCGGGGTTTTAGATAATGCATTCTCTCTCTTTCCTTCCCGTTTGTGGTATAGTGAGGTGGTTTTCCAACTTAAGCCTGCATCAGCATCCCTGGAGGGCTTGTTAAACACAGATGCCTGGGCTCCATCCCCAGAGTTTCTGATTCACTGGGTCTGACGTTGGCCCCAAGAATTTGCCTTTCTGAGAAGTTCCAGGGTGCTGCTGCTACAGGTTCAGAGATCCCATGCTGAGAACCAGTGGGGTAGTCATCAAGTGCATGGACTCGGGGACCAGGCCACCAGACTTTCAATCCCAGCTCTACTACTCACTACCTATGTGATCATGGGCCATTTACTTAACCTCTCTGTGCCTCCGTTTCCTCATCTTTAACACAGGGCTGATGATAATAGTTCCTACTTCATAGGATGGTGACAAGGAATAAAGGAATTAGAACTTGGAAGCTCTTAGACCAGTGCCAGGTATAGAATATGTGCTCTATGTATGTTGGATAAATAAATAAAGGAGCCAACTTCTTGGACTGTGAGCGTATTGGCCCAAGCCTCACTCCTCCAACACCAGCAGCTCCCAGTGGAGTTGCTAGGTCGTTTTAGCCAGTAGTCTTCAATCCCATCTCTGGTGGTAGAGAAGGTGAATGCTCTGCTCAGTGCCAGCAGGAGGAAGGCTACATCGACATCCATCAAAATCCTCTTCTCAAGCTACGCTAACCCTTATAGTCTACTGAATACATAGAATGGGCTCAAGGAGATGGGGATGCCAGGATGGTGTGCATTTGGGGTTTTTGTCCCCTGTGCTGACAAAAAGAGAGGCCGCCTTTTACGTCAAGTTCAGCTGCAGCCTCATACTGATTTGCTGCCCTCTGTGCAAAGTTGGCTTGATGCCCAGCACTGTTACGTTTTATGCACATGATTTTATTTAACCCTCACAATGTCACTGTTAAGTAATCATTATTTTACCTGTTTCAATATTGCTGGGGTTCAGACAAGTTCAGTGACTTGTCCAAAGTCACATGGCTATCAAGTGATAAATCCAAAACTAAAACCATGTCTGTCTGACTTCAGTAATTGATAATCTTTATTTTTTTACACCAAATTCTAGATATTTTATTCAAGAGTAAAAAGACAGAAAACAAACACACACACATTCCACCCTGTGTTAGGCAGAATAATGGCTCCCTAAAGATGTATATGTTCAAATTGCTGGAACCTGAATTAAGATTGCACATGGAATGAAGGTTGCTAATTAACTGACTTTACCTTGGAAAGATTATCCTGGGTCATCTGGGTAGGCCTAAGTAACTTATAATCTTAAAGCTCTACGCTACCGCCTCTAGCTTTATATGAATATGTACATCATGGTTAAGGCTGGTTCCCAGGCATCCAGCAGTGGCAGCTACTCCCTGAAGTGAAGCACCCTGGAACTGGAATTGTCTCTGTTCCAGGGGGTTGCTCTTCTAAAGCCTGTGGTCGGACTCATAAAGCATATTCTTTTTGGAAATATCCTCTTCGGCGACTTGCCTGATTGCTTAGTTATTCCCTCTGGCCTGACTCCTGGATGAAATCGTGTTCACGTTGCCAAAAAGGTGGCTTTCCTTGCATACGGACATGGACCTAGTATCTTAACATTTCTGATCGTGGACAGTGCTCACAACCAAACGGTCAGGAGAGCAGCCAGAGGCTAAACTGAAGATGTGAAGAGATTAAAAACGGTATGTTGATGAAACTTTTCTTTTTTTCCATAGTGTTCCTTTCTGCCAAAATTCTCCATTCATATAGAAACCAAGTATGAGGACAACAAAGGAAGCAACAACAGCGTGAGTAGCCCCCTTGCCACCCCACCCCATGCCCCGCCCCAATCCATACCGTGCTGTCCCCTCACGGACTCTGAGAGCCCCTCACAGCTCCTGTGTGGCCAGGGCCAGCAGCACGATCTGTGCCTGGGACCTCAGAGAAGCTCTGGCTTTTCTTCTCATCATTCTGTACTTTCCATGGCCTCTGTGCAGAAATCTCTGTCATCCGGAGTGATTGTCACTGGGGATCAAGAAGGTTGATGGGGACCTTGGAACTCTAGATCATTGGATTGAACACAAATCTTCTCAGTGACATTTGCTTAGAAGAATGAATGCAATCAGGTGTATGTGTGTACACATACACGTATACACATATTTTCTGGGCTGTGCGTATGTTCACACACACATGCACACAAATCCCACCTTAAAAATCAGCGTAACCCTCTAGCAGATATTTACCTCGTGAGGCATTCTGACTCTCGCTAAATTTTAGCCAAGAACTTTGTTTATTAGTATTGCTTAAAATTCACTTCTGACCTGGCTTTTGCCCCACCTCTTTCTGTCGGGGCGATATATTTCTAAATCCCCATCCCCTTGGGAGTGGATGGTTTGACCTACAAGAACCTCACCCTGACATTGGGTTGTGGGTTCCATCAGGACACATTGAGGGAAGAACCTGTATCTAGAAGCTGCAGGGCTTCACTTATTAATTTCTACTTCATTTTCATATTTTGCATTTGTGGAGAAAGATGAAAATTGAGGCTGTGTCAAAATGAGTAAGAGAGTTCTGACAAGGTGACCCCTTTGGTGCCGTCATTGAGTCAAGGAGATGCAAAACAAGATGCAGGGGGCTTCCCTGGTGGCGCAGTGGTTGAGAGTCCGCCTGCCAATGCGGGGGACGCGGGTTTGTGCCCCGGTCCGGGAGGATCCCACATGCCACAGAGCGGCTGGGCCCGTGGGCCACGGTCGCTGGGCCTGTGCGTCTGGAGCCTGTGCTCTGCAACGGGAGAGACCACAACGGTGAGAGGCCCGCGTATCACACACACAAAAAAAATGCAGGAGGTCATGGAGATACCTAAGTGCCCGGAAGAACCATCTAAGGTCATAAACGTTGTCAATTTGAAAACCTTTTTATGTGAAAACAGTCACTGAGATAAACTAAGAAACTCTCTAGAAGGGACAGCTTTGGCCAGGCTGACTCTGTTTCTTCATGTTGACATCTTCTAGAAACATCCCCTAGAAATTTCCTGCCCTTGACAAGAACAAATTCTTCTGGAAGGTATGGGTGTGTTTGTGCAGAACTCAGGGTGTCCCATTCAAGGTGGAGTCTGCCTGGACAGAGCTTGAGTGGTTCCCAAGAGGAGTCACCCAAGAACTACATTTCACACCAGCATGGTGAGGGAGAACACTGGTTCATTCACTCAGTATTCAACAAGAGCACATCCAGCACTTTCTATTTAGATGTCACTGTGTGAGCTGCATGGATGGTGTTAAAAATTCAGACCTGTTTCTCAAACTCCAGGGACTCGCGGTTTAGTTTGGAGGGGAACCAACATATTAAATGACTAAAAATATAAGCGCGTTAGTGAGCGTCCCTTCCTTCAGTGTGAAGAGTCACCACTAGTCAACCCTTGGAATGGAAAGCGCTTGAGGAGTTGACATTCCATAATGACCCATCTATCTACAGGGACTGCCGTGGCTTGTGCCCGGTCACTTCAGCTTCTTGAACTAAGTTAGGAAACCTGAAGATTATCAGGGCTCGACAAACTATTTGTAAATAAAGTTATTTTGGAACACAGCTACATTCATTCATCTGTGGATATCTAAGCTGCTTCCATGCTACACCAGCAGAATGAGTACTTACAACAGAGCTCATGTTGTCTGCAAAGCCTAGAATATTTACTACATGGCCCTTTACAGAAAAAAAGTTTGCTAACCCCTGGTCAGAGAGACTCAGATCAGAACGGCATGCACCACGTCTCCAAATTTGACCCCTTGATAGATCCATCCCAGCTGAATGCCTTCTCCAGAGTTCCTGAAACTTTTCAGAGGAGAGAAAAATGCAACCTGCAAGGGTACTCTTCCCCAAGTAAGTTCAGGATCCTCAATGGTTAGCGTCCCCTGGTGGTGGGTGACCTAATGGAGGTGTTTAGTCCCGTGTCCTTGTCAGCAGCCTGAAATCAGAGGTACTTTGCTGGCCAACTGCGTCAAAGCCTCATTGTCTAAAATAGTGTTGCACGGTGTACCTTGAACCCTTTTTTTCTGCTTGGAAAATTAACATGGTTCTTAAAACTTAGAAAACACACACAAAAAAAGCAAAACCAGTAGTAATCCCATACTTCAGAGATAACTGCTGTTAGCATTTTGGTTCATCCTGCAAAGTACTAATGAATTTACTTTTCAACCAATTTCCCTAAAATTGACTCATACAACATCCTGTTTTTACCATGTCATGAAGTATCCTTCCCAGTAATTTTTAATGGCTGCGCTGCATTCCCTACTTAAATGTACTTCTTTGAACAGTTGACAGTCATTGGATCTTGAAGTGAGCTTGACCATTTTGATGTAGCTGTAGACCATCAGGAAAAGGGTGATAGAGATCAGTCGTGCCTGAATTGCTTTTCCTGGCACAATCTAAAAAATATGGGGTGTGGGGGAGGCAAAGGGGGTTAAAACATCTTCTAATCTTTCTAGACAAATTGCCTTGCTTTCTCTTTTTCTCTCTCGCTCTGTCCTGTCTTCATGAATAGTTAAAACCCGCTCCATTTGTAAAGGTATGGAATGGATGTGCGGCCTCACCTTGATCCTTATAGGTTGATAGGACCAGTGTAATCTTCTGGTTTATCCTCAGCTCAGGTCTAATCTAAAAAAAAAAAATCACATGGTTATCATTTACTGTCTTGTATCCCTTTTTTTGGCAAGTGCTAAGGTCTTTTCACTACTCTCCTAGGAATTTAGCTTTGTCACTACTCTCTTAGGAATTTAAAATACCAGGTTAGTCACCCTAAAGTCAGGATCCATGCTTAGAGTCAGCACCCTCTACGCACGCCAAAGGCCAGTTCTCTCTGAGACTTAGGCTGGCCTGCAAGAGAAGCACTGAACCCCAGGGCACTTGTGGGCAGTCCATGTCAACACAATTTGCTTCCTCTGGGAGAAATGCCAGCTATTGTACCCTGTGTTGTCTCCTCCTCCACAACTTGCTGGCTCTGAGACTGCCCGGGGGGCCAGCTCCTTATCTCTCTGTCATGGCACCCAACTTGCCCAAGTCCGAGTTCACTGAAGAGGCCCTAAATGTTTTTGCCCAGCCTCTCTGCCTGGCTCTGATCCATAAATCCCCAGGTCTTGCTTCTGAGCTATTGGACCAGACAGGCCAGCCCCAGCTTGATTAGACTTCTTCTTTGCCAATTCCTCTTCCTCTAATTTCCATATTCAGCAGCAGCTGTTGGTTACCCAGCTGGTTCAAGCTTGGTCCCTGGAGGCAGAAAAGGAAGACTCCATTGGTTTTCATTCACACTTGTTAATGTTTCCAAATCAGAACTTGAGAAATATATATTTATGTAATAATACTTCATTAAAAGATAGCTTTGTCCAGGGGTTCAAAACTGGAACCTTAAGCAGATGGTGTGTGCTGGCATGTTCTTTTTCTGTCCAGGGATGAGTATGGGGTTTCTGATGGGAGGCAGAATTGCTAAAGAAAGCAGTGCAGTGGTGGATGTTTCTCTTGTCTCACTGCTTTGCCAAATTATTTAATAAACTCAGTCCATTTCTTTGCATTTTCTGGGTATATAGTCTTATCATTCAGCTACCATCCTTCATACTGCTATCTGCACCCTGTTTCCTTCCCTACCTGCCAAAACTTTAATGAAATGGGTGACGATAAGAAGCAGTAATTAAATTGAAAGACGCTAGTGATAATCATATTGATTACTGATTGAATAGAGTACATGCTGTTATCCTATTATCAATTACCACCTAAGTCATCTTTTTACATGACCCAATATCGAGTGTAAAAATATAAAAATTGGGATATCTAGATTTAAATATCTTCTCCTCCTCGTTAAAATAAAACTAGTATATTTATGATTGAGAAAACCTGTAAACTGTGATTACCTTAACCAGGACACAGTGGGGAAGTTGTCTCAAATTGAGGTCCATTTGTTTTATGCACATACTGATGAGAATTATTTAGGCCTTAATTAGTGCTGAGGAGGATGGCACCATGCCAAAGTAAGGCTCTGTTGTTTGTCCAAGGCCATAAATCTAGATCTGGGAGAGTCAGTGCTTATCATTCGAGTGTCGGCTGCTGCCAGGTTACTGTCGTTCTTTGTGGTTAATGGGGGGCAGCCTTGCGTCCACTTCCTCTTCCAAACAAAGCAGGTACCACTTAAAAGCAGTGCTTCTCAGCCTTGGCTGCACGTTGGACTCATCTGAGAAGCTTTAACAATGGCTCCTGCTTGGGTTCCACCCACCCTGGGATTCTGATTTAATTGGTCCAGGGTGCAGACTGGTCTAGGGCAGTGCTTCTGACACTATCCCTCTAGGAACACAGAATTCTCCAATTGGAAGTGTGTGGACTTTTTTTTTTTTTTTTTTGGTAAAAACGTATGCATTTAGTTACAACATTTGAAATTAAATTGCAGGTATCATGCCACTTTGCACCTAAATACTTCAGCATGTATCTCCTATGAGCAAAAGCGTTCTCTCGTTCTCTTGCATAATAATAATACCATATCACATCCAAGAAATGTAATATTGATGGAATAATATTATTCAATATGAGACCATATCAAAATTTCTCAAATTATCTCCAAAACATCCTAGCTATTTGTGTTGATACAGGATTCAATCAAGAATCATGGATTTCATTTGATTATCTCTTCTTTTTAGTCTCTTTTAATCTAGATTCTAGAATAGTACCTTTGGCTTTTTTTTCTTAATGACAATGATATTTTTGAAGAGTCCAGGTCAGTTGTCTTGTTTACAATCTGGATTTGTCTGATTGTTTCCTCGCGATTAGATTCATAATAAACATCTTTGGCAAGAATACTACAGAAGTAATGTTGTTTACTTCCCATCGCGTCACATCAGGAGATTCATATGCCATTGCCCTGTTATTGGTGATGCTAAATTTGATCACTTATTTAAGGTGGTGTCTTCTAGAACTCTTCATTGCAAAGGTACATTGTTCCTTTGAAATTAATAAGTAATCTGCAGAGTAATCGGGAGTGAACATATTTAACAAGCTCTTATGGTTATTCTTTTTTTTAATTTTTATTGGAGTATAGTTGCTTTACAATGTTGTATTCGTTTCTTGCTGTACAGCAAAGTGATTCAGTTATACGTATACACATATCTGCTCTTTTTTGGATTTCCTTCCCATTTAGGTCACCACAGATCATTGAGTAGGGTTCCCTGTGCTAAACAGTAGGTTCTCATTAGTTATCTGTCTTATACTTAGTAGTGTATATATGTCAATCCCAATCTCCCAATTTGTCCCACCTCCTCCTTCCCCCCTTGGTAACCGTAAGTTTGTTCTCTACATCTGTGACTCTATTTCTGCTTTGTCAATAAGTTCATCTGTACCATTTTTCTAGATTCCACATAGAAGTGTGTGGACTTTCAGAGTCTACCCTCCAGTCAAACGTGATATGTTCTTTTTGGAGGGCATAGGATATGCCATCCCCACCCCATCTGAGGATCTAGACCAATGATTCTCAATCATGGCTGCATATTAAAGTGACGTGGGAAGCTTTAGACTCGCTGATGCCACCGTCCCACTCCCCAGGATTCTGATTTCATTTGTCTAGGATTGGGGTCCAGTCACTGGGATTTGTAGAGCTCCCCCAGGGGAACCTAAGAGCCATCAAGGCTGAGAACTACAGATTTAAAGGAAATATTAAGTGCTATTTAAAACCAACAGTGAATACTTACGAAATCAGGTTCTCCAGATTTCTTCACTTCTTCATACCCTTGGAAACAGAACAGTTTACAAAAAGCATATTTATAACCACCACCACCCCACACACACAATAAAGGGGCCGGAGGGCACTGTAGTTCTTCTCATTAGCCATTATTCCTCAGCAGTGAAACTTCTCTGATCAGATGGAAAGAATGTCCAGTTTAGTTCCTGGAAGCATGAGGCTCTGTCCTTCACAGAGCTGTCCTTGGAAATTGCCTAGAAGAAGTTTTTGGATTTTTTTTATATAAATGTATTTATTTTATTTATTTATTTTTGGCTGCGTTGGGTCTTTGTTGCTGCGCGCAGGCTTTCTCTAGTTGCGGCGAGTGGGGGCTCCTCTTCGTTGCAGTGCGCAGGCTTCTCATTGCGGTGGCCTCTCTCGTTGCGGAGCACGGGCTCTAGGTGCACGGGCTTCAGTAGTTGTGGCGCACGGGCTTAGTTGCTCCGCGGCATGTGGGATCCTCCCGGACCAGGGCTCGAACCCGTGTCCCCTGCCTTGGCAGGCGGATTCTTAACCACTGCGTTACCAGGGAAGTCCCCAAGTTTGGGGAATTTATTTAGTTTCTAGTTCAGCTATGTCATAATGAAAAAGCACAGAGTTGTTCTTTGTGAAACAAAAAGATATGTATTGAAGCCCCAGCTCTATGACTTAAGCAATGGAGTCTTGGCTTCTTTATCAAGAAAATAGAATAAATAATGCTTGCATCACAGTGTGGAGGATTCGTCCAGGTTAATTTACCTGGAAGCACTTCATAAACTGTAAAGTGCTATACAAATATGAGGTATTGCTTCAGTTATGGTCCTACCTTGGGATTAACTACGTTACAGGTGATTTTCTAATGAGACTCTGCTTTTGTCTGAATTGTCATTTAACTATTTCTTGTCAACAAATTCTGAGTACCTGCTACGTGCCAGGCATTGTAAGAGGCAGTGAGGATACAGCAAGAAGACAGACAAGGTCTCCACTACTCATGGAATGGGGGGAAGCGCAAGCAAACAAAGGATTCCAGTTGTAGGAAGTGCTAAGAAGGCAATAAATAGGATGGAGGGGAGCTCAGCTGAAGCCATGTGGTCAGGAAATGCCTCTCAGAAGAGGTGACAAATCCATGTGAGACCTGAGGCTGGGAAGGAGCCGACCCTCTGAAGGGTTGTCCAGGCAAGGGGACTGTTGTCAGCTGAGTTTGTGTCCCCCCAGAATTCATGTTGGAGTACCTGAGACTATAACTGTGTTTGAAGATAAGGCTTTTAAAGAGGTGATTAAGTTAAAAGGAGGACGTTATGGTGGGCCCTAATCCCATCTGACTGTTATCCTTCAAAGAAGAGGAAACTTGGATACACAAAACAAGGGACGTGCAAGCACAGAGGAAAGACCACATGAGGATGACCATGTGAGGACACAGCAGAAAGCTGGCCATACTAGACCGAGGAGAGAGGTCTCAGAAGAAACCAAACCTGCCAACACCTTGATCTTGGACTTCCAGCCTCCAGAACTCTGAGAAAATAGAATTGCGTTGTTTAAGCCACTCCATCTGTGGTATTTTGTTATAGCAACCCTAGCACACTAATACAGGGACAAGAAGGGCAAAGGCCCGAGCCCCTGATGCAGCCTGGCATAATCCAGGAACTGTCAGAAAACCAGCAGCCAGAGCGATAGGAATGAGAGCAGACTGGTAGGAAATGAGATGGAGAAAGTAACAGAAGCCAGATCATGTAAAACCTATGAGGCCGTAGCTAGAGGTTGGATTTTAGCGCAGTGGGAAATTATGCAAGGATTTTAAACAAAGGAGAGATGTGATATTCAGGGTGTTTTTTTTTAAATAAATTTTTTAGTTTGGAATTGTCTTAAATTTACATTAATGTTGCAAAGATGGTGCAGAGAGTTCTCATATACCCTTTACCCAGCTTCCCCTAAATGTTAACATCTTATATAACCATGAATCATTTTTCAAAACTACAGACTCGATTCAGGTTTCACCAGTTTTCCCACTAATGTCCTTTTTCTGTTCCAGCATCCAGTTTAGGATGCCATATTACAGTGTGTGATTTATGTTTTTCAATGTTTGCTCTGGCCATTCTGTGGAGGGTGGTGGGAGGACGGCAGGAATAGAAGCAGGGATTCCAGGGCTTCCCTGGTGGCGCAGTGGTTGAGAGTCCGCTTGCAGATGCAGGGGAAACGGGTTCATGCCCCGGTCTGGGAAGATCCCACATGCCGCGGAGCGGCTGGGCCCGTGAGCCATGGCCGCTGGGCCTGTGCGTCCGGAGCCTGTGCTCCGCAACGGGAGAGGCCACAACAGTGAGAGGCCCACATACCGCAAAAAATAAATAAATAAATAAATAAAAAAGAAGCAGGGATTCCAGTTGGCAGCAAGTGCAAGAATCCAGACCAAAGATGATGGTGGCTTGGGCTGGAGAGACGGCAGTGGATAAAGATAGGTATATTTTGGAAACAGACTGACTTTCTTTGGGGGTTGATGCATCAGATGGGGGCAAAATAAGGATGACCTCAGGATTTCTAGCTTTGTCTTTGGACCCTGAGTGGGTGGTAGGGAACAGTGCAGGAGAAGCAGGAAGTCAAGTGCCCCAGCAGGGACACAATCAGTTTGAGATACCAATGAGACTTCCAAGTGGAAATGGTAGGTAAGGAGTTGGATATATGAATCTGGAGTTCAGAGAGAGGTGTAAGGTCATGATTCAGAGGTAGAAATAAGTGAGGTTATTTAGGAAGAGGAGTGACAGAAAAAGGAAAGTTCTGGTTGCTCCCGGATGGAGAGCACCCTGGCCCTGAGAAGGACTTTCCCATGGCTTTCAATCCAGCTTCTGACTATTTCCTTTTCTCCTTGGTTAAGACCAAGTCATTTTCAGTCACTGAGTTGTGCTTGATTTTAGGGAATTAGATTATCTCGTTTAGTCAACTACATAGGTCCACCTGAGAAATCTAGTTTCTTTCCCTGGATGGGTGTCTTCTTTGGATGATTTGAGGAAACATTTCGATATTTTGACTTGGCTCAATTTGCATTACCTTGGAGGCATGGCCAAAAGAGTTCTCCTCCTGACCACAAATAGTTCCCACTGGAAGTTACCAACCGACAAAGAGGGAATTTCACCATCTAAGGAGAACTCTATTTATTGAGGATTTGTTATTGCAATAGTCATCATGAAGTTCATTTCATTAGTATTAGTATTTGTATTGATGTTAAAATCAAGAGGGCAGTATGGATGGATGTAGGGTAAAATAATTTATTTACACTTTTCAAAATGTACTAAAATTAATTTGTAAAGCAGGGGAGCCCATGAGAACTGTAGAATCCATATTTACAAGCCTCTCAAGCTGATTATCCTTTCCTTAAATGGCTTCTAATTGAGGATTATAGAAAGGAAAAAACATTTGCTTTATTTTTAGACATGATGTCTGATGTCTTCAACTTAACCTTAGATTATTATAACCAGCCACCTACAAAATCTGCAATTTTCTCTAATAAGTCATCAGTACATGCTGAAAAGAAGTTTGCACAAAACACCCCCATTTGCAGTTTTGAAGGATTATTATCCATTTTGGTACATGAAGTGGAAAGTCAGTGTCCTTAGTCAGTCTGTGTCTAATAGTATCATTTTGAGGACAATGGAAAACAGATTATATTTCATTCCTTAAGATGTTGCCTTTGCTCTTTGTGGTACAGTTTGCCATCTGAGAGCTAGATGTAAAAAAACCAAACAAACATGTGGGCAAAAAGTGCATCTATCCAGCATGAGGACTAGCTCTCTAATTGAGGAGAATCACGATGCAGGTTATCTCTGCCTTCAGGGAAGCTAGAGCTTATTGGTAGTAATCATTATTATTAATAGATATAGCTCAAAGTAGTATTCGCTTTCTGTGTAGGCCTGGCTCACTGATGCTCTGGTAAATCTAAAAAAGACCTGACTGTGCTGACCAGTTAGTACTAAGAGTTAAGAAGACAGTTAACCAAACTGGTCAAAAGCAGCAACATCAAAGGGACGAGCCTGAATCCATGGTTAGGAAACCAGTGGGCAGAGCCAGAAAAGCAATACCAAGTGTCAAGGTCTAGGTGACTCTTTTACAGCTACCATAGTAATAATTGATTCAAGCACGAGTCACCAATGGATGCTAAAACCGTTGAGTGAAACAGTATTTGGGAACAGGAATTCACACTGCCTCAAAGTATCACCCCAGAGATTATTTATTAATTACGAACAGTGGAGAAATCTGGTGGATGCCATCAAGTAAGCAAATTTTTTACATTGCCAATAATAGGACAGAATGACATAATGTACCTCCCATTGTGATACACTGAGGACACAACGTCACAAATCATAATATGGATTATCCTCGCCAAAAATTTTTAACCTGAATCCAATCAGGAGGAGGAAGCAATCAGACAAATCCAAACTGAGGGACACTCCACAAAGCAACTAGCCAAAAATCCTCAAAAAAGAATGTGTCATCAAAGACCAAAAACCAAAACAAAACAAAAACCTGGGGGACTGCCCTAGATTAAAGAAGTCTAAAGTAATTTGACAAGTGAATTTAACACCTAATCCTTGATTAGATTCTGGATTAACAAAAGGGGTGGACTTGTGCAGGACACAGAAAGATATTATAAGACAGTTGGGAAATGAATCTGGACCATATAGTACAAAATAGTGTGGTATAGTTTGAGTCAATATTAAATTTCTTGCCTGTGATTATTATATTGTAGATATATAGGAGAATGTCCTTGTTCTTAGAAATACATGCTGACGTATTTAGGAAGGAAGTACCATGCAACACACTCTTACTCTCATATAGTTCAGCCAAAAAAAGTTATTTATATGTGTATGTTTTTCCTTCTTTAAAAAAGTCTTGGGCTTCCCTGGTGGCGCAGTGGTTGAGAGTCCGCCTGCCAATGCAGGGGACACGGGTTCGTGCTCTGGTCTGGGAGGATCCCACATGCCGCGGAGCGGCTGGGCCCGTGAGCCATGGCCGCTGAGCCTGTGCGTCCGGAGCCTGTGCTCCGCAACGGGAGAGGCCACAACAGTGAGAGGCCCGCGTACCGCAAAGAAAAAAAAAAGTCTTATAAAAATACAGGAACTATTCACATGTTGCAATGAGATGTCAAATAACTTAAAGTTACACAGTGAGTTTTTCTTCTTTTGTAGTCACGAAGCAGAAGCTTTCAGTCTTCTCTCTCTTTTTGGTGATATCCTGATTTCATTAATGAAACAGCAAAATAATTAGCCTAATCATAAATATTATCAGCATCAACACTGATTCTGTTCACGCCAAAGATGTTTACGAAGAGGAGATTTTTTGAATTGCAGAAACCCTAGGTTCTCTCTTGTAATTTCACACTCTGGGCTGTGTCTTGAAGTTTTGAAAAGGCAGGTGGAGATGATTCACACTAGGCTTCTAAGTGTACAACCCTCCTAAGGGTTAGAGCCCAGTATATGTACCACCATAGATATTTGTATACTACCCTATTTGCATCCCTCCAAGTACAGCCCTTATCAACCTATATAGTAATTGCTCATTTAACTGTCTCTCTAACCCATTCAAAGCTCTCTGAAGGCAGACACCATCATTAATACCAACACAGCCTTAAAGCACCTAGGAGCAATCTAATTTTTATAGACAAAATTTTGTTGAAGGGCATAACAGAGACCTGAATACGTGATAAATACTCCATGTTCATGGATGGAAAGACTAAATACAATAAAGAAGTAAATTATTTCCTAAATTCATCTCCAAATTAAATGTAATTCCAATCAAAACCCCCAACAGGATTGTCATAAAATTGATTGTAAAATTCATATGGAGGAATAAAAGTCCAAAAACAGCCAGTATAATTTTTGAATAAAGAACAAGGAGGGAGATTCATCATACCAGATAGCATAACCATAGTTAAGTGAGGTATTGGCACAAAGATAGAAATAGACCCAAGCTGATAATGAGAGTTTGATACATAGGAGTTAAGGCAGCTTGGAAAGATAAATTTCTCAGGAAATGACATTGGGTCAATTGACATTTCATATGGAAAAAGTAAAATATTAGATCCCTACCTCTCTTCATGTTAAAAAAAAAAAAAACTCCTAAAGGAATTTATAAACTTGGGTGTGGGAAGTCATTTAAGAATATATTGTTGGGGGCTTCCCTGGTGGCGCAGTGGTTGAGAGTCCGCCTGCCGATGCAGGGGACACAGGTTCGTGCCCTGGTCCGGGAAGATCCCACATGCCGCGGAGCGGCTGGGCCTGTGAGCCATGGCCGCTGAGCCTGCGCGTCCAGAGCCTGTGCTCCACAACGGGAGAGGCCACAACAGTGAGAGGCCTACGTACCGCAAAAAAAAAAAAAGAATATATTGTTGGGACATAGAGAATGGACTTGAGGACACGGGGAGGGGGAAGGGTAAGCTGGGACGAAGTGAGAGAGTGGCATGGACATATATACACTACCAAATGTAAAATAGATAGCTAGTGGGAAGCAGCCACATAGCACAGGGAGATCAGCTCGGTGCTTTGTGACCACCTAGAGGGGTGAGATAGAGAGGGTGGGAGGGAAACGTAAGAGGGAAGAGATATGGGGATATATGTATATGTATAGCTGATTCACTTTGTTATAAAGCAGAAACTAACACACCATTGTAAAGCAATTATACTTCAATAAAGATGTTAATAAACAAACAAACAAATAAATAAATAAAGCGATTAAAAAAAAATACAATATATTGTTTGGACTTCCCTGGTGGCGCAGTGGTTAAGAATCCACCTGCCAATGCAGGGGACATGGGTTCAAGCCCTGGTCTGGGACGATCCCACATGCCGTGGTGCAGCTAAGCCCGTGTGCCACAACTGCTGAGCCTGTGCTCTAGAGCCCGTGAGCCACAACTACTGAAGCCCACCCACCTAGGGCCTGTGGTCCGCAACAACAGAAACCACCGCAGTGAGAAGCCAGCGCGCTGCAATGAAGAATAGTCCTCGCTTGTCACAACTAGAGAAAGCCCACGTGCAGCAACAAAGACCCAACACAGCCGAATGTAAATTAATTAATTAATTAATTTAAAAAAATATATTGTTTATGGATACATTTACATATTGTACAAAATATAAAGTTTATGAAAATATGGACCAGATTCACAACAAATTTATGATAGCTGTCAGCCTGGAATAGAAAGGAAAAGGATTTTAACTTCAAATATGAAACTTTCTTTGAATAAAGAAAGAAAGAAAAGGAGGGGCAGAATCAGAATCAAATATGGCAAACCATTTACATGGTTTCATTTTGAGCGGTGAGTAGTGACTCTTTATTATATGATCCTTGGTATTCTTCTGGCTATTGCTCTTTTTTTAAAAAAATTTTATTGAAGTATAGTTGATTTACAATGTTGTGTTAATTTCTGCCGTAGAGCAAAGTGATTCAGTTATACACATATATATTCTTTCTCATATTCTTTTCCATTATGGTTTATCAGAGCATTTTTTTAAATTTTTTGAATTTTATTTTATTTATTTTTTTATACAACAGGTTCTTATTAAATAGTTATCTATTTTATACATATTAGTGTATATATGTCAATCCCAATCTCCCAATTCATCACACCACCACCCCCCACCCGCTGCTTTCCCCCTTTGGTGTCCATATGTTTGTTCTCTACATCTATGTCTCTATTTCTGCCTTGCAAACCGGTTCATCTGTGTCATTTTTCTAGGTTCCACATGTATGCGTTAATATACGATATTTGTTTTTCTTTTTCTGATTTACCTCACTCTGTATGACAGTCTAGATCCATCCACGTCTCTACAAGTGACCCAATTTTATTCCTTCTTATGGCTGAGTAATATTCCAGTGTATATATATACCACATCTTTATCCATTCGTCTGTTGATGGGCATTTAGGTTGCTTCCATGACCTGGCTATTGTAAATAGTGCTGCAATGAACATTGGGGTGCATGTGTCTTTTTGAGTTATGGTTTTCTCTGCGTATATGCCCAGTAGTGGGATTTCTGGGTTGTATGGTAATTCTATTTTTAGTTTTTTAAGGAACCTCCATACTGTTATCCATAGTGGCTATATCAATTTATATTCCCACCAACAGTGCAAGAGGGCTCCCTTTTCTCCACACCCTCTCCAGCATTTATTGTTTCTAGATTTTCTGATGATGCCCATCCTAACTGGTGCAAGGTGATACCTCATTGTAGTTTTTTTTTTTTTTTTTTTTGCAGTACGCGGGCCTCTCACTGTTGTGGCCTTTCGCATTGCAGAGCACAGGCTCCGGACGTGCAGGCTCAGCGGCCATGGCTCACGGGCCTAGCCGCTCCGCGGCATGTGGGATTTTCCCGGACCGGGGCATGAACCCATGTCCCCTGCATTGGCAGGCGGACTCTCAACCACTGCGCCACCAGGGAAGCCCCTCACTGTAGTTTTGATTTGCATTTCTCTAATAATGAGTGATGTTGAGCAGCTTTTCATGTGCTTCTTGGCCATCTGTATGTCTTCTTTGGAGAAATGTCTATTTAAGTCTTCTGCCCATTTTTGGATTCGGTTGTTTGTTTTTTTAATATTGAGCTGCATGAACTGTTTATATATTTTGGAGATTAATCCTTTGTCCGTTGATTCGTTTGCAGATATTTTCTCCCATTCTGAGGGTTGTCTTTTCGTCGTCTTTGTAGTTTCCTTTGCTTTGCAAAAGCTTTCAAGTTTCATCAGGTCCCAGTTTATTTTTGTTTTTATTTCCATTACTCTAGGAGGTGGATCAAAAAAGATCTTACTGTGATTTATGTCAAAGAGTGTTCTTCCTATGTTTTCCTCTAAGAGTTTGATAGTGTCCGGTCTTATATTTAGGTTTTGAATCCATTTTGAGTTTATTTTTGTGTATGGTGTTAGGGAGTGTTCTGATTTCATTCTTTTACACGTAGCTGTCCAGTTTTCCCAGCACCACTTATTGAAGGGGCTGTCTTGTCTCCATTGAGCATCCTTGCCTCCTTTGTCATAGATTAGTTGACCATAGGTGCATGGGTTTATCCCTAGGCTTTCTATCCTGTTCCATTGATCTATATTCCTGTTTTTGCGCCACTACCATATTGCCTTGATTACTGTAGCTTTGTAGTATAGTCTGAAGTCAGGGAGTCTGATTCCTCCAGCTCCGTTTTTGTCCCTCAGTCTTTTTCTTCCCAAAGACTGCTTTGGTGGGACTTCCCTGGTGGTGCAATGGTTAAGAATCCGCCTGCCAATGCAGGGGACATGGGTTTGAGCCCTTGTCCGGGAAGATCTGACATGCCACAGAGCAGCTAAGCCTGTACGCCACAACTATGGAGCCTGCGCTCTAGAGCCTGCGAGCCACAACTACTGAGCCCGTGCGCCACACCTAGTGAAGCCCGCGCACCTAGAGCCTGTGCTCCGCAACAAGAGAAGGCAGTGCAATGAGAAGCCCGCGCACCGCAATGAAGAGTAGCCCCCACTCACCGCAACTAGAGAAAGCCCACGCACAGCAACGAAGACCTAATGCAGACAAAAATAAATAAATTAAATAAATTAAAAATTAAAAAAAAAAAAAAGACTGCTTTGGCTATTCGGGGTTTTTTGTGTCTCCATACAAATTTTAAGATTTTTTGTTCTAGTTCTGTAAAAAATGCCACTGGTAATTTGATAGGGATTGCATTGAATCTGTAGATTGCTTTGATTAGTATAGTCGTTTCCACAATAGTGATTCTTTCAATCCAAGAACATGGTATATCTCTCCATCTGTTTATGTCACCTTTTATTTCTTTCATGTGTCTTATAGTTTTTGGAGTACAGGTCTTTTACCTCCTTAGGTAGGTTTATTCCTAGGTATTTTATTCTTTTTGTTGCAATGGTGAATGGGATTGTTTCCTTAATTTCTCTTTCTGATCTTTTGTTGTTAGTGTGTAGGAATGCAAGAGATTTCTGTGCATTAATTTTGTATCCTGCAACCTTACCAAATTCATTGATTTGCTCTAGTGGTGGCATCTTTAGGATTCTCTATGTATAGTATCATGTCGTCTGCAAACAGTGACAGTTTTCCTTCTTTTTTTCCAGTTTGTATTCCTTTTATTTCTTTTTCTTCTCTGATTGCCATGGCTAGGACTTCCAAAACTTGTGTTGAATAATAGTGGCAAGAGTGGACATCCTTGTCTTGTTCCTGATCTTAGAGGAAATGCTTTCAGTTTTTCACCATTGAGAATGATGTTGGCTGTGAGTTTGTTGTGTATGACCTTTATTATGTTGAGGTAGGTTCCCTCTATGCCCACTTTCTGGAGAGTTTTTATCATAAATGGGTGTTGAATTTTGTCAAAAGCTTTTTCTGCATCTATTGAGATGATCGCATGGTTTTTATTCTTCAATTTGTTAATATGGTGTATCACATTGATTGATTTGCACATATTGAAGAATCCTTGCATTCCTGCGATAAATCCCACTTGATCATGGTGTATGATCCTTTTAATGTGTTGTTAGATGCTGTTTGCTAGTATTTTGTTGAGGATTTTTGCATCTATATTTATCAGTGATATTGGTCTATAATTTTCTTTTTTTGTAATACCTTTGGTTTTGGTACCAGTGTGATGGTGGCCTCATAGAATGAGTTTGGGAGTGTTCCTTCCTCTGCAATTTTTTGGAAGAGTTTGAGAAGGATGGGTGTTAGCTCTTCTCTAAGTGTTTGATAGAATTCACCTGTGAAGCCATCTGGTCCTGGACTTTTGTTTGTTGGAAGATTTTTAATCACAGTTTCAATTTCCTTACTTGTGATTGGTCTGTTCATATTTTCTATTTCTTCCTGGTTCAGTCTTGGAAGTTTATACCTTTCTAAGAATTTGTCCATTTCTTCCAGGTTGTCCTTTTTTTTGGCATAGAGTTGCTTGTGGTAGTCTCTTAGGATGCTTTGTATTTCTGTGGGGTCTGTTGTAACTTCTTCTTTTTCATTTCTAATTTTATTGATTTGAGTCCTCTCCCTCTTTTTCTTGCTGAGACTGACTAAAGGTTTTATCAATTTTGTTTATCTTCTCAAAGAACCAGCTTTTAGTTTTATTGATCTTTGCTTTTGTTTTCTTTGTTTCTATTTCATTTATTTCTGCTCTTGACCTTTATGGTTTCTTTCCTTCTACTAACTTTGGGTTTTGTTCTTCTTTCTCTAGTTCCTTTAGGTGTAAGGTTAGATTGTTTATTTGAGATTTTTCTTGTTTCTTGAGGTAGGCTTGTAGTGCTATAAACTTCCCTCTTAGAAGTGCTTTTCTGCATCCCATAGGTTTTGGATCATCATGTTTTTGTAGTAATTTGTCTCTAGGTATTTTTTGATTTCCTCTTTGATTTCTTCAGTGATCTCTTGGTTATTTAGTAACGTATTGTTTAGCCTCCATGTGTTTGTGTTTTTTACGTTTCTTTTTCCCTGTAATCGATTTCTAATCTCATAAGGTTGTGGTCGGAAAAGATGCTTGATATGATTTCAATTTTCTTAAATTTACCGAGGCTTGATTTGTGACCCAAGATGTGATCTATCCTGGAGAACGTTCCGTGTGCACTTGAGAAGAAAGTGTAATCTGCTGTTTTTGGATGGAATGTCCTATATATATCAATTAAATCTCTCTGGTCTACTGTGTCATTTAAAGCTTGTGTTTCCCTATTAATTTTGTTTGGATGATCTGTCCATTGGTGTAAGTGAGGTGTTAAAAATCCCCCACTATTATTGTGTTACTGTCGATTTCCTCTTTTATAGCTGTTAGCAGTCGCCTTGTGTATTGAGGTGCTCCTATGTTGGGTGCATATATATTTATAATTGTTATATCTTCTTCTTGGATTGATCCCTTGATCATTATGTAGTGTCCTTCCTTGTCTCTTGTAACATTCTTTATTTTAAAGTCTATTTTATCTGATATGAGTATTGCTATCCAGCTTTCTTTTGATTTCCATTTTCATGGAATATCTTTTTCCATCCCCTCACTTTAAGTCTGTATGTGTCCCTAGGTCTGAAGTGGGTCTCTTGTAGACAGCATATATATGGGTCTTGTTTTCGTATCCATTCAGCAAGCCTGTGTCTTTTGGTTGGGGCATTTAATCCATTCACATTTAAGGTAATATCGATACGTATGTTCCTATTACCATTTTCTTAATTGTTATGGGTTTGTTTTTGTAGGTCCTTTTCTTCTCTTGTGTTTCCCACTTAGAGAAGTTCCTTTAACATTTGTTGTAGAGCTGGTTTGGTGGTGCTGACTTCTCTTAGCTTTTGCTTGTCTGTAAAGCTTTTGGTTTCTCCGTCGAATTTGAATGAGAGCCTTGCCAGGTAGAGTAATCTTGGTTATAGTTTATTCCCTTTCATCACTTTAAAAATATCTTGCCACTCCCTTCTGGCTTACACAGTTTCTGCCAAGAAATCAGCTGTTAACCTTATGGGAGTTCCCTTGTGTGTTATTTGTTGTTTTTCCCTTGTTGCTTTCACTAATTTTTCTTTGTGTTTAATTTTTGTCAGTTTGATTACTATGTGTCTTGGCGTGTTTCTCCTTGGTTTTATCCTACCTGGAACTCTGTGCTTCCTGGACTTGGGTGGCTATTTCCTTTCCCACATTAGGGAAGTTTTCGACTATAATCTCTTCAAATATTTTCTCTGGTCCTTTCTCTCTCACTTCTCCTTCTGGGACCCCTGTAATGCGAATGTTGTTGCGTTTAATGTTGTCCCAGAAGTCTCTTAGGCTGTCTTCATTTCTTTTCCTTTTTTTCTCTTTATTCTGTTCCACAGCAGTGAATTCCACCATTCTGTCTTCCAGGTCACTTATCCGTTCTTCTGCCTCAGTTATTCCGCTATTGATTCCTTCTAGTGTAGTTTTCATTTCAGTTATTGTATTGTCCATCTCTGTTTCTTTCTAGGTCTTTGTTAAACAGTTCTTGCATCTTCTCGATCTTTGCCTCCATTCTTTTTCCAAGGTCCTGGATCATCTTCACTATCATTATTCTGAATTCTTTTTCTGGAAGGTTGCCTATCTCCACTTCATTTAGTTGTTTTTCTGGGGTTTTTTCTTGTTCCTTCATCTGGTACAAAGTTCTGTGCGTTTTCTTTTTGTCTATCTTTCTGTGAATGTGGTGTTCCTTCCACAGGCTGTATAATTGTAATTCTTCATGCTTCTGCTGTCTGCTCTCTGGTGGATGAGGCAATCTAAGAGGCTTGTGCAAGCTTCCTGATGGGAGGGACTGGTGGTAGGTAGAGCTGAGTGTTGCTCTGGTGGGCAGAGCTCAGTAACACTTTAATCTGCTTGTCTGCTGATGGGTGGGGCTGGGTTCCCTCCCTGTTGGTTGTTTGGCCTGAGGCAACCCAGCACTGGTGCCTACAAGCTCTTTGGTGGGGCTAATGGCAGACTCTAGGAGGGCTCAGCCAAGGAGTACTTCCCAGAACTTCTGCTGCCAGTGTCCTTGTCCCCACAGTGAGCCACAGACACCCCCCCACCTCTGCAGGAGACCCTCCAACACTAGCAGGTAGGTCTGGTTCAGTCTCCTATGGGGTCACTGCTCCTTCTTCTGGGTCCCGATGTGCACACTACTTTGTGTGTGCCCTCCAAGAGTGGAGTCTCTGTTTCTCCCAGTCCTGTCGAAGTCCTACAGTCAAATCCCACTAGCCTTCAAAATCTGATTCTCTAGGAATTCCTCCTCCCGTTGCCAGACCCCCAGGTTGGGAAGCCTGATGTGGGGCTCAGAACCTTCACTCCAGTGGGTGGACTTCTGTGGTATAAGTGTTCTCCACTTTGTGAGTCACCCACCCAGCAGTTATGGGATTTGACTTTATTGTGATTGCACCCCTCCTACCATCTCATTGTGGCTTCTCTTTTGTCTTTGGATGTGGGGTATCTTTTTTGGTGAGTTCCAGTGTCTTCCTGTCGATGATTATTCAGCAGTTAGTTGTGATTTCAGTGCTCTTGCAAGAGGGAGTAAGCGCACGTCCTTCTACTCCGCCGTCTTGAACCAACCTCTATCATAGGATATTGAATATAGTTCCTTGGATGTTGGTCTTTTGAGGTTTGAAAAAAATATTCATCCAACTCTTCTGTTCCATGAGACTCAAACCTCTTCTATTTTCTGTAATCCATCCTCAGTTCCTGTCACTTTGCAATTGCTTCCCAAATATTTGGCTTTTTCTTTCCCCCTCAGAAGAGACCTAATTACTGTGGGAAAACAGTGCACTTCACTTAAAAAAAAAAAAAAAAAAAAAAGGCACAGCTTTCCTGTTTATTTACCTAGAGCTTTGTGTTTATGTTTGTTGAGCCCAGTTGTTGGTAGCTCAGTGAATGGATTGCTTAAAACAGATGGTGACTGACAGCCTTTGGGTCTTGGAGCCATTTGAATGAGGACACTTTAGGAACCTGCCAAAAGCTTGCAGCTGGCCAGGCCCATTTAGCAGAATAATGTACTAGATTCAGAGAACTCACCGGCCTTGAACCAAACAGGGTCCAAAGCAGAGCTCTGGAGCTCAGTGATAATGGGACTTCATTGTTCTGAACTTCCCCAGCAGTGAAAAGGGGAAAACAATGCCCACCTCAGAGGATGATTGGGAGGATTCAGTGAGAGGATGCATGTCAAATACTCCGTAACAGTTGTTCTTTTCTTCTCTCTAACTTCAGTTATGCTTCGTGGAAACCACTTCAGAGTTAGACCCTTGGCAAGTACAAGATCTGCAAGTGGGGAAATTAATCAGGTTAGTTCTTTTGGAGTGAAGGTGCTAAGTTCTCACATTTCCAAAGCCTGTAGTCCCTACTCCTTTTCTACCATCCAGGAAGCAGCATCCTCAGACATAAGTTGGGTAGTCACATGTTTCTGGGAGCTTTTGAGTTCACTTTTCCAAGGTGAAGGAGGGGAGTGGTCACTGGCCAGAGCCCTGGACCTGCAACCTGTTGGCCTCCTGCCTGGAAGTTCTGGTTTCAGAACCCATCCTTCCTTGGCTCTCAGTCACCTGGAGGGGATCCTGATTGGCACATCTTGACCCCAAGAGGTGACAAGCCACCTGTCCTACTGCTCCAAAGTAGTCATCAACAGCATAGAGGCAGAATGATGAAGAGGTGAAGGCTGCAGGCACTGGAGTCAGACCAATTGGGTTTGATTCCTAGGTCAGCCACTTAGCAGCTAGTTAAGCATGTTACTCACCTCTTTGTGCCCCTGTAAATGGATATAATAATAGTCCCTACTTATCAGGTACTTGTGAAGATTAAATGTGTTAATCATGAAAAGCACTCAGAACAGTGCTTGGTCCACCCAGTCTACTCAACGTGTTATTGTTTTTTTTGTTTGTTTTTTGTTTTTGTTTTTTTTGCGGTATGTGGGCCTCTCACTGTTGTGGCCTCTCCCGTTGCAGAGCACAGGCTCCGGACGCACAGGCCCAGCGGCCACGGCTCACGGGCCCAGCCGCTCCACAGCATGTGGGATCTTCCCAGACCGGGGTACGAACCCGTTTCCCCTGCATCAGCAGGCGGACTCTCAACCACTGCGCCACCAGGGAAGCCCCTCAATGTGTTATTGTTATTGGTGTTCCCATATTTCATCAAGTCCAAGGTGGCCATTGTTTTGCAAGCTGTAACAACCCTAAAAATGAAACGTGTGTTAGTCGATGGCATTGTGCAGTGATCAGTGGCAACATTTTTCTTTTTTGGTTGTATAACTGGTAGTGTCTTGGGTTCAGTGAATTGAGCGTGAGAACTCCTTCTGCACAGGATGTTGAGATGTCTGAATAGTGAACTTAAGCCCTGAAGATTGTGTGCATATGAAGTGTGAACACTGTTCTGGATTCTGTTGAAGAAGAGTCATTGAATAAATAATCTCTTCAGTCATCCAGGCCTGGAAGGTTCTTTAACTTTTTCCAGGGCACTGATCCGCTTCCTCATGATGCAAAGGACTTGATAGAGGTCCGAAAAAGGATCACTTGCATCTTCCCACTCTTAGATTCAGAGCTTTCATCTTTATAAAATGAATTTCTCTCTAAAATCCCTGGATGTCATCTATCTGATAAACACCTCCAAGGACAAAAGTCTCCACTAGTATTTTAGTCTTTAAAAAAAAAAAAAAAAAAAGTGAGGCAAGGGGATGATGGTAGCTGACCTTACAGAAAAGAAGTTAATGATTTCCAATGGACATGGTTTCAAAGCAATTTTTTCCTTTTGATGCACTGAAAGCATTGCTTCCATCTGCTCCTCTGCTTGTACACAGACTCTGTATTTGAACCAAGCAGCGTGTCAGCTGTTGCCCACCAAATTCTGTACTTGATCTTCTGAGACGGATAGTAATTCTGTCTGAACAATACTAAGCTATTAAATCAAATTTAAATCACATTTCCCCACTAATACCTATTGAAAACCTGTTTCTAGTCCATCAGGCTTTACAGCCTTTTGGTACATAAACTTAGTAAATAAAAACTTCATGGAACTGCATCTGAAAATCTTTCATCTTGTTTCCAGCCCTTTAAGGAGACAGTCGTAAATACCTTTGGAATATGCAGACCATTATGTGGAGTAATAATTTTCTTTGGCTGTGCCAATCAGATTTTTAATAAATAGATGTTGAAAAGCATCAACTAAATGCCATCATGGAGTAGATACTCAGGGGTGAAACCAGATAATTGGCTTTTTGGTGCTGAAGTGTTTTATTATCACTCATACCTAGGTTCAAAGGAAATCAGAAATCTGTCATGAGTTTGAGTTTGTTATTAACTCAACTTCACCTTGGTTGGCATGTTCACCAGAGTGAAATATTGAAATAAAATATGAAGCGTATTAGGGAAGAACCTCAGCAATGAAGGACACTGGAAAGAATGATTTTTCTAGTAACTTAAGTTTGATCTATGGGTGAAGCCTTGTTTTCAGCACCCAACTAAATTTGCTTAGAACCATCTGAGTCTCTTGAAATAGATGATATTAAACCAGCTACGCCAGTTGCACACATGGTATGCCTTTGTTGAGACTTTTTGTAACAGTTTGAAATAGAAAACATTACTTTAAAATAAAAAGTAGTTTCATGTGATAACCCAGGGTGACTTAATATTCTGCTTTGGCTAAGAGTTCGTATCATTGCATTGCTTCTTCTTTCTAAGATTTCTAAGAGACATACATACATACATATATATATATACGTATATATATACATATATATACGTATATATGTATATATATACGTATATATATACATATATATGTATATATATACATATATACATATATATATATATATATATATATACACACACACACACACACACACACACAGAGATATATATTTTGGGGGGCTCACTGTGAGGCTTGAGGGATCTTAGTTCCCTGACCAGGGACTGAACCCGCACCCTCGGCAGTGAAAGCGCAGAGTCCTAACCACTGGACCGCCAGGGAATTCCCAAGATTTCTAAGATTTTATTCAAAAAATCTTACTATTGGGAAAACATTCTTTCTTATACAATTAAGGATAAAAATTAGTTACTCCCTCTGGGTAGAGATTTTTGAGAGTTATGTTTTTGTGCCAGATTTGTTGTCTAGCTGCCCTGAAAACTGCCTTCTAGTACACACTTTGTAAGTTTGCACCATGGGGTGCTGAGGAACAGAATGTACAATGGGTGACACTTATCGTTACTCAGTGTACAAACAGGAATGTCCAATGTAAAGGACTTTTCCAACTCTGTTTGCTTTATCTTGTACCAAGCCAGTGCCCCTACAGATAACAGGTGTTTGTTACACGGGATAAAGTCAAGAAGTGGTTCTTTGGTCAAAAGATTCAGGGACTTTAACAGGTTTCTCCTGCTGCCAAGTTGTCCGAAGAGTCTGACAGTGTCTCAAGGGCAGTCAGCACCAGCGTTGAGAGATGGAGGAGTTGTAACTATTTTCAACAGACCTAGATTTACTCGTGTTGTTCCCAATCATTATTCTAAACTGACAAGGATGTAAAGTCTTCTGGTTTAAAGACTGTTCCCTTGCGTGTTCCTTATTCCCTAGAGCTGCAGTAAATTCTTATGTTTTAAAGATTCTTCCCCCTGGATTTTCCTTACCGCCTTGGATCAGTTTTAAGAATGATAATGAATGTTCTGAACCAAATAATTGATATAAACCACCTATCCCAGTTCCTACCAGTAATAGAGGTTTAGTAAATACCAATTCTCTTCATTGATCCCTTTGTCGTAACTTCCCAGTGGGAATCTGAGAAGTCCTTTATCTTGCATTGAAAGGAGAGGATGATCTCAATAATGCATTAATTCATTATACAGGAAGTGTATGTCGAGCATCTTTTTTGTACCAGGAGTTGTCAGTTTGGGGAGGCAATTACTGTCGTTGCAGCATGATGTGATAGGTATTCCAGAGAACACAGGGTGGAGGACAAGACTGAAAAGAAAGGCAGGATGATCATGCAAGGAGGGACTGGCTGAGAAAACAGGAGACTTGCAGTAGATCAGATGAGAGAGAATGCAGCCCAAAATTTAAAGCACTGACAGAAGAAATGGGAGAGGATTAATTAGGAAGAGAGAGGAACATCGGTGCCTAATTGGATTTGGGAATGGGTTGGGACGACTGGCTCAGGGGTCTGGGATGATTCAGGGTTTTGTCATGGATTGGTGGTAGTGCCACCAACTAAGACAAGGAATTGTTTTAAGTGGTTTAGGAGAGGTTGATAAGTTCAGTTTTGGTCCAACTGAGTTTGAAGTGCTTATGGAAAATTTAGTGAATATAACCAGTAAGAAATTGGACCTATAAATCCAAAGCTGAGACCTAGAGATATAGATTTGAAAGTCATAAAGCAAAGGTAGTTTGAAGCCATAGGAACAGAGGATATTACCCAAAGGATATGTGAGGGGTAAAGAGAGAAGAGGGGTAAGAATGGAGCTTGTGGGAGTTTTGACATTTAAGGGGAAGGAAATGGAAGAGCATCCCATAAAGATGGATGAGAAAAGGGATCCTTCAGAAGTTAGGAGGAGAATTGGGAAGCTAGGAAGTTACAAAAGCCCAGGAAAGAGAGAATGCCAAGAAAGAAAGTGTCACCAATGACAGTAGCAACAGAGTTCAAGAAGATAGAACTTAAAGGTCATGTGAGATTGAGCAATAAGGAGGTCATTGGTGACCTTTATGAAAACGAGTGAAATGATAGTGGCGGAACCCAGCTTGCATTGTACCAAAGAGGAATTCTGAGATGGTTGGCTCTGAAAGGAAGAAAAGAAATTGAATCAGAATGGGACTCAGGGTTGAGGTGAGAAGCCTATGGAAGATTTCCCATCTTGGTGGAAAACAAGTTCATGTTCAAATGCCTCTCCTCTGTTCCAAACAGTTAGCAATAACAGATAAAATACAAAAAGAGAAAAGCAAAATGATATAGCTAGAGTTGTGGAAACAGGACAGAAACTCAGGAGGATTGGGATGCATGGAGTGGCTGGTCTGTGAGTCTGGGGGCAGGTGTTTGTGGGTCTTATGAGGCAATGGAACTATAAGTGTTTCATGCAAAACAAGGGACCAGAGCCAGGTTCAGTGTTTGTAGAGACTGAAAGCATCTCCATTGGTAAAAGGAGACTGAAAGCATCTTCTATGACCGTTGCCCGGGCCACGGCTTAAAAGTACTGGTTTTGCTCTTGGAGGCAACTGTAAAACCTAAAGACTGATGCAAGGAGTGGGGGATGGGTTGGAGACGGAGAAACAGAACACCAACCAAAAAAAAGAATAAGAAAGAGAAGCTTACTACTCAAAAAGACCCCCAAGCCAATTGTTAAGAAAGACAACCAGTATGATCAATAATCAAAACACAAATTGAATGCAAATGAAAAAACTTTATAGATGGATCTGATTAAAATAGTATGTTTGTGCTGCTTGAAGGGGGAAATTAGGAAATAATGTCCGTTTTAAAAGAATGAGGGAATTCCCTGGCAGTCCTTTGGTTAGGACTCCACGCTTTCACTACCAAGAGCCCTGGTTCAGTCCTGGTTGGGGAACTAAGATCCTGCAAGCTGCGCATGGCACAGCCAAAAAAATTAAAAATAAAAATAAAAGAATGAGAAATTAAGAAACAAAACAAACAAAAAGAAATGACTGAGGATTTGAAAAAGAAGCGATTGGAAATTTGGGAACCCAGTTGCTGAAATGAAAGACTCCATAGATAAGACAAACTCTAGATGCAACTAAAGAGATAATTAGTAAATTGGAAGATAGTATTGAGGAATACAACCCAGTTTATAGCACAGAAGCATAAAGAATTTTTAAAAATAAATAGATAAGAGTACAGCCACTATGGAGAACAGTATGGAGGTTCCTTAAAAAACTAAAAATAGGGCTTCCCTAGTGGCACAGTGGTTGAGAGTCCGTCTGCCGATGCAGGGGACACGGGTTCATGCCCTGGTCCGGGAGGATCCCACGTTCCGCGGAGCGGCTGGGCCCATGAGCCATGGCCGCTGAGCCTGTGCATCCGGAGCCTGTGCTCCACAACGGGAGAGGCCACAACAGTGAGAGGCCCGCGTACCGCAAAAAAAAATAATAATAATAAAAATAAAAATAGAATTACCATATGACCCAGCAATCCCACTACTGGGCATATACCCAGAGAAAACCATAATTCAAAAAGACACATGCACCCCAGTGTTCATTGCAGCACTGTTTACAATAGCCAGGTCATGGAAGCAACCTAAATGCCCATCAACAGACGAATGGATAAAGAAGATGTGGTACATATATACAGTGGAATATTACTCAGCCTTAAAAAGGAACAAAATTGGGTCATTTGTAGAGACGTGGATGGACCTAGAGACTGTCATACAGAGTGAAGTAAGTCAGAAAGAGAAAAACAAATATCGTATATTAACGCATATATAGGGAATCTAGAAAAATGGTACAGATGAACCGGTTTGCAAGGCAGAAATAGAGACACAGATGTAGAGAACAAATGTATGTACACCAAGGGGGGAAAGAGGTGGTGGTGGGATGAATTGGGAGATTGGGATTGACATATATACATTAATATGTATTAAATAGATAACTAATAAGAACCTGCTGTATAAAAAATAATAATAAAATAAAATTCAAAAACCTAAAAATAGAGTTACCATATGACCCAGCAATCCCACTCCTGGGCATATATACGTAAAAGACAAAAACCCTAATTTGAAGAGATACACGCACCCCAGTGTTCCTGGCAGCCCTATTTACAATAGCCAAGACATGGAAGAAGCCTAAATGTCCATCAGTAGATGAATGGATAAAGAAGGTGTGGTATATATATCTAATGGTATATTATTCAGCCATAAAAATATGAAATATTTCCATTTGCAGCAACATGGATGGATTTAGAGATTATTATACTAGTGAAGTAAGTCAGACAGAAAAGTTAAATATATGATATCACTTATACGTGGAATCTTTAAAAATGATACAAATGAACTTATTTATACAACAGAAACAACTCACAGACATAGAAAACAAACTTACGGTTACCAAAGGCAAAATGGGGGTGGGGGATAAATTAGGAGTTTGGGATTAACAGGTACACACTACTATATGTAAAATGTAGGTAATCAACAAGGACCTACCATATAGCGCAGGGAACTCTACTCAATATTCTGTAACAACCTATATGGGAAAAGCACCTGAAAAAGAATGGATATATATGTATATCTCTAACGGAATCTCTGTGCTGTACACCTGAAACTAACACAACATTATAAAGTGACTATACCCCAGTATAAAATAAAAATTAAATTTAAAAAATTTTAAAGAGAAGTTAATGAGGGGCTATATTTAAAAAGTGAACCCAGGGAAAGGCATGCGATACAAGAAACAAACATGGGCCCACTGATTTATAAAACATTGTAAATCAGCTCTTGACTGTGAAGTACCGAGAGGAAGGAGCCAGCAGGCAAGTGAGAGTTTAGAAATAGAAGAGCAAGGGCCTGTTCCCAGAAGTCAGGGGGTGAGTGGTCTTCATGAGCCCCTTAAAAAAAAAAAAAAAGGAGAGGGCAGAGAGCAGGGCAGGTAAGGATATCTCTATGGGGAAGGGAAAGTCACCGGCCTCACACCTGATGGCCTCTAGTTTCCAGCAATGTGAGAAGACGGGTCATCTACTGAAAGGGAAGGAGACAGGGAAGAGGGCTTAAAGAAGAGGATCAAAGTCAAAGATAACCTGAATGGGAAATGGATGAAGGAACCAACTCCAGAAGAGGAAAAGGATTACTTGAAAGCTTTGGCAGTCTGGTGTTTTGGGAAATTTTGAATAAGTTGTGCCACCAGCCTTACTATGTGTTGGTGTCATTTTCCCAGCTGTGCTCTGCAGCCTGCCTGTCAGAGCAGAGGAAACGGTGGAATTGATTCAGGATTCGCTTTCAGTGTGGGTTCAGCAGGGTATGGAAAAGTAGAGTGAGAAAGTGAAGGTCATCGTGAGCCTTGAGTCCAGTGGAGGCTCTCAGGGATCAGAGAGCTCAACCAGGTCAAGGCAAAGCGGTACCAGGAGTGAGAGGATTGAGTTGGAGTTTGGAAAAAAAGTACCTAGAGTTTTCAGATTTCAAAAGTGGACTAATTCCAGGAGATTCAAGACCAGGGTGAGGTTTGGGGAGGGAGAGGAAGTGGGGAGGAGGTCAAATGGAGGTAAAGGTCATTGGAGGAGAAGTAAAAAAGGAGTTAGGGGGGCTTCCCTGGTGGCGCAGTGGTTGAGAGTCTGCCTGCCGAGGCAGGGGACACGGGTTCGTGCCCCGGACCGGGAAGATCCCACATGCCGCGGAGCGGCTGGGCCCGTGAGCCATGGCCGCTGAGCCTGTGCTCCGCAGCGGGAGAGGCCACAACAGGGAGAGGCCCAAGTAACACACACACACACAAAAAAAAAGGAGTTAGGAGGCTGAGCCTGTGGCATTGCATGGGCTGTCCGTATGGACACTGAGATCACAAAGACGTGGACATGAGTTGGGATAAAGCAGAACCTGGAATGTGGTCCACGGTGTTCCAGGAAGTGAAGCGCCAGGGGTGTCCAGCTCACTGGTCTGTAACTAACACCAGTCAGCATGACCGTGTGGCTAGAAAGCATGAGCCTGAAAGGAAGAGGGGCCCCCAAAGTGCCAATGATTCTACAAGTGACGACTAACCTCTAGGAATTTTAATGGGCTTTTGACTTTTCTCCCAAGCATTGTCTTGAAGTGGATTGATTAGTGATTCTGAATATGCTGCCTCTTCAGTACTGAGCTCTGTATCCTAAGGGAGGACATCTCTTGTACTTCATGCCAATAAGCTTCATGCCCAGCTTATCACAGATATGTGCCAACCCACGGGGGCTGTGGTGTTTGCTATGTGACAGACCCTGGGCCACCTCTTAACCAGAGCCAGTAATCTGAGCAGTAATCACAGAATTCAGTAGTCCTCTCACACCTTTTCCCCAGGCTCCAAAGTCCAGAATCAGAGTCACAAGTAACTTCTTCAAGAGTGGAGGGTCATAGTGATAATAGTCATCATCATCACCATCATCATCATCATCATTGTCATGAAAGTGATGTGGATAATGGCTAGCGATGATGATGATCGTTATATGGCTATTTGCAGGAATACTTACTGAGCATGAACCCAGCCTCCTGCTAACCTGTTGTAGCCATGATCGTATTAAATTCTCACAACTATTATCATCCCCATTTTACAGCTGAGAACTTAGGCTTCATGAGAGCAAGTGGTCTGCCCATGATCAGAACTAGCAGGTGTCAGACCTGGAACTTGATTCTGGGTTAGTTTAGCCTCAAAGCACCAACTCTCATATAATGAATATGCTCTCTTTGGCTCTAAAAATAGATTTATAAGACTGTATGTGGAATCTGCTGCCTGGGTTTTGTTTTTTGTTTTTTGTTTTTTGTTTTGCAGTACATGGCCTCTCACTGTTGTGGCCTCTCCCGTTGCGGAGCACAGGCTCCAGACGCGCAGGCTCAGCGGCCATGGCTCATGGGCCCAGCTGCTCCGTGGCATGTGGGATCTTCCCGGACCGGGGCACGAACCCATGTCCCCTGCATCGGCAGGCGGACTCTCAACCACTCAACCAGGGAAGCCCCTGCCTGGGTTTTTAAAGCCTGGTTGAAGGTTTAAATTTTCATAGTGAAGAAAGGGAAATAGTCCCTCCCATGTTATAGAAGCAATGTCCAAAAACAATTTTCTTTTCTCCTTTGAAGTTTTGCAGGGCAGCAAATATTCCTAAAAGGAATTGTCATGGTAATGATATCCTTTGTCCTCTTGGCTTGTTAAAAACTCTATTAGTAGGAATTTTCTCAGAGGTTTAGAGCCTTATAAGGCAAGTTTACCAACTGGAAGAGTCAGGGAAATTGCCTTCCAACCATGTGTTCAGTTTCTGTGTATCTTCCAGTGTGAGTGGTGGGACAGAGCTGGGTCCTCTTGAGTCTGGCTCCAATCAGATACCCTGGGATTAGAAGGTGAGGCTGTTCAGCCAGTAGCGGGATGCTGGTGGCACATGCAGAAGGGGATAAAGATGATGAGATTCTGAGAAAAAGAAGATCTAGGTGGGAAAGAGAGAATGGCCCCAGAGATAAAGGCAAAGGAAATAAGTTAAAAATAAATGGAGGCCAGCGATAAACCAAAGGGCTCCTTGAAGGAACAAAGTTGAACCGAGAACTCTATTCCTAGAGCCCGATGTCTGAACAATTTATTTTCCCTACCTTTTAGTCCCCACGTGCCTTTCTCAACTGAGATCCAGTGCCAAAGGACATCTCAACATACCCACAGCCAAAACAACTCAGCATATCTCGCCACGCAGAGAGAGAGACAGCTCTGCAAAAGCCTTTGTCCTGAACTGTTTATGGATTTTCCATAGTCTGGGTGAGACCTTGGATATACGCCACCTGCCAACTGGCAGCCGCCTTCCAGCCTGGGGACAGACCTTGCCCTCGAGGCTGGGGAGTCTTCACTGGGTTTGTTGTGACTTTCCCCTGTTTTGCACATTCATCCTGAAAACCTCCCAGACTTTTCTTAATGAAGATTTTAGTTAGGAGAAATTGCATTAGTGGGCTCATGTATTTCTGTCATTCCTCCCCAATTATGTTAGTGGTAAGTGAAGGTGGTACAGTAAACTCCTGTATCTGTTATGGGCTGTGCCTGGGAGTCATAATGGACAATAAAATAATAGGTAATGGGCAGGACGACAGCTCTTAAAACCAGGTCAGAAAACCCCTCCAGCACCAGACAGGAAAATGGCTCCTGCAGTTACCGGGAAATCTAGTGAATTCAGCTGGCGTTCACAGGGCTCCTGTGAGGTACCAGCGCTCAAGCCTGATACCTAACATTTAAACTTGAGAGCATTGTGCTGTGTATTATCTCAGTCACCATTCACAACATCTCAAGGTAGATATGGTTATAATCAGTTTGCAGGTGAGGGCGCTGCTGCTGAGAGATGTTTAAAGAAATTGCCCAAGGCCACACAATTAATAACCGACAAAACTGAGGTCCTCAGTCTTTTGATTGTGTGTTCTTTGTTCTTTCCACACTCCACCTCAGCTGCCAAGAAGCAGATCCTGTGGCCAGAGTGGACCTCAGTGGGAAGGCATCAGATGGAAGCTTTCTGCCCTAAACTGGCTATCTGAATTAATGGAACAGTGGGCGGTGGGGGATAAATGAGGGAATTATTCAGTAGTTTGGTTGAACAAGTCTTCAATATGTAAACAAGTCTTACATAAGTCATAAAAAATGGGGTGGAGAGAAATGAGAGAGGAGAGTAACAGATAAAAATATTTTCTTTATCAAGCCTTGGGGGAAAACACTCTTTCCTCAAACACCCAACATGGTATTTCTCTCTCTCTCTTTTTTTTTTTTTTTAATTACTAAAACAAGTGACCCTTTTTTTACCCAAACCCAAATTCGGATGCCTTCAAGAGATGTTTGGAGAATGAAGCATTGCATTGACAACCACCTTTTCTAAAAAGCTCAAAGGAGCACCCTTATATTCAGCCAAGTGGCCGTGAAGAGAAAAGGTATGTAAACGCAGGCTGGGGGCCCCTGGCCCACGCTTGAATGACCAGGCGTAGAATAAGGACCCTTTGCCTGGAAGACTGTATGTCCATCTCAGAAACATCTTTGAAGCTGAGCTTCATAATGGAAACGCTGACACAACCTGCTCTCAGCAGCCACGATACTAAACAGGCACGGAGCCAGCAGAAGTGGCTTGGAGCCAGGGAGGAGAGATTAGCATCACAAGTAAGAGATTTTAGGCTCTGAGCCAGGAGAGGTTTTCTTTTCTTTAAAAAAAAAAAAGAATAAAAAGAAAGAGAGAAAGAACCAAAAAAAAAAAAAAAAGGAAAGGTGCAAGAGAACTCTTATTCAGCAACCCTTTTTCAGGTGGTTCTCCTGTGATATACAGATAAGCATAGAAACAAACTGCTGTCTGTCTGAAAATTCGGCAGTTGCTTGACCTTAATATGGTCTTGGCAGAAACCCTTCCAACCGGCACCCCCTCTGCTGTCCTTGGTTGGCCCCTGTGCAGAATGGGGTGTGTTATCTGCATCAGGGAAATAGTGGCCAGGAAGGTCCATTTTTCACTTGGAGTTGGAGGAAGCTCCATTTGAGCAAAAATTGGGTTTGCTACCTTCTTGCCCTACAGAGCTCTAGGAAAGAAACGTGCAGGGGGTGGAAGCGGCTCCCCGGAATGGTGAGTGTCAGTCATGGGGCCCAGTAAGACCTCTTGCAAGACAGCTTTTTTCTCACAAGCTGAGAGGGAGCCAGCCCCGGGATTTCATGAGGCTGCAGAGCCCAGGTAGCATTTTCTAAGAGAGCCATGGGACCGGCCAGCCCCAGTCCAGGGCACGCACCAAGCACTGCTCAGAGCTGGACCACTGCAGACAGGTGGAGGTTCTCTGTTGCAAGTAACTCTTGAGACTGGACACCATGCCCAGTTTTCCCATTAACAGTTTCTTCTGGCATTTTAGCATTTAGCTTTCTCCAAAGCAGCGAAACTATTGATTGGTTGTGACTTTTTTTTAAACTTTTAACTTAAAAATATGTCAGACCTACAGAGAAGTTGCAAGAATAACACAGCGATTCTAGATTCACCCATGGTTAACATTTTTCTACATCTGCTTTGTCTCTCTCCCTAAATATTAACACATTATTTTTTTTTCCAGAACTCTTTGAGAGTAAGTTGCAGACGTCATGACCCTTCACCCTTAAAGACTTCAGTGTGCATGTCCTAAGCACATGGACTTTCTTATGTAACCACAGTGCAGTGATTAAATTCTGGAAATTTAGCATTGATACAATACTATTATCTGATATAGAATTATATTAACATTTTGCCAATTGTCTTTTATAGTGAACAACCATAAAAACCTTCATGATTTGTGTTTTCATCCAGGCACATACATTACATTTAGTTGTTACTTTCTTTGGACTTCTTTAATCTGGAGCAATTTCTCAACTTTACTTTGTCTTTCATGACACTGGCATCTTGAAAAGCACCGGCCATTTTGGGGGATGTCCCTTTTTCTTGTGTTTTCCTAACTGTGTTCTCATGATTAGATTCAGACTGGCATCTTTGGTAGAAATTCTATAGAAGTGACATTGGGTCTTGGTGGACTTTCAAAATGTCCTTCCCCAACATGTGTGGCTTCCCTGTGTTTTATTTTCTGGCCTTTGAGAAGACTGTGGCCTCCTTTGGTTTTCCCAGCTGTGTTTATCACAGAGCTGGAGTTGGGGGCCCAGTGTGAGGGCTCTGTGTGGGCTGAGGGTTCAGGCTGACGTGTTCTAGGACTGAAGAAGGAATAGTGGCTGCCTGATCTGAAGTCCCCCCGGGAGAGAGCACAAGGAACATCCCGAAGCAGGAGTAGCAGGACTTCTAAGGTGGCCTCTAACTTCTGCAAACTGCTGATGAAGCCCTAACAGGCTCACTTAGAGCAGAAGCGGGTCTGATGGGATTTGAGGGAAAAGAGGCCAAATTCCCTCCCTCCATTTGCCTTTTGTACCCAAGTTGCTGAGCTAGAGAATTCCATTTGGATGGTTTTCCTCCTAAATATTATGTCCATCCTATCTTCTTCTTTTCAACTGCTTATCTCTTTTCTAGAACCATCTCTCACTAAACCCATCTCCCACAAAGCTGCCTGTGGGGATCCATTTAGACCCCAAATTTGATTATTTCACAGTGGCTTCCATTGCCAGGGTGGAATTACATCTGACCACTACTTCCCTCTACAGTTTCTTGATTTCATACTCCCTGCCTCAAACTTATAGTCCCCAAATATCACATGTTTATAGAATCTTCAGCATCACCTGGAGGTTTATTAGAACCTCAGGTCCTACCCCAGACCCACTGAACCAGACCTGCATTTTAGCAAGTTTCCCCAGGTGATTTATATGCACATTAAAGTATAGGAAGTTCTATTTAGAACATGCTGGAAAGACCTTAAGTTGCCCCTCAAGCTCTTGTAGTCGTTCGTTTTGAGGCATGAGTCTCTAACTATTCTTTGACCTAGGGATTCAGCGTCTAAAGTTTTGCAATTATTTTTCCTAATTTGCAGGAAGAAGGAAATTTCATGGATGGGATTTTTCTTTTTCCTTGCAATTTTTTTTCTAAACTTTGACACCTGTTACTACCTGTTGGCTAACAAGATGTCATCTGCTGGCAGTCAACAAAATGAACCAACTACCGGCAAACAAATGCTAATGTTAAAACTCAAAGTTGGTGGTATTTAGTGCAACATCAGTTCCAAAACAGCAAAAAATAAGAAAACAAAAAAATTAACTGTTGAGGGGTTCCCTGGTGGCGCAGTGGTTGAGAGTCCGCCTGCCGATGCAGGGGACGCAGGTTCATGCCCCGGTCCGGGAGGATCCCACACTGCGGAGCAACTAAGCCCGTGAGCCATGGCCGCTGAGCCTGCGCGTCCGGAGCCTGTGCTCCGCAACGGGAGAGGCCACAGCAGTGAGAGGCCCGTGTACCACAAAAAAAAAAAGAAATTTAACTGTTGAGCTTTGATTATATATGAGACATTAAAAGATTGAAGAACGCACAGATGAATGAAATACATTTGTTATAGCCTTTTGCCCACTACCTTGGGGACCACATGGGCTCATAGTGCTGGGGCCCTTAATGGGACCCAAGCAGTAGCCATCCTCTTACTAGAGCCCTTAGAGTGCTACCAGTCCTGATTTGCAGAATTCAGTGAAATAAAAGAATTTTGCTGTCACCTGTCAAGTTTATTTCATCTTCCATGTCCAGACAGCTATCCAAACCAGAACATTTCCTCTGGATTCTCCAGTTTGATTTTTTTTTTTTTTTTTTTTTTTTGTGCGGTATGCGGGCCTCTCACTGTTGTGGCCTCTCCCGTTGCGGAGCACAGGCTCCGGACGCGCAGGCTCAGCGGCCATAGCCCACGGGCCCAGCCGCTCCGCGGCATATGGGATCCTCCCGGACCGGGGCACGAACCCGTATCCCCTGCATCGGCAGGCGGACTCTCAACCACTGCGCCACCAGGGAGGTCCAGTTTGATTGTTTTTAAAACAAAAATCACAATGAGTCTGTTGCCACTTGCTCGATTTGGCTTTACTTGGAGAGATTTCAAAAGCCTGGAGCTGAAAGATAATTGTTGAACCTTTCCTTGAGTGTTAATGACTTATAAGCCGCTAATTTAACCAAAGTAGCAACAGCTGAGACAAACCACTTACTATAGGTAGTGTTTCCCCTGGCAAGTCCATCAGGGAGATACGCATTGGGATTTCTGGGAGGCCAAGGATTTAACCATAACCAAATATTACCCAAAATAATGAATTATACACATTGCTGCTTTACTAAAAGGTGATCAAGAAGGGCTTGGCACAGCTTGGCATGACCTTGAAAGATGAGTTGGTGTGAGCCAGGCAGATAGGGTGGGGAAGAGCCTTTAAGGCAAAGGAATGAGCAAGAGCCAGGGTGTGGAAGGTTGAAACGGTGAGTTGTTAGGAAGCTTGATGTTCAGAGGGGTGAGTGGGGTATGCCTGGAGCAAGGAAGAGAGAAAGGAGGAATTCTAGGCAGTGTGAGTTGACAGGTAGAAGCAGGTATACTAATTCCATACATTTGTGTAGCATTTTGGAGTTTGCAAAGCCCCTTCACACCTGGTTATCTCACCTGGCCCTGACTGGTCCTGCTCACTTCCGGATGATGAAATGGAGGCATGGAGGAGTTTCTAGGCTCACACAACTCGTGAAACCAGGATTAGACCCAGATTTTTTTTTCTTGCGGTACGCGGTCCTCTCACCGCTGTGGCCTCTCCCACTGCGGAGCACAGGCTCCGGCCGCGTAGGCTCAGTGACCATGGCTCATGGGCCCAGCCGCTCCGTGGCATGTGGGATCTTCCCAGACCAGGGCAGGAACCCGTGTCCCCTGCATCGGCAGGTGGACTCTCAACCACTGCGCCACCAGGGAAGCCCTAGACCCAGATATTTTGACTCCTAGGCCCATTCCACCATAAACTATGTTCCAGGGGCAGTGAGGAAACCACACTGGGAAGAAAACTCACAGGTGGGTGTATATAGGTGGTGGATGAATGGGTGGCTGGATAGATAGATGGATGCGTGATGGAAACCAGAATCTCAAGAGAAAAGGTATTAGGGATTCTGCAGTTGTCCAGGTGAGATAGAGAATAGAAGGTCTGTCAGGGAGATGGACTGGTGAGATATGGAGGCAGACACACAGGGATTCATTCATAGGACTTAACTGCCTGCCCCAATGTAAGAATACAAAAGAAAGAAGAGCCTAGGGTGACACCCAAGTTTCTACCTTGGACCACAAGAGGAAGGGTAGGCTCAAACCTTGGAGCCAAAGGGGTAGCAATGAAGACGATGAATGTAATTTTGAATACATTGATTTTTTAAAATTTTAATTTCATTGGAATATAGCTGATTTACAATGTTGTGTTAGTTTCAGGTGTACAGCAAAGTGATTCAGTTATACATATATCCATTCTTTTTAAGATTCTTTTCTGATATAGGTTATCCCAGAATATTGAGTAGAGTTCCCTGTGGTATACAGTAGGTCCTTGTTGGTTACCAATCTTATATATAGTAGTGGGTGTATGTTCATCCCAAGCTCCTGATTTATCCCTCCCCCCCAGCGTTTTCCCTTTGGTAACCATAAGTTTTTAACCAGGTCCAAATAAAGTGGGCTTTACCTGCCATTAACCAAAATTCCAGAAACAGAGACCTAGGTGAAATAAAAAGGTGTTTATCGGATATTTGTTAACACTGCGGCCTGGGAGACAGATTCAAAGAAGCATTTGAATTGTGTTCCACTGGACTACAAAATGTGGGAGGCTTATGAAGGCAAAAAAACACAAGGTTACGGTCAGCTACATGAATTGTTTCTCAAGAATTGTAATTGGAGCTGGCAAGGACTAAGGGTGTTTGTTAAGTAAGGATTGGTTGGGGTCTGACATGGTTGCATGGGGACAAAGGGAGACCTTGAGACCATAAGGTTGCAGCTGGCAGGTGGTGTTTTGAATATGGCTGGAGGTGTCCTTGGGTCAGGTACAGTTCAAAGAAAGTTCAAGTTCTCAGGGTGCAGAGACGTGTCTGAGACCAGATTCTCAATGGCCACCCGACTCATTTTTGTGCGCCTGAACTGTGATTACTCCATTTTCATTTCCATTTGTCATCACTGCTTTATGTCCTTGTGTCCTCGCTGCTACCGGATGAGGGAGGAGCTAATACTGCTCTTTACAGACGAGGAAAAGTGAGGTCTACTTGTCCTCAGTAGCAACCCCAGGTCACCCAGCCGAGCAGCAGAGCCCAGGTCTGCTGACTCTGCAGTCTGGGCTCATCACCACTGCACTATATTTCCTCTCTCTACAATTTTCTGACTGTTTTCCATAATAAAGAAGTAAACAGAAACGGCAGGCCCTTCCAGGCGCCTCGGGCCTAATTACACCATGACCTTGGGTAGCACTCAGGAAGCAGCCCCCTCCCATCTGCTGGCCCATGTCTGTCTTACCCACGCCTGGAGAGCTCCTTCTGGAGCCTTCCGGTCGGCTGCCTGGGGCAGGTCTATGGAGCTCAGCCAGAAGCCTTGTCTAGTTCCCCGACTTTGCCTTGGGAGGTATTTAGAACCAGTCCACACAAAAGGAAAAACAAAACACAACCTACCAGGAAAATGTAACTATTTGTTCCTTGATTTTGTTTTTTCTGATAGTAGATACAATCTATGGCGAATCCTAAGTGGGTTTGGGCCGGTGTCCATTCCATTGTGTTGCCCAGAGAGGCACGCCAGGAATGAGCTAGAAGGAGACACAAGGCCCTGAAGCACCTCAGGGCGCTTGTCCGGTGAACCAGAGAAGGAACCTCTGTGGCCTCTGGAGAGTAAGCCTGCTGGCAGCCTTCTTGGGAGACTCTCCGCGTTGTTTTTTGACTTCCCAGTGTGGCTGCCCCACCAGGCACAGGCCTCAGCAATCCACCTACCTCAGCATTTTAGTCCCTTCCCTTAAGGCTGAGTCAGTAGCTTCTCAGGGAAAAGAAAAGGACAGGTGTCAGGCACATTACCTCTTATGCAAAGGATTCATTGTTTGGACTCAAAAAAGTTTTCGAGAAAGAATCAGCGTCACCTTGACGTAGCAAACCTCACACACTGAGGCTATTGAGGGCTGGCCCGTTGCAAGCCCGTGAGCATTTCCAGGTGAAATAGCCATTCGTCAACCTACAGGAAAATCAGCAGTTCTAGTTCCCAGAGGCCACCTTGTGAATTGAAATCAGAAGGAACGAGGAGAAATTGAAACTATTTTAAGCTCGGCTTCTGAGACTCATTTTAGGAAACATTATTGATCATACTGCAGGGAAACTATACACATTCTTGGGTGTCAGGAGCCAGTATCCACATGTACCCATGTGACATGTTGGCTTGATCTCATGACACAGCCTGTGGGTCCAAAGGGGGCTGCGGCCACAGGAAGAATTTGAATCGAGGCTGTTCTGTGCTGAAATCAGACCAAGCTTATGAAAAGAGCCTTGTTACAGCTGCCCTGGGAACCGTAACTTAGAAGCATTTTTGTGCCATTAAAGCCTTTTCAGTAAATGAATTGAGTCATATAGCATTTGTGACCCTACTGGGTTGTTTTAATGTACTTTTCTGTTCCTTTCTTAATTAGTTACCATGATCAGAGCACCTTACGAGAACACTGTTTTGCCCATCGGAATCTTTTTCTCATCAGTCACCATGTCACTTTGATTACCCAAATGAACCAGGGTTCACCATTGTTTTCCTGCATGGGACTTCAGGTCACAGCACGAAATGGTTGTCAACCCTCCACTGGTTTTGCCAGTGCTCTTTCTAGACTCAAATCCGGGAATTGAAAGAAGTATTCTTTCCCTCACAGGGAGCACACTGTGAATTCATATCTACTGTGTTATATGTATGCCCTTTGACCCTTAGGTCTCCTCCCTGCCCCCTCCCCAGGCATCCTGTCCTCTTATATCTCTCTGTGTTCTCAGCCCCAGGTATGTTTATCAGCAGCTTTTTATTTTAAACTTCACCGATGAGCAGTGCCCTGCGTTATTCCTGTCCTTCTGTCTCTACTGTTATCATCAGGTTCCTGCCTGTTTTTGAATTTTCTGCAACCTTTGAGGTGGGTGGAGAAAGGAAAAGGACAAATCTCCACCACTGGCTGATGTTAAAGAAAAAGTTGTTCATGACACTTGGTGAAGACAGGCTGACTTCAGGGTGCTGGCGTGGTTGGGTTCTGAGTTGCAGGCTGCCAACTTCTCCCTGTGTCCTCACATGGTAGAAGGGTCTAGGGAGCTCTATGGGGTCTTTTTTATTTTGGGGGGGAGGTCTTTTTTATAGGGCACTAATCCCACTCTTTAGGGTTCCACTCTCATGACCTAATCACCTCCCAAAGGCCCCATCTCCTAATACTGTTGCACTGGGCATTCGTTTTCAACATACGAATTTGGGGGCTGGGGCTGGGGATACAAACATTCAGTCCATAGCAATCCTTAACTAATTATATATGCGAAGACCCTATTTCCATATAAGGTCATATTCTGAGATTCCCAGTGGGCATGAGTTTGGGGGAGGCGGTAGTCAGTTCACTATGGGAGTATTGATTCCTCTTCTCATAAAGAAGAATCGACATAATACCCTATAACACAGCCATCCCACTCCTGGGTGTGAACCCTAAAGAAGTGAAAATTTGTGTACACACAAATGCTTTTAGCAGCTCTCTTCATAATTGCCCCAAACTTTAATGGGGGAATAAACAAATTGCTATACAATGGAATACTACTTAGCAAGCAAAAGGAATGAGCTTCGATTTGCACAACCACGGGATAAATCTCAAAGGCCTGGTCCTGAGTGAAAAGAGCCGGTCTCAAAGTGTTAAAATCTATATGATTCCATTTGTAAGACATTCTTGAAAAGACAAAAGCTGTAGGAATAGAAGACGCATGAGTGGTTGCCAGGGGTTGGTGTGGGGAAATGGTGATGATAAATTAGTTTCTTGGGGTGGTGAAACTGTTCTGAATCTTAATTGTAGTTGTGGTTGCAAGAATCTATACATGTGTTAAAATTCATAGAACTGTACACTCCCCCCAAAATCAATTTTAAAAAAGATTGTTTCAGGGGCAGGGAGTCCAAAATAAAACACAAGGATCAACACCTTACTAAAGGTGCTGAGTTATTTTATTTTTTGTGCATGATGAGATGGCACTAGCTTTCGTGTAATTTTTTTTAACTTATTTATTTTTTTGTCTGTGTTGGGTCTTCGTTGCTGCATGTGGGCTTTCTCTAGTTGCAGCGAGCAGGGGGCTACTTTTCATTGCGGTGCGCGGGCTTCTCATTGTGGTGGCTTCTCTTGTTGCAGAGCACAGGCTCTAGGCACGCGGGCTCAGCAGTTGTGGCTTGCGGGCTCCGGAGCGCAGGCTCAGTAGTGGTGGCACCCGGGCTTAGTTGCTCCGTGGCATGTGGGATCTTCCCAGACCAGGGCTTGAACCCGTGTCCCCTGCATTGGCAGGTGGGTTCTTAACCACTGCACCACCAGGGAAGCCCCTAAAGTTAACTTTTAAACTTTTGTCTCTCCTCATAGAAAACAAACTTATGGTTACCAAAGGGGAAGAGGAGAGAGGGATAAATTAGAAGTTTGAGATTAACATATACGTACTACTATATATAAAATAGATAATCAACAAGGACCTACTCTATAGCACAGGGAACTGTATTCACTATCTTATAATAAGCTATAATAGAAAAGAATCTGAAAAGGAATATATATATGTAATTCCTCCTTGCTGAATTTGGACTGGAGTACTTCTTGTCTGATACATACCTTTTAGTACTTATTACTTTAGTAACAGATTATATCTTATATGGTGCTGTTAATTAAATCTTGCATTGAATCGAGTCTTCCACAAAATCATAAGGCCCCTTGAAAATGGAGCTTATCGCACACATTTTAAGAGGCACAGTGTTGACCACATAGCAGATGCTTACTAAGTATTTGCTGATTTATTGATTGCTGTAAGCCTAGTCTCTTCTTTTCAGAGCACTGTCGTTAAGTAGGTCCACCTTCAGAACAAATAAGTTACCCAACTCTCTATTCTGGGGATGGGGGTGGGAAAGAAGCAGAAATGTTTTTAAAGAGACCAAAGAAGACCATCCTTTTTTATCTCTATCTTAATGGCAATGGAGAAGACAAGTCGCATATTCTTAGATTGGATCATATAGCTTACATATTTGTGAAACAGTCACGATTGAATTGTGTAGGCGTGAAAATGTTCTTGGTGGGAATACCAGTAGAGATGGGGTAATGAAATGATGGTTGTCTTTGTCAATAACTTGGACTGTTTTTTTTCCCAGCCATAAGTGCTTTTCAGGCTCTCCCTACCAGGTATGGTTCTGTTAGAGAATAATCAATAGAACCATGAACCGACTCTAGCCCCATATGCCTAATGTATGAACCAGGGACCCGTATCCCCTGCCCTGCACCAAACCAATTGTCCACTTTGCAAATCCAGAGCACTGAAATGAAAGCATTGTTAAAACAATAATTCTGCTTCCAGTGTTCCTTCTTGCTGAACCTGTTCTTTGTTAGTCAGTTGCCTCCCCCTGAAACATCCCAAGTGCAGCGAAAAAAAGTTAGAGCAGAACTGGAGCTTGCTTAGCTGGGATTCTTTGTCCCTTTAATCATATGTGAAGCACAAAATGAGACGACTGATAGATTTTTCTCAAAATCCCTACTAATCAGCCACATCTACCTTGCATCCTTGGTAGTTTGGACAGATGGCAGGAAGATAAAATCCACACAGCTACTAAGCTTGGATCTTCCTCTCCCCCTCCCCCATTTTTTTTTTACTAATAGAGTTTATTTTTTAGAGCAGTTTTGAGTTTATGGAAAAATCGCGCAGAAAGTACAGACAGTTCCCATCTAAACTTGGATCTTAAACCACAAACTTACTGTTATAGAGAAAGGGGTTGCAGAAGCCATGATTCCCAGGATTGTGGATTTCTGAAAAGCTGCTGTACACAGTGCTCTCCCTGGCTGGGCTATCACAAAATCCAGAAACATCTAAAAGCAAAACGAGAGATTAAATTAATCTAGAAAGACACCTCTGTTCAAGGAAGAAATCTAGTGCATCGTTAAAACACATTCCATATTTATCAATGTACCTTTCCCTTCTGAGTTACAACCACATGACTCAGCATCTGTCTGTATTAAATATGGGGCATGTCCCCTTCTCCATCCCACCCACACCCATGTTTACCCTCCTGGGAAAATCTTTTTTAAGAATGGAGTTATTAATGGCTACATAATAGTTCATCGAATGGATTTATCATAATTTCCTTGGCCATTCTCCCATACTGGGATATTTTGACTGTTTGCTTTTTTTTTTCCCCCTCTCTCGCTATTTTTTCTTGCTGTTACATTAATGTTACAGTGAAAATCTTTGTACATAAAGCTTTTCATTTATTTAATATTCTTAAGATGAATTCTCAAAGCTTAAATTTACCAGGTCAAAGTATATAGAGATTTTAAAGATGTTTGATACTTAATGTTCATAATGCTTTACAAAAAAGGGAAAATTACTCCCTTTTCATTTTGGAATCTTTAAGATAGTTTTTACTCAGGAGATTGGCCTTCTCATTATGATATTGCTTAGTTCATATTAAAAGGAGTTTGTTTATTGAGTGTTCATTGTGTAGCTGGGGGGTGGAGTTCAGAAGAGTCAACCAGATTGGCACTGAAATCCATTACAGATGATTCGTGTGTGGGTATGTCTCTGATAAATAACCACAGATGGGAACATTATTATAAGGGATATAGGGGAAGTACCATATTTGACTCCCAAACCCAACACTCATCTCAAAAAGGGACAAATTCCACCCAAGAAGCTCCCAAGAGCATGAAGGTGCACAGCACCTGTGTCAGGTGAGATCCTTTGGAGCTTTGGCTTAATGTATCAACATTAAGATGTATCTCGTCCTAAACTATCTCAGCAGATCTCTTATTCCACCTCAAAGAGCTGGTGGTTGGACCAGAGTTCTGGCTGTCGCTGCTGCTCCCGCTGCCACTGGGGAAGCCCCAGTGAATAGTTAATCTTGCTGTTTTCCTTTGGGGCCTGGCTAAGCCTCTGTTTGTAATAGTGTTGGCTTAATTCTGGATCATGCCCTAAACTAAGGATAAAGATGAGGCTGTTTTACCCCCGCTGTGGCCTCTGATTACGCTACGTCGTGACCACTGCCACTTCCTGTTCCTCTGCTGCAGCCCCTCTGTGCACCACCACGTCAGCTGCATGTGGGTGAAGGGGCAAAGAACAGGATGTAGGAGCCTAACATGACCCGCAAGTCACTCAACATCACCGACATTTTAACTGGAAAGAATTCTAGTGGTCGTGTGGGTCCCTTGATCTCAACCACACTGGGGCCATAGATCTCCCTGATAATCAGATGAAAGTAGTCAAACCCTCCAGAAAGAAAGCATCTCCTCAAATGTTGGGTACAATTCCAGGATATTTCACAGCTCCCTGCTACCCATCCATCTAGATGACGCCTTTTATTCTGCAGATAAGGATATGGAGACCCAAAAGAGGTGCCGGGTCCTTGATAACTGAATTCAGCCTCAGCTGTCCTGATTCCCATTGTGGGATCCATCAGCCAATACTATGAGGTTTCCACTCTATGTTGAGCCCTATATTGGGAATTATAGAAAGTTAGGGTGCTTACCAGCAAAGAAATAGAACCTGGGCTCATGAAAGGAATCTGAGATCAATCAGTAAGCAATATTCGTGCCATAGGTTCTTCTTTGGAAAGTAGAAGCTGATGTCCTCTGGTAATTCAGCAGTCATGTATTGAGCACCTACGAGCATCTCCTAAAGGCTCTTAATCATTGGGAGATTTATTATTTATTGGAAATTAAGACTCTTTGTAATCTCAAGCCTGAAGAAGATGTTGAGGTCCTCAAACTGATTTTTTTGTAGCTTTTTTTTTTCAGGTCCTCACCCTGAAACGTTGACGGCAAAGGTGCTTGGTATTTCATGGACTTGGATGCAAGAATTAAGTGTCATATTGAAGAAGGAGTCCAGAGTTGGAACTGAAAGCTACCTAAGTAGATTCTACTGCAGCCTCGGCAGAAAAGCTCCAAGTCGTTGGGGAGTTCCCAATAATAGCTACTCAGGACATACATTTTTCGGTAGCAGGAAGAGAACCAGAGTCCAGTTTCATCTTTCTGGAAAGAAATAGGAAGTACTTTTGATTGATATTTATCTTCTCGGTTGGGTGCCAAGAGGCAGCCTTTTATCCCTGGAGGGGTCTGGTTGTGAAGCCTGGAGACTTGCCCTGAATCTGAGCTTCTCTACCGACGGGCTGTGTGACTGCAGGCAGCTCTTTTACTTCTTTGAGCCTTGGTTTTCTCATTTGAAAACTTGAAATAATAATACCATCCTGGCCATGTAGTTGTTGAGTCAACATAAATGACTCCTCTCCCTAGCTTGACAGTCTATTCTTTCTTCTGTAGCAAATATTTTCTTCCATCTTGTATTTTGGGGAGTAGCTTCCCAGTCTGTCTCTCCCACTAGATGGTAACTCATTAAGGGCAGGAACTCAGCCCTTCTTTTTTTTTTTTTTTTTTTTTTTTTTTTCGGTATGCGGGCCTCTCACTGTTGTGGCCTCCCCCGTTGCGGAGCACAGGCTCCGGACGCGCAGGCTCAGCGGCCAAGGCTCACGGGCCCAGCCGCTCCGCGGCATATGGGATCCTCCCAGACCGGGGCACGAACCCGTATCCCCTGCATCGGCAGGCGGACTCTCAACCACTTGCGCCACCAGGGAGGCCCAGCCCTTCTTATCTTTGCAGCCCCCAAAGCCAAGGGCGCCATTTTGTATGCAATGGAGGTATTAGTTGGGGCCCAACTGGGAAGCATAAACCACACAATAATTTGAACAGGGAGAGTATATAAGGAATATAAGGAATTATTAAACTTTGACTGGAGTAACCATAAAGATGTAAAGAGAAGTCAAAGGCTGAGGGAGTAGACACAAGCAAGAACAAACTTGAAAGGGGTCCACCTCCATGGCTGGAGTTCAGACCTCCTTGCAGGAGTTGTGGTTGTAGCCCACTGGATGGCAGAGAAGTTTGCTGGGTTTCCTGGACCAGAGCTTGTTCACAGCTGCTGGGCAGCAGAAAACAGCCCTCTGGGTTCAGGTGAGATGAGACTGGTGGGCAGGTCTATAGGGTCAGAGCACCACTGGCAGTGCGAGGCCTGGCACGCGTGGTGCCGACGTCAGGGGGCCACGGTGAAGGCCAGGACTCCGAGAGGTCACCAGGCAGCTGTGCACTCTGGGCATGCAGCTGGGACAGAGCAGCACTGCGTGTCCCCCGTTCCCCCCCTCTCCGCCCCAACAGATTCTGCAGCAGGAATAAGATTCAAACCAGGAAGAGAAGCACCCTGCTTCCTGTAGGGTCCCTCTAATACATGGCTTAGTGTCCTACTCGCTGTCAAGGAGAAGTGCTTACAGGGTCCAGTCTGTTATCTCAGAGCAGAGACTTAAGGGTGAACTTGGAGCAGCAGGGCAGTAATGTAATAATGTGATAATGGGTGATCCAAAAGTATTTGAATCCAATTAGGAAAAGCCCCCTAATCTGTCAGTAACTCCCTTAACCCCTGTTCATCTTCCCTTCTTTCAGTCCCATAAATTTTACCACCAATAAATGTCAAAGCTCTCTAACTTCTCTTGTAATTTACTCTCTAGCAGCTCATTTGCCTCTGGGGTGTTCCCTTCTGTTTTGTTTTCTTAATGCGGCACATGTCTTCTCTTGCACACACTTTAAAAGAGACTCATGCAAAGAGAGAGAAACACACAAACACCCTGAGACCCAGTGTTTCATTTCACAACTTATTTCTCCACTCCACCTTGAACTTACTTTCCTTCCGTCTCTCCATTCCATTATCAAAGCAATCAACCTGTCCCTCCCAAACACACTGAGAGTGTCCCCAAGCTCTTGACTTCAGCTGGCCATGGAAGGAATCAGAGCTGATCCAGGAACCAGTCTTTCTCTGCCTTTGAGGAAAAGGCAATGGCCTCCTCCAGTCAGACTAGGGAGTTAATCTTGAATAAATCTGAGGAGTCCAGTATCTAATCATTATAGAAGAAAATTGGTGACAGAACAAACAGCAGACTGGGCAGATAATAACCAGCACAGATATTATCCAGAAAGCATTGGGAAAGGACTAGGAGCTTCAACTTGTAAAGAGCCTTCCAGATGCTCTCCTGTGGGAGAGTGTTATTAACAGGCTCCAAATTTGTGTCAAGACAATGTTCTTCGGCGTCAACCACTCTGTTCTTGCAAAATATTTCATTCTCTTCTGGAGAGTCAGATTTAATTAGTGTTCGTGGATGATTCCCCTGTAGGAATTAGCTAAACAGTGAGATGGGGATACAGTTAAGACTTTCTCCGGGCTTCCCTGGTGGCACAGTGGTTGAGAGTCTGCCTGCCGATGCAGGGGACACAGGTTCGTGCCCTGGTCTGGGAAGGTCCCACATGCCGCGGAGCGGCTGGGCCCGTGAGCCATGGCCGCTGAGCCTGCACGTCCGGAGCCTGTGCTCCGCAGCGGGAGAGGCCACAGCAGTGAGAGGCCCACGTACCGCAAAAAAAAAAAAAAAAAAAAAAGACGTTCTCCAAGGATGAAGTGATTTGCAAACTTAATCTGTTTACTGTCCTTCAGAAGTGTATCCCTTTAGATCCGAAAAAGTGGCAATGGGAAAAAGTAGAGGAACTTAATCTTTCCACTAGAGTGTATATCTATATATGTGGCTGTCTTACATATTTATTTTTTTTAATTTTAAAAAATTTTTTTTGCGGTACGCGGGCCTCTCACCGCTGTGACCTCTCCTGTTGCGGAGCACAGGCTCCGGACGGGCAGGATCGGCGGCCACGGCTCACGGGCCCAGCCGCTCCGCGGCATGTGGGATCTTCCCGGGCCGGGGCACAAACCCGTGTCCTCTAGCATCAGCAGGTGAACTCTCAACCACCGCGCCACCAGGGGAGCCCTGTCTTACATATTTCTTTGCAAGTGTTGGACATTCTGGGCCAGTGGAACCAAGCGTAGCTTGGCAGGAAGCCATCTCAGTACTTTTTCAAGCTCCACCTTCTTACCACTGTGCGTACCAAGGAAATCATGCTCTTAAATGATCAAGAATAAGACAGTGGGTAATGGGATTATGGACAATCTTTATTTTCTTCTTTTTTGTTTATCTGTATTTTCTTCAATGAGTGTGTGTGATTTCTGAAATTAAATATATGTAAACACTGTAATGAAAAAATAAACCCACATTTTTCTTCTCTAAATCTCAAGGCTGTATTACTGCTTTTTGTCTCCTATCTACCCAGAACCTTTTTAGCCTCTTCCCTTCCCATGTTTAGATTAACTGCCAAAAATCAGCAGACTTCCTTTTTGGAAGAGGCTTTTGGAAGAGATTTATTTCTTCACTCTTGAACTACTAAAAACAGCCTGTTTTTCTTCTTCCCCTAACCAAGTGGTGATTGATGCTACACCTGCCTCTGATGTGACAAAATGTAAGCGATGAATAAAAACCTTTCATGATTCTTGCACATTCGGGGGCAGCATAAAGCTCTCCCCGGGGGCACTGAGCCATGTGAAGATGCTCTGTGGGGAGTTATTCCGCCTCAGGCACCGTTGGGCCAACTCGCAGGCACCTTGAGGATCTCACCCACTATCACTAACCTTTGATATTGTTACTCTGCTCTTTCAGATTTTTGACAATGAAGCCAAAGATCTGGAGAGAGAAGTCTGCTTTATCGATATTGCCTGCGATGAAATTCCAGAACGTTACTACAAAGAATCTGAGGTGAGCAATAGATGGGGTGACATGTGGAAGAGAGTCATTCAATCATTCATTCAACAAACATTTATTTATTAAGTCCGCCCTGACCTGGGACACTTCCATCTGTCTTTGTGTTGATTCAATTTGCTTTCACATCTTGCTGGACTCTTTACTGCGAGTCTCAAAATGAAGTCCCTGCTGCTTGGGGCCCGTGGTTAACCCCGGCTGCCACTCAATTTCAATGTAGTCTTTCCTATCTCCCCAGCTCTGCCATCAATCTGGGCAGCAAAATACTCACAGGGCTGAACCACCCAATGATAACTGGCCTATAAAATGCAGCAGCCACCTCTGGCTTCCTGTTTGGCCAGGCCTGGGCCCAGCCTGTCTCCCTGCCTCTGCAGGAGCTGTGTTTTATTTGTACCTTTGGGGTCTAACACAAAGAAAATGCTCCATGAATCCTCCCTGAGTGCATATTGAAACTTGGACAGCTCATCTCTGCACAGAACCTTTCTCTCAAAACCAGAAGTGCCTTCATGCAGCCCTCTCCTTTTTTCATCTTGACTAAGAATAAATTTAAGAGAATATGTTTCTGTAGGACTCCCACCTACCAGCATCCATTGTGTGCCTCAGTGCGAACTTTCTATTTTACTGTTAGCGCAAGTCCCCATTTGTATCCTGTTGATATTTTATTAATGGCTGCTGACAGAACTTGGGTGACCCCCTTGGAAATAATGTCCCAGCCCTGCAACGACAACAGATGCTGGGCTATTTTTGTTGTTTAGCAACATTCAGCGAATCACAATATGTTTGGAGTTGGGGCCCCAGTCTCGTCCTTGAGCTGTAACACATGGACCTTGAAACTCTTCCCTCAGCTTCGTTAAGGCTGATTTAAGACATAATAAATAAACCTGGTAAAAATGAATTCTACCGTGACACACACTGGGCTCCCAATGTGGTTCAGATTTTTTTTTGCTTCCACCTTTTGGGATTCGTTTGGATATCAGAGTCTAACCCAATGTTAGCAAACGCTTAGCTGCTTAATTGCAGGCATGGGCTCTGCAGCTGCTGTCCCTTTAAAGTCGGGGAGAGGCTGATGTGAATTACTCTTGGTGGGACTCAAGGACGAGATTTTGAACGTCATCAATTCACATTACACTCTGCAGCCAACCACACTTGTGAATTTTCAGAAAAACAAAATGGAATGCTCTCTGTATAACTGTGGACCTGCTCAAGAGGAGAAGCTTGGCCTCCCCTTGTCTTAGAGGAGGTACTTCTGTGGTTTCGTCTCAAGGCCACCAGTACTTATGGGGCTTCAGTGATGTGCAAAGCATCATGCAGTGCATTGGGTGAAGCTGTTGCCCCGTCGCTTCTGTGGCTCCTTGGGCCTGGGGGGGGCTGCTGTCTTACCTGGACATCCTGGCCTCTTTGGTAGCTCAAGCCTTCTAGAAAGGCAGCGTTGCCAGAAAACTCTGAACTGATTTCAGCTCTTCCTCTTAGGTAGCTTTCATGTGGTCCTGCCTGGCACTCAGGGAGTTCCCTTCTGATTCGGAGGAAAGTCTTAGGACAGATATGGAACACTAATGACGAAATCAACAAGTGTCATTTCTAGTCATCGTGTACCTGACTCATCTCCCTGTGCATTGTGCTCCCAGGAACCACCACTGGAAAGCTTTTTCTCATTGACACAGATATTCAAGGAGCATTTTTTCATGCTTCACAGTCATTCATTTTCCTGGGTCATAAAATATTCTTTTCTAGATGCAGTTTGACCAAAGAAATGAGAGGGGAATAGTCATTTATCCAGTAAATATGTACTGAGTACTCACTGAGTGTCATAGACACTATTTAGATGGGGACGTGGCAATGAACAGAAGAGACACCGAGGGTCTCTTCCCCCACAACATTTCCGATCTAGCAGGGGAGCCAAACAACAAAGAAATAACTACATGAGCACATATGGAGTTAAAAGTCACAGGTGCCATAAGGAAGCTTTCAGGGAGAGACCATGATAGGGAAACTGAATTTAAGAGGATGGGATCAGGAAAGATGCTCAGGAAGAAATGACCTGCTGGGACCCGCAGGATGAAAAGAGCTGGGGGACAGTGCTCCAGGGGGAGGTGACAGCATGCATGGGAGTCCCAAGGTGTTACCTATGAGGAAACGAAAGAAGGCCAGTGTGTCGGCAGCAGCGGAAACAGAAGGAAGAATGGCACAAAGGGAGGTTGGAAAAGAGGGTGGGGCCATGTTAAGACACTTAGATTTTATTTACATGCAGTAGGATGCCTTCGAAGAAATTAAAGCTGGGGCATCGTATAATGTGATTTGTGCTTTTAAAAGATTGCTCTGGATGGAGAAGGGACTGGCCGGGAGCAGAGTGGAAGTCAGGAAACCACTGAGGTCGTCGGAGTTGTCTACCTTGTTGGTTACTGAAGTTATATGGCAGCTTGAAGTGGAGGGCTGGGAGCAGATGGCTTGGAGGTATATTTTGAAGAGAGACTTGACAGGGGTTGGTCGTGGACTGGGTGTGAAGGTGAGAGAAGAGGAAGAGTCAGGATGACCTTAAGGTTTACAGCTTGGGCAACAGATAGATGGGGGTGAGAAGAGGACTGGATTTTGGAGAAAGATGGATGGATTTTGTGATGACAATGAGACATCTAGAACAAATAGAAATGGGTCTGGAGCTTAAATGAGAGATCTGGGCTGGAGACAAATTGGAGAGTATTTGGGAAATAGAAGAATTTAAAGTCCTGAGGATGGGTGAGAGTGAGCAAGCATAAAGTATAATGGGAAAGGGGTTCGGGTCTGAGCATTAAATTTAGGACAGCAATATTTGGAGATCAGGAAGAGGATGAGGAGGCCCCAGGGATCTACAAAGAATTGGCCAGAGAATTAGAAGGAAAACAAGGGGAGAGCACCAAGGAACGCAAGTTTCAAGAGAGGAGAGGGATTGGTTATGCTTAATGCTGGTGAGAGATCAAATAAGATGAGAATGGAAAACTGTCTCTAAGAGCAGTGGTTTTCAGCTGGGGGCGATCTTGCCCCACAAAGATGCTTACAATGTCTGGAGACATTTTTTTTTAAGATTTATTATTTATTTATTTATTTATTTATTTTTTGGCTGTGTCAGGTCTTAGTTGTGGCACACGGGATCTTCGTTGAGGCACACGGGATCTTTTGTTGTGGCGCGTGGGCTCCTCTCTAGTTGTGGCACGCAGGCTCTAGGGCGTGAGGGCTCTGTACTTGTGGTGCACGGGTTCCAGAGCACGTGGGCTCTGTAGTTTGCGGCACGCAGGCTCTCTAGTTGAGGCGTAGAGCTCAGTAGTTGTGGCGCTCGGGCTTAGTTGCCCCGCAGCATGTAGGATCTTAGTTCCCTGACCAGGGATCGACCCCGAGTTCCCTGCACTGTAAGGTGGATACTTTACCACTGGACCACCAGGGAAGTCCCTGGAGACATTTTTGATTGTCACAACTTGGGAGTGCTACCAGCCACTAATCACATCCTATAATGAACAGGACAGCCCGCCACAACAGGAGTGATCGACCCTCAAATGTCAGTATGCCAAGGCTGGGAAATCCTGCCCTGAAAGTAAAGGTCATTTTTAGATGAATGGAAGTCTGGACTCAGCTCTCACACTCAGAGCCACCCCTGCCTGTCCTGGAGTCTTAATGGATGTGGAGGAAGGGGGCCCCAGAGGGCTCAGCCCTGCACACTCTGTCAAGCCCTGCTTCCCAAATGATCACCAGCCTACATTATAGGTAGATTTCTTTCTCACTCACCCTGGCAGTTAGACCACAAAGGAAAAGGCATACTTGGGAGCCTGCAATAAAATCATAGGAAAAGTATGTTCCATGGGACTCCCTTGTGACCTAAACCCACCATCATTCGACTTCCAGAATCCGCACTGCAGCATGAGCCTACCAGAAGCGAGAGAAGTGAGTTTCCTAGGCTGTTTGGGTTGTGTATCAGTAGCCAGGGACAGAGAATAAGGGAAACCACTGAATCAGAAGGCAAACCACTTCCAAACACATTTCTCCTCGGCACACTGTAAATAATTAACATCCTCCTCCCTGCCACAAGATTTTCCTTCTAAAATGAAATCTGACCTTGTCATTTTCTGCTTAAAAGCCTGGTCCCCTTAGCATGGTCCTCTGCCTTCTCCCCTCCAGCCCTCCCCACCTCTGTTCCTCTCAGTTTGGAAGCTTCTAGTCATTACTCTTTAGAGTTCAGCTCAAATGTGACTTCTCCTCTTTGGACTCTCCTAGGCACCCCACTCACTCCCTACCCACTGGCAGCAAGAATTCTGGTCTGTGGCTTCTAGATCATGCGAGCTCACAGTTATACCCTGAGCTCCACGAAGACAAGGGTTGTCTTCATCACCATTCCCCAGCAGCTAGGACAGAACCAGCACATAGCAGCCACTCACAGAACAGTTGTTGAATGAATGAGTGAAAGCCACGGGCTTTATTTTTTCCTTCTAGCAGTGACAATTTCAGAGCAAGCGCTATCAAAGGAAATGCATTTGTGGCCATTAAGCTAACAGCTGTGAATCAGAGTTCCTTATATATATGTATATATATTTTTTTCCTTTAATCTGAGGCCTACAGCTTTATGAGCTTTTTCTTCCAGTCCATCTTTGTAAGTTGACTATGTCAGCATCGTAAATAGGAACACATTTTCTGCAGAGAAAGCTGAAATGCGGGTGGGCTCAATCTATTCTGAGACTTTGAGGCTTATGCATTCAGACTAGGGTTATCTGGGTCACCACTCAGCTCCCGTCACACACACACACACACACACACACGCACGCACGCACGCACGCACGCGCGCGCACACACACACACACACACACACACACGCCATCCAGGCCGAAGCAGGGGATTGAAGTAATTTCTTTTCTTTTTCCATTTGTCCCTGGAAACCTCCGAACCACGTGAGAGGCAAGAATGCCTCTCTCATTAAGGTGACCAGAGCTGGAAATTTTCCGCTGGGTGCCCTCTGCCTAGTGGCACAAGGGCCCCCCCACCAAGCAGAGTTTCAGAAGGACTCTGGAGACTCAGAATCGGCTGGTAGCTCAGCCCAGCGCTCGCTTTATTCTCATTTTATGGTGCCATTGTTTCCCAGCCGCATCAGGGGCCTAAGCTGCCGCTCCCAAGAACCTCTTAATCTCAAGTTTTTCTCTCCTATGTGTGGCAGGACATTGCAGGGCAGCACTGCATTGTTTAAAAAAAAAAAACCAGTGTGATTTCTCGGGCCCAGAGAGCACCTCCAGGCGCACCTCCACAGGGCCCCACCAAAGCCCTGCCCCCATTAGAGTCATGAAGCTCTTCGCATCAAGTCACATCAGCACCACCCAAGCAGCAAAGACGAAGAGAAGCCAGTGTCTGAGCAGGTTGTACTTGTTATGTGGTTGATACGTGCGTTCTTTCTTCTGCCAAGGTGTCCATCCCTTTGATGCTCTGCCAGAATTTCAAGGTGAAAATCCCAACCCAGGAAGGAGGAACTTAGGACGATCAGTTGTAGCATGCCCTCAGAGGACACGGGCAGTGAGCCCACACCTGCAAAGCTGAGTTGGCCATTTGGGATGCAGGAACAAATCTCAACACCCAGCCTCCAGGACTGGTCCAGCCTAGACAGTCTCCAAAAGTCAGGCTTAGGGAGCTCTAACTCAGAGGCCTTTGGTGTTGGCTCAAGTCCAGTGCTCTTCCTCCTGGATTCACTGCAGTCGTTTTTAAGGTTTGGCTTCCATTACAAGATCAAGAGGGACCAGAAAAAGTGGCATCTCTAGTGGCCTTCCAGAGGTCTGTCCCCGCAGCTCTCCCCCAGAGACACGAATGTGGAGTCATACACAGTTTCTAAATGTTCAGCCTTGAGTAGAAAGGGGGAAAAAGAAAAAAGAAATGTCATTTTCTGGGGGAGGAAGTTGAGAAGTAGAGGATGTTTTGTGCTTTGTTTTTTAAAAATCTTCATTGATTTATGTAAAGCAAAGGGGAGTCTATAGACCAGCGGTTTCCAACTAGGGCCAGTTTTGCCCCCCAGGGGTCATCTGGCAACGTCTGGAGGTATTTTTGATTGTCACCACTGGCAGGGGGTTGTTTGCTATGGCATCTGGTGCGCAGAGACCAGGGATGCTGCTAAACGTCCTGCGATGCACAGGACAGCCCCACAGCAGAGAATTACCCAGCCCAAAATGCCGATTGTGGCAAAGTCGAGAAACTCTGCTGTAGGCCAATCCAAGGACAGGAAATGCAGGAAAACCTATTAGAAGCAAGACTCATTAATTTCTTTTGTTTGCATTTATTAAGTGCTTACTGTGTACCAGGCTCTGTGCTAGGCACTGGGGCTACAAAGGCCATAATCGTGTCTAGTCTCCACTACCCTTTGAACTGGATCCTTTCTTTTTTTTTTTTTTTAAGAGAAAAAGGAAATTCCTCTTTCTCTTCATTTTGCAAGATGTAAAAGAGGTCTGCGTTTTACCAGTGTTAAATAAAGCATAATAATTCTAATGGAACAATTAGGGAAATTTACAACGTTTTGAACTCGGGTAGCAATGAAGGAGAATGTGAGACTGTCTCAGAAGCAAGTACCCCTGAAGTGGAATGATTGAAGGTAGGAGAGTACCAGGCAAGTTTTTAGGCAGGATTTGATGTAGAGCTTTCCCTTTGAGTTGGGTGACTAGGGGACCCTTTTGAAACTCAGCCTCCAGGCCCCCTGGATTATAGAGTTTTCCTGAACTAAGGAATCCTTGGCAGCCAGTTCATTGGTCACACCCGATCTAAATAGCTGCTGAATTCTCTCATAAGGGAGAGAGAAGCGAACAAAGAGATACATCTAACTTTTCCAGTAAATGTCAAGGGTAAGAGATTAAATGCTGTTTGCTAAGTACAACAGGCCCCAGAAAGGGAACAGAGAGATGAAATGAGTAAATGTTGTCATACTCAGCTGTGCCCTTCAGTACCAAGTGCTTCATCCACACCACTCTGCTCCCTCAAATTAAGAATATTTTCATGTCGGTCTATATCTTGATGGTTGAGGATGGTCAAAACTTTCAGTTATCTCCAAATGGCCACATTTAACACAGCTGCCTCCTGCTGGGGTCCACTGTGGAGTTCAGTTTGTTGTGTTGTTATTGTCATTTTTCTTTTCCTTTTCCCTCCGTCCATCTGTTTCTTTCTGAGAATAGCGCAGCTGTTTGGTGATGGGTTCCAATTTGGCGGCGCTGGGCACCTCTGGGATAATAAGAACTGTCTGCGCCTGCTGGTGTGGGGCGAAGCCTCCACCACCAAAGTGTCCCCCAGCAATAGCCTCCAAAGCTGGCACAGAAAGCCTGCAAGGAGATAGTCAGTGGAAGGGTCTCCAGTAGCTGCTGCATCGCAGGGCCCTGCGCCTCTCCCTTCTCAGGGTCTCCATGAGGCCAGTGCTATTAGAGAGGGAAGCACGTGGTGGCCTCTGGAAGTGGCCGGAGCAATAGATGAGAAGGAAAGCCATTGCAAGAAGAACTTTTTTTTTTTCTTGGCTGTATTGGGTCTTCGTTGCTGCACACTGGCTTTCTCTAGTTGCGGTGAGCGGGGGCTACTTTTCTTTGCGGTGCACGGGCTTCTCATTGCGGTGGCTTCTCTTTGTTGAGGAGCATGGGCTCTAGGCACACGGGCTTCAGTAGTTGTGGCTTGCAGGCTCTAGAGTGCAGGCTCAGTGGTTGTGGCACGCGGGCTCTAGAGTACAGGCTCAGTGGTTGTGGCACATGGGCTTAGCTGCTCTGCGGCGTGTGGGAGCTTCCCGGACCAGGGCTCGAACCTGTGTCCCCTGTGTTAGCAGGCGGATTCTTAACCACTGCGCCACCAGGGAAGCCCCAAAGAAGAACATTTTTCAATACAGGTCCTCTTACTTGCTTCCTCGGGAGGCTGGGCAACAACACGAATGCCTCAAGTGGTCCCAGGAGGAGAGCAGCGTGGTCCCAGGACTGCAGTGTCATTACAAAGGCCCTCCTGACCATGCAGGAGAGCGTGAGTGATCTGCTGGGAAACTTTTTTTTCTCCCTGTCCCCCAGCCCACTTTGCAAGTTGCGTGATGTCCTGTACATCAATCCAGGTTCCAATTGCACTGGAAAGGCAATGGGTCTCCGGCCCAGTGGGAGGCTTCGGTGATATTTGAGTGGCTCCCTTTGTGTGTGGGAGTAGGGATCCGGTCAGCCTGGCCAGGAAGACTTGGTCCCAGCAAGGCTGGAGAGAAGTTCTGCCATTCTTCTGATCTTCAAGAACATATCCTCTGTGAAAACGTGGGCTCAGTAGTTGCAGCACACGGGCTTTGTTGCTCCTCGGCATGTAGGATCTTCCCAGACTAGGGCTCGAACCCTGGTCCCCTGCATTGTCAGGCGAATTCTTAACTACTGCACCACCAGGGAAGTCCTGAGTTGGGCATTGTTAAAGTTGGTGTTTATGGGGCTTATAATTAAACATAACGCATACATGACTTTATTTTATAAAAATGAGCTCACACAATGCAACTTTGCAACATGAATTTTCTCAATAACAATATAAGCTTGCCATCTTTCTGGGGCAGTACACATCTCTCTAGCAGACTTCGTAATGACTGTATGATGTGCCAGTGTATGATTATGCCATTCTCCATTTGGTGGACATTTAGAGTGTTTCCATTCTTTTGCTATTATACTACTTCAGGCAACATCCTCATGCTATATATTTTTTTGACATAGTTTTAATATTTCTGTAGAATAAGTTCTAAAAGTGAAATTGTTGTGTCAGTGGGTATGCGGGTTTAAATCTTTTTAGATATAGCCAAATTGCCCCACTCCAAAGCTATATTAAATGACTCTCTGATCCACACTTGTGTGGGAACACACTGAATTTTGAAGAAGTGAGATTGGAAAGGCAGTGTACTGAGTGAGAGCAAAGGCAGTGAAAAGGTAGGGAATTCCACTGCACATTCAAGGGTCAGTGAGTAACCAGGGCAGAAAAGAAGAGCCTCGAATGTCAAGCCAAGGAATTTGGCTTTTGTTCTGCAAGTAGCTGAGAACTTTCAAAGCAGGGTCACCAGCCACTTTGCAAGGCATCTCAATTTGTGACCGCACCAGAGAAACTGACTTTCCCGGGGGGGCGGGGGGCGGGCAGTGGTGAGGGCAGACCCCTGGACACCAAGAGGTTTAGAACCCTGTAACCCATCAACTTCTCTCCTTCTTCTGCTACCTCTTTTCGTGAACAAATCACCTTCAGCCATATTGGCAGCAATAAAACTTTGTTAATGAAAAGAAACTTTTGGAAATAACAGGGCACTAAACAGTAGTCCAGTCTTCAACAACCCTGGCTGCATCATTTTTAGACCAATAACAAATAGGTACTCTCTTTCAGTTCTCATTTCTTCCAAGTAAAAGAAAGCTGAGTTACCAAGTCCTACTGAAATACCATGCCTAGTGCTGGTGTTTAAAACCACTACTGGGCTTCCCTGGTGGCGCAGTGGTTGAGAGTCCGCCTGCCGATGCAGGGGACACGGGTTCGTTCCCCGGTCCGGTAAGATCCCACATGCTGTGGCGGCTGGGCCCGTGAGCCATGGCTGCTGAGCCTGCGCGTCCGGAGCCTGTGCCCCGCAACGGGAGAGGCCACAACAGTGAGAGAACCGCGTACCGCAAAAAAAAAAAAAAAAAAAAAAAAAAAAAAAAAAAAAACCACTACTGTTCTTTTGGCCTAATCATTTGGAGCTACTGCAATGTTGTGAGCAAAGCCAATTTTTATTGGGAGTACTAGGAAAACGGTAGTGCCCAACTCCATCCTAGAGAAAGGATTTTTGTTTTTTGATTTTTCAAGGGGAAAAATAGCCAATTTAAACTGCTGCAATAATTTGCATGAATGAGGTTCCCCGGAGCTCGGTGCCCAGAATAGCAGTTCCAAATCTTACCAATTGGATTGGTTAGTGAAATGCCAAACCATGTGAGTCAAACAAAACCGAGGCAAATGAATTCCTAAATATCAGATCAAAACCAGAGATTCTAAGCCTCTGCCAGGAGTGGAGTTGCTGATTGTGGTGCTGGGTCATTGAGTCAATAGAAAGAGCCTTTGGGGAAATGGCCCCATGTCCCAAAAGGGAGGATTCAACCAAGCAAAACATCCATTGAAGGTAGAAACAATTGGGCTTGTTGAAGAGGGATCTGTGTGAAAGATAACCTCTAGAGCTCACGGATGGGGAATCGCAGCCCATGCTTTCCTTGAGTAGGTGGAGCTCAACCCTAATGTAATAAGGGGCTCAGGCTTTGGGAGGCCTCCCAGGTGATCACAGCCATTGCACTTCATCAGCACCAATGATGATTCACCATCTTGAATCTCTTCCTCCGTTCAAACGAGTGGATGGATATGGAGAGAGGAGATGAGATGCAATGAGATGATGTGAAAGGCAAAGCATTAAAATGCACAGTACTGGCACACAGTTAGCATTTAATAAATGTTCCCTTCTCCCTGCTTTGACACTGGCATTGAGATCTGCAGATGTGTCACTGGGATGGTTGCTCAGTAGAAACCAAGTGTCTTTGTTTTTTAAGATTTTTTTTTTGATGTGGACCAATTTTTTTAAGTCTTTATTGAATTTCTTAGAATATTGCTTCTGTTTTTTATGTTTTGGTTTTTTGGCCACGAGGCATGTGGGATCTTAGCTCCCCGACCAGGGATTGAACCTGCATCCCCTGCATTGGAAGGCAAAGCCAGGGAAGTCCCCCAAGTGTCTTTGGAAAGTGGCTGCCATGAGTGGGGCTCTGGGAGTTTGTTTGCATATTGCTTTTTACTTGTTGGCATGAATGCAGAAGAGAAGCAGAGGGTTGGTTTCAGTCACTCCAGTTCACAAGATGACAGAATTTGCTGCAGGTACAGCAAGATCCTTCAGAAAATGGAGCCATTTGTACTGCTGAGACTTTTTTAAAAATGTGTTCTGTTGTTCTGTTATTGTTTACTTCTGTTATTGTTTAACCTGAATTCAGACTGGCATGTGCCTCTTATACTTCACCCCTAAGAAACCTTAGAGGTTGCACTTACTGTTTGTTGTGCCAACCTGGGGCAGTCTGTAGCACTGGAGTCCAAGGATGCTACCCAAGGCAGTTTGGGCATTTTATCAACTGTCTACCACAAGCCTTTTACCAGGTGTTTTTTTTTGGTTTTTTTTTTTGCGGTATGCGGGCCTCTCACCGCTGCGGCCTCTCCCGTTGCAGAGCACAGGCTCCGGACGCGCAAGCCCAGCGGCCGTGGCCCACGGGCCCAGCCGCTCTGCGGCATGTGGGATCCTCCCGGACCGGGGCATGAACGCGTGTCCCCTGCATCGGCAGGCGGACTCTCAACCACTGCGCCACCAGGGAAGCCCTACCAGGTGTATTTTAGAAGAATAATAGTTAAGACTTTAAAAGAAGGAAGCGGGATCCAAAGGAAAGGCTTTCAGCCAGAAGTGAACAGATATAACCAAGCTCTTCTTCAGTCCCATCTCATGGAGAACCTCCATCTGTACGTTCAAGAAAACAGGCATTAAATCCACAACTTGCCACCTACATCAGCCCCTGCTATTTTTTGCCTAATTAAAACACCAGAACTTCTTGGCCCTTAGAGCAGAGTTCCCAAATCAGATTAGAATCACCTTAGGAGCTTAAAAAAATGCAGATGCCTGGGACCCTCTCTGGACCTACCAAACCAGATGCAGTAAGATGGGACCCAAGGATCTGTGTATAAATGCATCATGTTTGGGGAAAAACCTCAGAGCAGAGCTTCCCAGCCTTTTTCATGCCATGATGCACATAGAAAATGATCGGTTTTGATTGGTATGTCAGGGAGCTCCTGGTCACAGAGGACCACCCCCCAGGGTCAGGAGGCCCAGTCTGCTCACCCAGGGGCCAAGGGGACCCAGACCTTGTCACACCTGTTTATCCATTCAAGGTAGGGAAGCTCTGCCTAAGCAAGGTCCATTTACCATGTTCACGTTTTAAAATCATTTTATTGTTACTTAATTTTGTAGAGGCGAAAGGAAACAGCAGTGTAAGCCTGGAAAACTGCCCAGTCCCTTACCAAGGGAGGGGTCAATACCTGTGATTTTCATTCCATCTGTTGAGAATCTGATACCATCTGTCATCTGTAGAGTCATACTCAATGCCTCCTTTGCCAGCCAACAGTGTTTTTATAATATGCATTTGTGCAGTTTTCTCCTAAGTTGCTGCTGTGTTGGGGGCTGGCTTCGGATCGACCCTCATCCAAATTTATTTTCTTTCATTGAAGACCGTAATCAGTGTCCGTCAGACCCTCTGGCTAGATCTTACCCAAGCCCTTTCCCAACTAGCTCTAAGAATCTAGGGCTGCGACTCTGGGATGATGGAAGTGATATTTTTTTCTCTTGAGAACTAAGACCTGACCCAGTGATTCTCTCCTCCACTTCTGTTTTTTCAGACTCCAAGTACAACTGTTCAACTTCTGCTCCAAAAATATCCAGGAAAGAATAGGTGCTATTTAGTGGCTTGTCTTCATCTTTTTTTTTTATTGTTAAGGGACCCAAAGAAAGACATAGAATTATCAGCTCATTAACTTGGGCCTTATACGTTTCAACAGATTTCTCACAGAATTGCTAAACCTGACTTTAGAGGGACAGGAACTAACTTTTGAGAAAAAGAAAGGTCATTGCTAAGTTATTTTATTCAGTTATATCATTTAATGCTAACCACTCAATAGAATAGATATTGTTTCCATTTTATAGATAGGGAAACTGAGGCTCAGAGAGTCTAAGTAGCTTGCTGACGTTTCAGGAAGCCTTGATTCAAACCCCAAAGATTGTGGTTCTCCTCCCCGACCAAGCTGGCCCCTTCAGGCAAAGCTGAAGTTACAAACACTGTTGTCTGTCTTTATAAAGCACTCTAGGAAATTTGTTTCCTCCTAAAATGTAATTCGTTAACCCCGAGTCTCACTGACCGTATGAATGGAGGATCTTAGGGAAAGACAGAGTAAGTAAGAGGAAGGGCCTTTCCAGTCCCTTGGTTACCCTCCTTAGGTTTAATGATCTGATGGAAGTCGACTCCCCATCTTTTAGGAAAGTTTTCCTCCTTGTGAACATTCTAGAAAATAGTGGGTTGGCCAGAACAAACCTGGTCTGGAAAAAACAAAACGTGGCCATCCCACAGCGGAGTAATACAGGAACCCATTAAAGAAAAAATAAAAGTCATAGCCCCCAGAGAATACACCCACAAACACCAGTTTAGGAAACACTCCTTTTCTCATTTTTACCATCCCCTCAGCAGTCTTGCCCAGGTTCACACAGGTAGTAGTCGCTGGAGCAGAAATTCAAACCCACGGGTGTCTCATTGCAAAGCTTTTTTGGTCCCCCACTCAGTTCTGCTCCACAGAACCTCGGGCCCCACGGAGGTGCTTCTGAGCCCAGTAAACAGTGACATATATTGTGTCAAACAATGAAGGTTGAAACAGTCCAAGGAATCCACTCATCACTTTTACCTTCTTTATATGTTGGGATTCCAAATAATAATTATATCTGGGAAAACCAAATGAGTTCTAAAGCTAAAATCGGTTTGAAATCTGTTCCAGCTTTAAAAATGGAAATCCTTTATTGCCTTCAAATACAGAGTGATTGGCTTACTGACTATCTCTATCCCAGTTTCTGTTCAACAAGTTGGAGGTCCAAGTTTCCCAAAACAATACCATCCATACATGAGGAGCAAACTAGATTCAGGGACAGTTAATCCAGTGCTGATCACTGTTGCCATGTTGCAACTCATCAAGAATATTTCTTAGTCTGTTATCAGCTTTAAAAAAAATTTTTTTTAATTGATTGATTGATGGATGGGCTGCGTTGTGTCTTCGTTGCTGCACACGGGCTTTCTCTAGTTGCTGCGAGCGGGGGAGCTACTCTTCTTTTCAATGCGAGGGCTTCTTATTGCAGTAGCTTCTCTTGTTGCAGAGCACGGGCTCTAGGCGAACAGGCTTCAGTAGTTGTGGCACATGGGCTTCAGTAGTTGTGGCTCGCGGGCTCTAGAGAGCAGGCTCGGTAGTTGTGGCGCACGGGCTTAGCTGCTGCGCGGCATGTGGGACCTTCCCGGACCAGGGCTCGAATCCATATCCCCTGCATTGGCAGGCGGATTCTTAACCACTGCGCCACCAGGGAAGCCCCTGTTACCAGCTTTTGATTTCAGAAACTTATACTCTCTGTGGGCCAAATTGTATATCCTCAGTATGGATATATGATACGGTTATTAATGCTTCATAGCCTGTGTCCAAACAACACAGCTAAGATCAGAGTGAGCAGGGACAGTCCACAACACGAAGTCCCAGCTCAAGTCTGCCAACGGAGCCAGGTCCTAACGGCCCTCCTTTCTGGGAAGAGATTGGCTCCCTGGCTATTAGGAGGCTGGTGCCTAGCCTCTCACTGTCATACAACGTAAGGCGGGGTCCTCTCCAGTGGGTCCTTGAATAACTTTATTGGTTTTGATTAGAGGTGATCTTGAAAATAGAGTCCTATCTGTGCCAAAAGAAGCAGAGTCGCTTCATGTAACAGGGTATTAGGGAGCCGCCTCTTGCTGCTCTGGGACTGGGAACCAGGCCCAGAGCTGGGGACGAAGAGGAGTTACAGCTCCACATTCCCCGGGCAGCCGCCCATCACTGAGGCCAGGGACTCCCCAGGGCTGGCCCAGACGGCCCAGCTGGCCCTTTCACCATGGCACCCATCATCCATCTCCCCTCCATTCCTAGTCTGTATTTGAAGATGGGGGAGGGGAGTTCTCAGAGTCATTGGGGGTACACTTCTTGCCTAACCCCAAAGCCATGTGACGGAAGAATTCCAAGAGAATTAATTACAGAAATTGGAGCATCTGCAAAAGAAAAGAGAAAAAAAAAAAGCTGACTATTTGCTGAGCTGGGAACCTGCAGGTCCACATGCAGCTCTGCCATCCAGGGAGACGGGGGCGAGGCTGCAAAGTGGCTCCAGGAGTTCGTAGGGGGACATAGAGATTGATTGATGCCTGCTGCCCATCTGGAGATTTCTGAAGGAGGAGGCTTATGGAAGGAGCCCATGGCAAGGGCTCAGATGGAGCTGTGGAGAGTGAGTCTGGGAATAGGATGGGGGCGTTCCTTTGGATATTATACGAAATGAAGATAATAGTGTACTACTTTAGAGGTCTGTAGTCAAGAGAATTCCGGGGTGTTTGCCCTGAAACCCACAAATTCTCCAATTTTCTGATACCAACCCAGTGTCAACGATTCATTTCAGTTCTGACACTACCTGGCTTTAGCATCACATAGCACAAGTTCAAGAACTCAGTCCCACAAGACCACTCCCACTTCAGATGCCAGTCACAAGTCCAGGGCCACCACATTAACTAGTATGGTTATTTTTACCCTCCTTCCCACAAAGTCAACCTCACGTTCGAGAATTTGCTGGGAAGGCTCACAGAAATCAGGAAACCACTTGACTTATGTTTAACGAACATTTACTAGTTTTTTAGAAAGAATGCAATTCAGAAACAGCCAAAAGGAAACGATGCACAGGGCAAAGGATGAGGGAGGGAGGTACAAGGTTGCACGTCCTCTCCAGGCATGCCCGCTGCACCCCCCCACCCCCCGCCCCAGCACAGTGATGTGTTCACCAACCTGGAAGCTCTCCAGATCTCATTGTCAAGAATTTGTATATTTCAATCGCCAGCCTCCCCCTTCTCCCCTCCCCATAGGTCAGCGGTCTAAGCCCTTGATCTTTCTGGGAACCAGCCCCATCGTGAGGCTATCTAAGGGCTGCACCCTAAGTCACCTCAAATATATTTCTTATACCACAAAGATTAAATGAGAGAGCATATCTGAAGTGCTCGACCCAGGCTCTGGTACCCAGCAAGCATCTGATGAACATTAGCTAGTGTGGCGACTTCCCCCTCTTTCCATCCTCCACTTTCTCCTGACCGCCTCTCTCAGGGTTCTTTTTTGCCTTTGTCTCCTCCCTGCCCCCACTAAAAGGCCTCACCAGTGGTCACCCTCAGGGCTAGAGGCTGCTGACCATTCAATGGTTTTGTGGTTTGTACTCAAATTTTCCATTTTAATCTTCCTCTTCTTCAGGTAGAGAGTTTTGAGTTCTCCCGGCCCTGAATTAGAACCGAGAAGGGCTCAGAACACCCACCAAAACACTACCCCTGCCCAGCCACCTTTTTCTCTGCCTTTCTACATGTCAGACACACCTTCTGAGTCAAGCCCCTTTAAGAGGTGCTTTGCAGAGGACTAACACAAATCACTCCGTGTTTGCAGTACACCGCTAGTGCCAAGAGCAAATGCTTTAAAAATAGCACTTTAGGTATTAACTGCTAACAAAGCAAGAATTGGCTGCTTCTGGCTACAATTTGCATTTGGGATTTTTTTTTTTTTTTAAGCTGATGCATAGCAGGTGACCTTTTAAGTAAAGTTTTTGGCCAGTTCTCAAGTGCACTGTAATGAAAGCTCCTTAGTGCTGTTGGCTTTTTTTTTTTTTTAACACCTTTATGAGACCTAGCTCACATACCATACAGTTCACCCACTTAAAGTGTAAAATTCAGTGGATTTTAGTACTTTCACAGATGTGGGTAACCATCACCACAGTCAAATTTAAAACATGTTCATCAACCCAGTAAAGAAACCCTGTATGAATTTTATTTTTATTTATTTATTTATGTTTGGCTGTGTTGGGTCTTTGTTGCTGTGTGCGGGCTTTCTCTAGTTGCTGCGAGAGGGGTTGCGGCGCACGGGCTTCTCATTGCGGTGGCTTCTCTTGTTGCAGAGCACGGGCACTAGGTGAGCGGGCTCAGTAGTTGTGGCTCATGGGTTCTAGAGCGCAGGCTCAGTAGTTGTGGTGCATGGGCTTAGTTGCTCCGCAGACATGTGGGATCTTCCCGGACCAGGGCTCAAACCCGTGTCCCCTGCGTTGGCAGGCGGATTCTTAACCTCTGCGCCACCAGGGAAGTCCCAGAAACCCTGTATGCTTTAGCTGTCATACCCCCTATTCTTTTATCCTCAATCCCACCCCAGCCCTAGGCAATCACTAATCTTCCTATCTCTGTAGATTTCCCTGTTCTAGACGCTTCATATGAATGGGATCCTTTAATATGTGGTCTTTTGGACTAGCTTCTTTGAAAGTGCTTTAATTTTTATGTGTATCCCTTTTAGGATTCAGGTTTAAGAAATGTTAGTCCAAATTTGCGGCTAACTTTTAGCCGGTTGAAACAGCCATTCATTGAAGGGGAATGAGAATGATACCACCTTGGAGTCATCAGGAAAAGTTCCTGAATGCAGGAAAAAATCTGATATTTTTCAGATTGGTTAGTTCATCTCTATTTGAGGGCTGAGCATTATGGTTACATAATATATCAATTCCTAGCCAGTTACTGCTTAGCCCTTTTTCATTTAACATTTATCAAAGACTTCTAATTTCAGTTAACAGGGCAAGCCCCTGTTGGCTATAGTCCTTTGTGGTTCAAATTGAAAGCGTAATTAATCACGGAGACTTTATATCTCAGTGATCGTTGGCTAATAATATTGCCTCTGAGATGCAAGCTGCGCTCCAGCCAGGCTGAGATCTCCTGCGGGTTTCTCCTGGCACCTCCCAGGTGTGAGACTGATCCTGACAAACCCAGGGACACAGTTTCACATGGGCTGCGCTAATCAAAGCCCTTAGCGTCACCTTTGTTCTGCTTTGTCCAAGTGCAAGATGGATGAAATTTGAGTATGTGACTGACCCCGGGGAGAGGACAGAGGAAGCCTTCTAAAGAAGATGGCGCCCGCACGGAAGGAAGTGTAACCAACGAGGTCCATCTGGCCCCGGGGAGAAGCCCTGGCACCAGCGCGGCTCCCTCCATAAAGATGGGCTTTAATGACAAGGGTCCAAGTTGCCACCTGCCAAGCCTGGGGAGCACCGATCGGATCCAGAGCCAGAGTTCTCACTGGGGATGAATTTAGAAGCCCCCCAGCTGGAGGAACTTGCAGCCTGGTGCGTTCCCAGCTAGCCAGCTGCTGGGCAGAGCCCTCAAGGCAAGAGCATTGACCAAGAAGGTGAACAAGCAGAGGAAGAGTTACAGGGTAATCTAGAAGATTTCCCTTGTGAAAACCTCTCTGACTTGGTGTTAGAGGTTGGCCTGGTTCCCCACAAAAAGATATGTTGAAGTCCTGACCCCCAGTACCTGAGAGTGTGACCTTACTTGGAAATACGGCCTTTACGGAGGTAATCAAATGAAAATGAGGTTCAGTGCGCTGTAATCCAATATGATTGTGTCCTTACGAAAGGGGGAAATTTAGAGACAGAGACAGACATACACAGAAGGAAGACGATGTGAAGACACACGGGGGGGACACCACGTGACTGGAGTTACATCTACAAGTCAAGGAACACCAGAATTCCCAGCACACCAAACCACCAGAATTAGCAAAGAGGCATGGAACAGATTCTCCTTTACAACCCCCAGAGGGAACCTGCTCTACTGACACCTTGGTCTCAGACTTCTAGCCTCCAGAACCGTGAGACAATAAATTTCTGTTAAGCCACCCAGTTTGTGGGTGGCTTAACACAAAGTGGGTGTTAAGTGGGTGGTACTTTGTTATGATAGCTCTAGCAAACTTATACAGCTAGGTTCCCTGTTAGGGAAACAAGCTCCACCCTAGCTTGGACGATTACTGGAAGGAAAGGATTGCATTTATCTCTGTGTCGTTCTCAACTCTTCAGGAGGAAAGCTTTTATAACCCCTAAGATGCTTGAAGTTGTCTGGCTTCAAGGCTGGCCCATCCTGACATGGGGAGATAGCTGCAGTGTGTCCACCTGCCAGGGAAGCTCCCAGCTTGGATGGACCAGCTCCTTTGTGTGCCCCTATGTGGTTCCAGAACCTTGGTGAAATCAGTAAAATCCCTTCCTTTAAGGGATAGGCCTACAGTAGGGCAATCTGCTTTGCTCTCTGCTTTGTCAACTTGGAACAGTGTTCCTGAAACATAAGAGAAAGAGGGAAAGGAATTGATTCTAAGATTGAAGACTATCATTTGTCCTTGGCCCAGAACCTAGTCATGAGAGTCCAATAAGCAAAAACCCTTTTCTTGGGATTTCTTCCGCCACCATACTTAATGGACACTGACAGGTGACAGCTTCCAGAAAATGGAAATGCCCACCCTGCCTCTCACTGACACAAGAACACCAGCATTATGGTGGGCAGCCATATTTTTTGGCACTTATTTTTCTGTACACTCAACCACAGGATAACAATCAAGTAAAAATAATCCTACAGCACTTAAGATATTCCTGCTGCCTTTCTTCTGAGGAGCTAAGTGAGATTTGAGAAAATTGAAATCTCTTAAGGATGTTTCAGTATCATGTGCTTCTTAAAGCTCTGGGATATCTCCTGTATATCATGCATCACCTATTGGGTGTTGGGCTGGGGACTTCACTGACATTATCCAATTTAAGCCTTGCAACAGTCCCGCAAGGGAATTAGTATTAACACCATCCTGCAGGTGAGGAGGCTGAAGCCGCCCTCTGACAGATTGTGACATAATTTCAGATGAGAATCCATATGGTCTGGGAGCAGGGAGCCCAGGTCTGGGAGTCAGGTTGACCTGAGCTTGAGGCCTGGAGAACTGTGGATAAGTCAGCAATCATCTCTGAGCTTCAGGCTCCTCGTGTGGAGCACAGAGATGACATTTGTACCTTATGGTAGTGGTTAAACCTTGGCTGTATGTTTGGATCACCTGGGGAGCTTTTGAAATGCTGGATGCACAGACCCCACCCAAGACCGATTTGATCAGAAGCATTAGGGATTTAACCATACTCCTCACCCCCAGCGGTTTCTCTCACAGTTCTGGAGGACAGAAGTTCTTCGTGACGGTGAGGCTCTAGGGAAGAATCCTTTCTTGCCTCTTTTGGCTTCTGGCAGCTCCAGGAGTTCTGTGGTTTGTGGCTGCATATCTCCAACCTCTGCCTCCAACTTCACCTGGCCTCCTTTCTGTGTCTTCTTTTCTGTCCCTTATCAGGACACTTGTTATTGGATTTAGGGCCCACCCTCTTAATCTAGGATGAGCTTGTCTCTAGAGCCTTAGTTTCATTACATCTGCAAAGACCTTTTTTCCCAAAGAAGATCTCATTCATAGGTACTAGGGATGAGGACTTGGACATATCTTTTGGGGGGTCACCAACCCACTACAGAGAACTTTCACTGTGTTTTCTGATTGCACCGGGTTGGGATCCAGCAAGAGTTTGGAGATGCATAATCTCTCAGTCGCAGTAAAGTCAAATTTTATGTCCTTTTAAAATAGGCCAGGGCCTCCCTGGTGGCGCAAGTGGTTGAGAGTCCGCCTGCCGATGCAGGGGATACGGGTTCGTGCCCCGGTCTGGGAGGATCCCATATGCCGCGGAGCGGCTGGGCCCGTGAGCCATGGCCGCTGAGCCTGCGCGTCCGGAGCCTGTGCTCCGCAACGGGGGAGGCCACAACAGTGAGAGGCCCGCATACCGCAAAAAAAAAAAAAAACTAAAATAGGCCAGGGCTTCCCTGGTGGCGCGGTGGTTAAGAATCCGCCTGCCAATGCAGGGCACATGGGTTCGAGCCCTGGTCCGGGAAGATCCCACATGCTGTGGAGCAACTAAGCCCGTGCGCCACAACTACTGAACTGCACTCTAGAGCCCTCGAGCCACAACTACTGAGCCTGTGTGCCACAACTACTGAAGCCCGCGCACCTAGAGCCCGTGCTCTGCAACAAAAGAAGCCACTGCAATGAGAAGACTACGCACCGCAACAAAGAGTAGCCCCTGCTCGCCACAACTAGAGAAAGCCCGTGCGCAGCAATGAAGACCCAATGCAGCCAAAAATAAATAAATTAATTAATAAATTAAAAATTTAAAAATACTATAGCAGCTATAGAAAAAAATACAAACTAGAAAATTAAAAAATAATTTTAAAAAAGTTGTAAGAAAGATCGACTGCTGTATGAATGGGGCAATTTAGATATTTATGTTCACAAACTCAAGAGAATGAGAGTTGAAGATAATAATTTCCAGAAGAATGAGTATTTGGGGGGAAGGTGGGGAGGAGAAATAGAGGGGGAGGGGAAAAGGCAGAAAGTTTGCAGTGACCAGAATACTTCAGATAAGACCCAGTGGTTTGATTTTTTAAATTGTATTCGTTTATCAGCTGGATGTTCGTTTCTGATCTTGAGTTTTGATTAAAGGAGTCCTCTGGTAAATCCCTCTCCCTTACTTCCCTCCAGCTCTCTGAAAGTGAATCCCTAATTATAGGCCATGTATGAGATTTACTAGATGAAATCAGCAGCTGTGGATATGACACCAGACTCGCAAAAAATCAACACACTGTTGCCATAAAAAGCCCAATTGTTAATTGCTTCTTTGGCATCTGGCTATAACAAAAACACCCTTTCGCTGTTTAATATTCAAAGTAAATGTACTGGAAAGAACATTGGGCTAGAATTAAGGGAGGCGGGGATTCTTGTCCCAGCTCTGTTACCAAGTGCCCGTGGTTTGGGAACAAAACATTTCATTTTCTCAGGCCTCAGTATCCTTATCCATAAAACCGAGGGTATGAAGTCAAATTACCACTTCCAGTTTAAAAATCCCATTCCGCATCTTGAAAATACAACACACTTCTCATACCCCTCTAGTCTTTTCCCAAAGCTCTGTTTCACGAATGCCTGATATCATTTTATAATTTTGTGGTTCGATCGGGAGCCACATGTGAATTTAAGTGTCTGCATAGTTTTCACTTTTCAGGCAGTACTTTTCAGGTCTTATTCAGAAGTGAAGTTTTCTGTGAGGCCCCACAACTCTTAGTTGCTTTGGAAATGCAATCTGCCGGTGTTCCACGTTTAATATTACAGAGTCTTACATTATTCTTGAGATGTCTGGAATCTACACGAAGATTCTAGGATAGGTATCATGTCAAGATCCACAGTGGCTGGCTGAAGGAACAAGCCGAGGCTAGTCCATGAATCAGGGACTCACGCTGGGGAGGGGAGCGTGGGGTGCAGCCAGCTGACCCAGGGGCCTCCATCTTCAGGCTTCTCTCAGGCCCAGTGCACAGGACCTGAGACAAGTGAAAGCAGCTCAGGCCACGGCCACACTTCCTTTGTTGACTGGGTCCTTTGTCTCTTAAATGTCTGGGTTGCCAGGAGCTTTGCCTTCTTGCTTTCAACTGCTCGCTGGCACTGCAACTGCCCTTTATTTACCCAGTTGCTAACCAGAATAGGATAACCTCCACTCAGGTTCACGAGGGTTTGCCTGTGTGTATTCTGGTCGGCCACAGCGTGGAGGTCGTGTCTTTTGAGCCTCAAGATAGTTGTCCATGTGCTGATAATCATACTCGTCACTTGCCTCTTGCGGGAAAGTCAAAGGGCAGGTGGGAAAAGAAACCAGCTTCCCCTGTTTAACTCCAGCTCTTGTGTTTTAAGTTTCAGGAACTGCTTGGCAGCCATACATTTCCTTGTGTATAGTTTTCAAGGGTGTAGCTAATTGTATGAACTTTCGGTGAGTTCTGGGAAAAAAGAAAGCAGCATTGCTTCTCTTCGTCTTTGGAGATCCAGTTATTGCATCTGTTTTGGAATCCATTTGATGCTCCTGTTTTGTTATCTCTTGCTGAGTAACAATTCATCCAAGAATTTAGTGGCTTAAAACAACAGTGTATTAGTTCTCACAATTCTGCCATCTCGATTGGGCTTAGCTGGGCAGGATCTTCTGTTCCTCGTGGTATATGCTTGGACTGAAATATCAAAGACGGCTCTTTCGCTCATGTGCTGGCTTCTCAGCTGGAATGAGCGAGCATCTCTCCACATGGCCCTCCACATGGCAGGCTTGGGCTTCCTCACAGCATGGTGGTCTCAGGGTGATCAAGCTAGATTTTTTACATTGTGGCAGACTTCCTGTTTCCAGCTTGAGCCTGGGAGCCACAACTACCGAAGCCCGCGTGGCACTACTACTACCCCCAGGGCAAAGAAATCTGGTTGAGGGGAAGCATAATGTAATACCTGGTTCTGTGCCTGCCCACAGTGTGCATTCAGTAAACACACTTAGGATAATGATTTTTTTTTTTTTTTTTTTGTGGCTGCATTGGGTCTTTGTTGCTGTGCGTGGGCTTTCTCTAGTTGCGGCGAGTGGGACTACTCTTCATTGCAGTGAGCGGGCTTCTCGTTGTAGTGGCTTCTCTTGTTGCAGAGCACGGGCTCTAGGTGTGTGGGCTTCAGTAGTTGTGGCATGCAGGCTCAGTAGTTGTGGCTCACGGGCTCTAGAGCGCAGGCTCAGTAGTTGTGGTGCACGGGCTTAGTTGCTCCGCGGCACGTGCGATCTTTCCAGACCAGGGCTCAAACCCATGTCCCCTGCATCGGCAGATGGATTCTCAACCACTGCACCACCAGGGAAGCCCCAGGATAATGATTATTATAGTATTACTTTATGCAAGAATATCAGGAGGGAACTCCCTGGCGGTCCAGTGGTTAGGACTCCGCAATTTCACTGCCGAGGGCACAGGTTCAATCCCTGGTTGGGAAAGTAAGATCCCGCAAGCAGCATGGTATGGCCAAAAAAAAAAAGAATATCAGCAAACCCAGAGCCAGTGCACACCCTGAAAAACCCTACTGAGGTAGTAGATAGCATTTTTTATATTTCATTTATGTATTTTCATAGCTTTATTGGCATCTAATTTACATACCATAAAGTTCATCCATTTAGAGTGTTCAGCTCAATGGTTTTTAGCATATTTACAGAGTTGTGAGCCATCACCTTAAATATAATTTTAGAGCATTTTCATCACCTCAAAAATAACTTTGTTCCCATAGCAGTCATTCCCCATACTATCTCCCTCCCCCAGCCTTAGGCCAATAAGCTACGTTTTCCATAGATTTGCCTATTCTGGATATTTTACATAAATGGAATTAGACACTGTGGCTTTTGGTGACTGGTTTCTTTCGCTTGGCTTCCCTTATTCACTTATTTCGTGTAAAAAGATAGTTGAACTTTTCAATTATCATTTCTTTGATTTTTTTTTTTTCTCCAGGATCCTAAACACTTCAAGTCAGAGAAGACAGGACGGGGCCAGTTAAGGGAAGGCTGGAGAGATAGTCATCAGCCCATCATGTGTTCCTACAAGCTGGTGACTGTGAAGTTCGAGGTCTGGGGGCTTCAGACCAGAGTGGAACAATTTGTACACAAGGTAAGTAAATGGACAGCAGTTCCTGGGCTATGGACAAAGTAACTGTCTTTATTGTGAGCTGGAGTGCCCAATGCCCAACAGATGTATAAGCGCTGAGCCAACACAAGGTACCTGCATCTAGAAAACCCTGTTTTCATGGAAATGCATTTTGTCTACTGTTTAATTTTCTTCCACTAATAGATATCTTACACTTTATCTCTCATTCTGTGACCTCCATGTCTATTGGGTGAGTATGTTCAGGAAGTTGGGCTTTCAAAATATACTTCTCTCTTTGGCATCAGGCTAATCTAGTTCCAGAGAAAGGAACTTGTACTTGGTCCTTGGGTACTCAGTTTCAGACAGAAGCACAGGGTGTATCTGTATGTGCAGTCCCCCCAAGGATAGTTCTCACTCAAAAGATCCTGCAAATGTAGACACCTGAGGTAGAAGTTGCCCCAAGAGACAGAATAGGAAATCCCAGTGGTCCCATTAGATGGTGTACCCCAGCATTTCTGCCCTTTCAATAATTCTGCTACCAAAGAATTATTAACAACCTCAAAACACAGATTTCAATTGTATGCCTGCTTTGACTAAACATGTTAATGTTGTAGCAGGAACCCATTTGGGGTGATGATTTAAGTTTGTTAGGGGCTTCTCACATAACTCTTATCCTCATGGAAATTAATGGGAAATACAGTGTTGAGCATTGCCCTTTGTAACTCCTATTTTCATGAAAATAAATACTACCCAAGTTGTCTCTACATTCCAGATAGGCTGGATATCTGTTTATTTTTCCACTTAAAAACTGATAAAGAATAGCTTTCTGAAATTCTTTTGGGGGCACTGGAATTTAACCTTAATGCACTGAGCTTTTTGTTACTCAGATGGATTTATCTGCTGAGCTTGAGGGGGCCAGTTGACAATAAAATGTGTAAATCTTGAATTTGGGTCCAAGAAAGAGATTGAACTTGGGCTCCTGATAATAGCAGACCCCGGAGCAAATTGAAGCAGAGAAGTGTACTGATCTGCTGAGCTCCAGAATCCATTCTGCCCAGCCCGGGGTGGGAGCCAAGTGGCACACAGAGAAATCAAGCTCTGGGACCTCTTGTTTTCCTGCTGTGTCCCAGTTATTAAGCAGGAACACAGTCCAGGCTCTCAGAGTAAATATTTTCCAGCCTCAGCTCTGGGCCGAGCTCCAGCTATATATTCTTGACTTCCTACAACATCCCACCTTTTTTTTTAAACCCCAAATGATCTCCTCTTATCAGGGCCACTACCATAGTATGTTTTATTATCTCCTCTTCTCACAAAGCATATTTAGATTGCCACAGGGCTCACTGTGTTTCTTTTCTAGTTTTGAGAATCCATTTCTTTAAAATACTTCCAAGAATTACGCTCTAGTAATAGGCATTCCCATTGCCCATTTCCAAATATAATGAAGTGTTATCAACACCCCCCAAACACACCTGCTGTGGCACATGAGCCACTAATGAGTATCTGAGGCTAGCATTTGCACGGGTTTTAAGTGCCAGGGATGCCTTTCTCTGAACACCTTTGTGTTTGAAGAATCTATTCACATTTAAGGGGAAAAAATGTTCGAAAGCAAGCCATTAGCACATTATTGAATTCTTGTTTCCAGTAGACAGCTGTGTTGTGCTTAATGCAATAGGGTGTATTTACTGATGCCTCAATGCTGTTCTTTTGATTTCCATGAATTTGACACACTCAGCACTCAAGTGCGTATGGCTTCATGTTGTTTCTTATTTTCATTACATGTTTCCTCCTTCCGAATTACAAAAGCCTCACTAGATATCCAGAGGCCTGGAGTAATAAACACTTCATTATGAAAGCTTCCCTTGTCTCTGCAAATTCACTGAATTAAAATCCTTCATTTATTGAAACATGCTTGAACCTTCTGCAAGAGGTTTTTGACAATTGCTAGATTTGTTTGGCAGGAAGAAAGGAATGTTGGAGGGAGAGCGTTGAGTAAGTATCTAAGAAATGTAAAAAGGCATATTTACACAAGACAAAAAAAGAATACCATGAAATAAAAGCACATAAATGGTATATAACACACAAACCCTATAGAATTATTTTTCTTAGTCTTCTATTGCCATTATGTGTCACCATAAGAAACAATTTCATTCCTTTTGTCTCCAGTCAAGTTCATTATTCCCATTATGTTCTACTCTGGTTCAGGTCTCTTATTTCACATCTTTCAATAATAGTTGAGTAAACTGCTCCCCCCCCACCTTTTATTACATGAAAAGCAAGCCTAGAAAGATACTTACTTCTCTTGAATCCCACACCTTCAATTATTTTTTTAAAAAATTAAGCAATATTTAGGATACTTCATTAGAAAAGAGAGAGTTTTAAGTGCTCTTGGCTTAGAAGTGACTTGCTACCCGGACAAATGTTCTTGATTTCCAACATTTATGACCTCCCGGCACCAGTGAGACGCACCCTTCCACAAAAGAAAAGTAGAACCTGTTTTAGGTAAAGATAAATGAAGAGAAAAATCTTAAGGTGATCAGTCCTAGAGATTCATTCCAGTCACTGCTGTGTGACTGCAAGTCGTTGTCATTAGTGTGAACAACCTCCAGCCCAACGTTCAAATAAGATAAAGGTATTAATTTACAGCAGGTGTATGGACACCATGGAAAGGGCTGAGAGTATGTCAGCCCCTAATTGTCATCACATATGGCCAGAGGGATGGAGAAATTTGTAATTGCCAGGATTCCAAGAATTGGCAACCATCCCTTTTCCAGATAGTTTTAATCAAACCTGGTATTCTGTCAAACATCCTTCTTTTGCTTTTTTAGGTGGTCCGAGATATTCTTCTGATTGGACATAGACAGGCTTTTGCATGGGTTGATGAGTGGTATGGTAAGTCAACTTCCCCAAAATCACTCATAGAACAACTTCATAACATGTTGGCTTGGGCTTTCAGTCCATCTGGCTTCAACTGCTACCTAGAAAGACAACAACAAAGGCAGGGCTATTGCTTCCTGTATTGGAAACAGCACTGTCCATGGGACATAATGAAGAAGAATGTAATGATAGAAGCTTGGTCTAAAATAACCACAACACTTAGTTATTGACTAAGTAGGACCTCAGTATGTTTGATGCTTGCATACTTGATAATGCAGGGCTCCATCATTCTCTGTTGGATGGGCTTCCAACCCATCCTAATTTATCCCAAACTTCAAGATCAGTGCTGTGTGAAGCATCATATCAAGTGAAAGCAGTCCTTTGATTTAGAGACTATTGGAAACACTCCCTCACCAAAAACATAAGGACTCTGTAAGAATTCAAGGACAAAGGCATTGGTACCCCCTTACTTCTAACTGAGACTATTGTTCTGGCTTTTTTTTGTTTTGTTTTGTTTTGTTTTTTGCGGTACACAGGCCTCTCACTGTTGTGGCCTCTCCCGTTGTGGAGCACAGGCCCTGGACGCGCAGGCTCAGCGGCCATGGCTCACAGGCCTAGTCACTCCACGGCATGTGGGATCTTCCCAGACCAGGGCATGGCCCTGCGTCGGCAGGCAGACTCTCAACCACTGCACCACCAGGGAAGCCCCAATGTTCTGGCTTTTTTTTTTTTTTAATGTTTTGGGAAGAATTAAACAAGTTCTGTATATTTCCAGTAAATGGAAAGAAACAAGGTTTGTTTCATCCCATGATGGATGGACGACCCTTCCCATATCCCCAGTGCTATCATTTTGTCCACGTGAATCCTTGACATTCCCAGAATCAGTCATCGGAGGCTAGTGTCCTTGACTATAAAAAGAAACAAACTATAAAAAGAAACAAATGTGACTTGGGTCATATCTGATTGCCTAATGAAATGTACCCTTCTCCTTGGCCTTTTCCTAAGTCACATTGAATTTGTTCCCAGTGTAACCTGGATTGCATTTTGGTGCCTTTCTGTCATTGTTCCACCAATCCCTTCCCTCCTCTTAGCAGAAGGTATCAAATTTGAAGTGAAAAGTTACATTGGACTGAATGGGCAAAGACAGTGATTGTTATTAATGTTGTTAGCTGTTTCTGACCACATTTCAAAAGACAGGGTTCTGTAGGCTATGAGAGTGCTTTTTTTTTTTTTTTTTGCACTATTTTCTCAGATCCACGTCTTCTAAAAAGCAAATGCATCTTTGCATCTTCCTGGGTTTGCTCAAATGCAGACCTCTGGAAGAGACTCTTTGGAAAGATCATCATTTGCTTTCTCTTATCACATACCCCGAGGACGCTGCTCACAGGCAGCCATATTGTCACGCCTCCTGAACACCTATCTGTGGTTGTCTATTGAGAGACAGAGGGAGGGAGAGTCTCCTGTGATTACCTCCCCAGATCATTAAACAAATCTTTCTGGTTGTTTTTTTCTGGAGAACTTTTCTCAGATTCTTAAGGGGAGTACAGAGACCCCAAAGGTTAAGAACTGCTGGTCTCCCCCAACTTGCATTCCTCCACGCTCCTGGCCATCCTTGCCACCGACACTAAGGGAATTTCAAAAGGTTATTCAAATAAGAGGCTCAAAACTGGTGAGAAGTTTGGCAAGTGAACGGAGGCCTGAAGGGCCAAAACTCTGCCACACTGAAGCCCAAGAGACAGGGCACTTCAGTAGATTTCTCTTGAGTGCCAGGATGCCTTAGAGGACTTTTCGGAAAAGGCAGCATCAAAAAGGGTAGCCGTGCCCCGATTAAGAGGACAAAACACTGCAAGCCTGTTGATCAGAAAAGAGAATTTGAGTAGAGGCAAGATATAGAAAAAGAAAATGTGGACGGGAGTCTAGTAAGGGAACGGCTGGAGTGCAGAGGATGGCGGCCGATTCTTTTCCATCTCACCTGAGCCTGAAGCAATGAAGAGACTTAAAGACTTTTAGTCCAAAAAACAAACAAACAAAAACAAAACTCAGACTATTACAGGGGCCCAAAGGTAGAATAATGCATCCAAGGAAGACGTTTAAGATGAGAACATCTACTTAAGATGGGTGAGGTGGAGACAGGAATTAACTCAAGGAGTCTACTGACAAAAAGCCCTTTCTGTATCTGAGTGCAGAAAAAAAGCACGTGGTTTAGCAGATATAGATGGTCAGGGCACCTTGTACTCCCCAGAGAAGGCATCCACCCATTATATATACAATCCTAGCCCCAACCAAAACAAGCAGCCTTTTCACTCAGCAAGGGGTCTGAGACCCACCCCATCAATTTCATGTAAATTACTGGCCTCATTGCCCCCAGCTGAGCTGCTTGCCAGGAAAACAGTAGCTCCTTCATTACACAGATGCAGACACTCAGTCAAATAAATGAAAATAGCCCTGCCCACAGCCCCTTATTCAAGGTAATGCTGCAGACTGTGGGCCTTTCAGGTAAATGGCTGTGTCACCGCCCACCAGAACAGACCTTCAGTTTTGGGTACCAGAAGTTGCTTATTTTTCTTTGGTCTCTACAGGCTCAGTGAGGCTCTCATAGTAAACATGGAAAAGGTTCAAAGTAAAGAAATCCTTTCCTATAGCTTATGGCACTTATTCTGCAAGTGGGCCTGCCACATCAGCATCCTGGGGTACTTGTTACAAGTTCAGATTCTCAGACCCCACCCCAACCTACTGAATCAGATACTCAAGGGGTACAGCCCAGCAATCTGTGTTTTAACAAGCCCTCCAGATGAACCCGATGCTCACTAAAATTTTAAGAATGACTTTAAATCAGATTAGATTGAAGGGACAGTTTAATTAATTCAATCCAAATTTAATTATACTAGAGAATGGTAGATGTCTTCAAGACCAACTGCTAAACTCTGATGCCTTGTAAGCATTAGAGAAAAGGCACCCCTTCTGGGCAGGTTCAGCAGGTGCTGTCGGCTTAGGGCTGAATTTTAGCTCCATTGACCTCCTGGACTGTGTGTTCCTACAGTGCCCAAACTGGACACCCTTACGCACTGGCAGCCCTGGATGATCTCTTTCTCCCTGATTAGACTCACCACCTCCAGTGCTTAATTAAGAGTTTAAAAAAAAAAAAAAAAAAAGACACTGTAGGTGATGGTGATCATTTCTTGCCCAAGGATTAATTTTGTATTTTTTCTGAATTTCAGCATTTGACTGTCACATAACTATTTCCCAAAACAGATTTTATTCTGCTCTTGTACATTGTAAAGTATAAGCATTTCCACTGCTGGAGGAATTGAGTTTGTCTTTCAAAGCCTCACTTGGTCTTTATCCATGAGCCTTGGGTGTCTCCTGCATGACTGCAACACTAAGCAGAAGAAACAACTGCACATTTCATTTCAGAAGATGGGGTGAAAGGGGAGGTGGATAAAAATAGGCAGCCCAGCTTCACCAAAGCATGGTTTTGCTTCACAAATCTGACAGTATTTTGAGAGAGGAACACAGAGGGTTTCCCAAGGGAGACTGTGATTGAGTGGAACCTCATGAATCCTGACCCTTCTAAAAAAGTAGAGGGGGTAGCTCTGGCTAGTATAGATGAAACTCCCTCATGAAAGTGACATAGAAATCATTCTGGAGTCCTTAGAGCAGCCAAACAATGAGAGAAGCAAGCTCAAGGTGGGGAAAGAAGCCAGCTTAGGGACTAGCATTAGCTGACTGAGTTCACCAAGCCAGCATTTTCCAATGGCCTCAGGTTTCCTGAAACACGAACTTGAGTGCTGTGGCCCTTATGCAACATTTTATGTGTGTGTGCTTACCTTCATTTTTCTGGGGAGAGACCCATTGCTCTCCATCACATTTTCAAAGGGATCTGTGATGCGCCCTCCTCCACCTCCCCAAATTAAGAACTGTGGGGAAAAAATCACAGCTATAGATTACAATTCTACATCTTAGTGGTCTGAATTACATGGAAAGGGTATGCACCAAGCCTTGAGGATTGGCTACTTTCACTACAAAAACGTAAACTATTTATAACAAGCATCTATTGAATTTATAACCATTTTAAAGAGTTTAAAAAAAAAAAAAAAAAGCACTTCCCAAAGCATGGCCACCATTCTGCTGGAGTCAAAGGTGTATCAAACCTAATTCATGATTGCTGGAGCTTCCTCTGACCAACCACTTGTTTAAGACTTCCATTTTGACTTAGAGAAAAAAAAAAAATTTTTACTTCTGTGTAGGCTGAGGAGCCTGGAAATGGAGACAAAACATTTGTAGAAGGAAATAAAATATAATGTGCCATTGGACAGGTCACTGAATTAGGGTATATGACACTTTATTAAAATTGTCGCTGCTGCAGCTGTGCAATACAATGAAGGAAAATCCCTGCTTGCAGACATTTTGCTCCATGTCATTTGCAGTTTCTCTGTACGTTCAAATGACTTCTATTCTGAAGGCTTTTCAAATATACCGTCTTGCCTCCACTTCCAGTGAAATAAACCTGCCTTCTTTAATAAAATGATTGAAAGAAAATTGCCACCAGAAACAAAGTTGAAAGACTAACAGAAGCTATCTGCAACATATGTAGCCAACAGAGGACTAATATCTACAGTATATAAATCAAAAATCCAACAACTCAATAGAAAAAAAGGTAAAGAACATGAATAGGTAAACCATGGAAGAAGAAATGCAAATGACCAATAACCTCACTACTAATCACAAGAAACGTAATGAGAACAACAAGAAGATATGGTATTTGCCCATCTGATAGCCAAAGTTTTAAAGAGCAATAATAATCCAGTTTTGGATAGGTGGGAGAACACACTTAACAGTTTCTGTAAAAAAAGTGATAGTGATAAGTACAAATAACCTGTGACCCAGTAATTCCCCTTCTAGATATTTATTCTTGAGGAATACACATGTTCGTGAATATAAATACAAAGCTGTTCAGTGTAGTGTTGTTTATAAGAGCTAAAATCTAGTCTCCATGTAAATGTCCATTAGCAGAAATATGGTCAAGTAAACTATGATAGGCTTATACTATGAATATTGTGTGTAACAGTTAAAAAGAATAAGGTAGTTCTCTACATACTGGTATGGAAATATGTTTTTTCCATTAGTGGAAAAAGTCAGCCAGAATAATATGTATCGTATTGTATACTATAGTATGATTCCATAAATGTGAAATTAAATGAGACTGTGTGTAATAGTAACATACACATGAATTCATAGAAAAAAATCTGGCAGTTATCTCCAGAAGGAACAGGATTGATAAGGGAAGTTAAAAGGAATTACTCGGTTTTCTCTATGTAATCCAGTACTACTTGAATTATTTCTGTGGAAAATAATTCATGCATTACTTGAGTGATTCAATACGTAAATAATAACTGAAATCTGCATTTTATAACAAAGCAGAAAATAGTTGAAGCAGACCAAGACTCATACAGAGGTATATTTTGCTTAGTTCATGGTTTAAGAAATTGAAGAAGCTTCTCAATTAACGAGTCCCCTGAATCCAGAGCTTCTTTGACAAAGCTGAGCTGGTGGTAGAGACAAGGGTTCTACCCAGGCCAATTCAGTGTGACCTCTACATGCTGGGACAGAAGTCTGGAGTCTGCTTACTCCCCTCACCTGAAGGAGGGCGAGAAAGAGAAGGACAGAAATGGCCTTGCAAGAGGGCAAAGACAGAAAATCTTGCGATGAAGAGGGCATTTATACCCCCAGATTATCAGTCACACCCTGATAGCCAAGTGTCAAAGATACTAGGATCTGCCTTCCTTATCAGAAGAAATTTGGTACTAGTTCCAATAGTCTCTTAAATCAGGGAGTTAGGCCAGTGTTATTTAAGAACACTTCATTTAAGAAACTTTACTTAAGAAAAGTAAATTATGACCTTTCAAATCTATAAAGTAAGGGGTGATTATTGATCAGTTTATTTGCAAAATAATTGACATATGATTCCTTTGAGTTTCTCTGATACACATAAGCATTTGTTTGCTGGGAGCAAAGAGATCTGAACCTAAACTGTGAGAAGTCACTCTGATCATTGAAAATCAATCAGTAATGAAGATGAATCATCTCCAAAAGTATAATCTGTCACTGTGTGTGTGTAATTGAATTTACTAAAAAATTGATTCATGTATAGATTTTGAGGTAATATACTTTGCTGAAGCAAGACATAATGCATTCTACCAGGTAACCTGAATAGGAACATTTTCACTTGATTAGGCTTTCCATAAATTATTGAGGAATATTGAAAATGTTGACATCATTTCCATAAGCGTGTATGGTATGCGGGGATAGTTCAGGATTTAGACAAAAGTATTGGGCTGGCCTAAAAGTTCATTTGGGTTTTTCCATAACATCTTATGGAAAAACCCAAATGAACTTTTAGGCCAGCCCAATATTTTCCTTCAGCATTGGCTGGGACCAAATTATCATCATCTTTTAGAGAACTACTAGAAATGTTCTTTGGTTTTTTTTTGTTTTTGTTTTTGTTTTTTGGCCATGCTGCTCGGCTTGCAGGATCTGTTTCCTGACCAGGGATTGAACCCAGGCCACGGCAGTGAAAGCACTGAATCCTAACCATTAGTCCACAAGGGAACTCCCTAGAAATGTTCATTCTTATGTGGTCTAATTGAGAGATTTTTTTTTTCTTTTAGATGAAATTTTCTGCAACTTTGTTTCTTAACTCTTCATTTTAAGAAAAAAGGGATCGTGTTTCTAGAATAGGCAAAAATTCTAGAAAAGTATATCTTCTTACCTATTTGCAAATTGGTGGTATCCATCTTCTAATGACCCCAAATAATTGATTTTAAAATAATGTTCTTTTTCTTTCTTACAGAAGTAGTGCATATTTGATGTAGAAAACTTAGAAAATATAGATAAACAAAAAGGAGAAAATGAAAGTTACCTATAATTCCAACTCCTCAAAACAATCACTGTTAACATTTTGAAGTGTACCCTTTCAAAAGTCTTTTTTAAATGTATATAATGCTTTTCTGGTAAAAAATGATTTCTTTTACCTCCAATTTTTTATTTAACAATATACCAAGGACATTTCTCTATAGTGTTAAATATCCTTCTGCATCATTTTTAACCGCTGCATAATACCATCAGGCCCCTGAGTTGTTTTCAGTTTTTCACTATTATGAACAAGATAATAATGAGTATCTTTGTTATTAAATCTTTCTTCACATCCATAAAAATTGAGATATCTTTGAAAGCCCATAGTCGCACAGTTTAAGCCCCTCTCTTAACACTGAGCTAATTAAAGATAAAGAATGATTTCCTTTGAGATTCACTAGAGCAAAGAAATGAAACCGCCTTTGTTTTTGTTTTCAAAATTACTGGCATGCCAGCGAGGGGGGAAATAAAGTGTCTAATGAACATATGTATGAAGAAATTTCTTTAAATTTTAAACTTTTAACTTAAAATGACCTAAGTATTCATTCCAGGTGTATTTGTGTTTAAGAAATTTTGATAACCAGCCGTTGAAATTAAAGTGATTGTATTGAAAGTATGTTATTATTGTTAACTAAGACGCATTTGTTCTAATCACAAAGCAGCATCTCTTTACTGCTTTCCATTTACCTTGATTTTCTAAAAGAAAAGCATGCTCTTTGCTTGGCCAGACTGTTGCTTAGCTTTCTTGATACTTACATTGCTTGTGGACAGCATTTTTGATTAACGGTTTCGGGGTGTGGAGGGGGACCATCAGCTAAATAAAATAGCCCAGGTTTGGATTTAGAGCTGCCCTCCATCTTGGCCGCAAGACTACACTGAATTAATTCATAAACTTCTGGCACGTCTACCCTTTAGAATTGAAGAGACTCTCACATGACACACATGGGTTGATATAAAAAGACACCGGACCACATCATGCAGAAACGACTTAAGGAAAAATTCCAGCTGCAAATAACCCGCTCTACATCCCCACCAAGCTAACTAGTGACCAAGGCAGTAGCTTGATTAACCAATTGTTGTGCAGGTACCATTCATTGTAAAGAGTCATGAAGTTAAATTCTGCCGTGAGAGTCTCAGAAGAATGCCCATCTGGGGAAATTGCAAATAAAATGTTGTAAAATAGCCAAGGAGTGGAGTGGGGAGTGGAGGATAAAGCAACAGAAGTATTTAATGTGAGACTAATTGTTATTTTTATGTTTCACCTATTGAAGATAACAGATTCTTTGTTGAAGTTTTTTATCAGTTGGATTTAGACCAGGCTTCTCAACCTTGGCACCACTGACATTTTGGACCAAATCATTCTTTGCTGGGGAGGCGGGGAGGACTGTGCACTGTGGGATGTGCTACAGCATCCCTGGCCTCTACCCACTACATGCCAGTAGCACCTCCACCCCAGTTGTGACAACCAAAAATGTCACAAAACTGTCCCCTGTTGAGAACCACTGGATTAAGAAATTATCATTCTGAAATACTGAAAAAGTGAAGACTCAGGCCAAACATCATAACATCATGTGCCATTTTATTTAGAGATCAGTGTGGGTGGAAGTAGTGCCAGCCATCTTTGTGCTATTATGCTAGACTTGAAGTTCAGTGCAGACCTGTACTCTCTGACGCCATGTATTCTGTGCAAAAATACCTCTCTGTGTGAGCATTGCACCAAATCTCACTGGTAGCAGTGAGCATCATTTCTCTGCCCTCTATGTCATGTCTCTTACAATAGCAATGAAAGTGTCCTTTCTGTTGTTGAATGCATTGTTGTAAAGAATCTCCAAATCTATTTTGAAAGGTATATGGAAGGTAAGTATTAGACCACACAAACCTGACCCTTTCCCTTAAAGGGATCTTCTAACCATGCTTTTAGGAGATCTCAGGCTACAGCCCTATCCACGAGCTAATACTTTCTACCCACCTAGCTCACTTTACAAGAATCACCCCTAAATAATTTCCACTCTTTTCAGTTCTAAGACTATTTTGACTTAACTTGTATTCACTCCCCCTTTGGCTGGTTTAGCTAACTTTATGATTGACTCTTCATAAAGTTAGTGAGTTCCCTGCTTTTTACTCCTCTCTTTGGCTTCTGCTAAGCTGCCATCTTCCCCTGAAGTCTCCCCCATTGAAAGTTTGCATTTAATAATGGAAGTTGCCAACATCTTGACCTTCTTTCAGATATGACAATGGATGATGTTCGGGAATACGAGAAAAACATGCATGAACAAACCAACATAAAAGTTTGCAATCAGCATTCCTCCACTGTGGATGACATAGAGAGCCAGGCCCAAACAAGTGTATGTAGAATTTTTAAAACATGTTGCCCACCCTTTACCAAACGTACACATAAACTGATCTTTGAAAAGACTTCAAATGCATCAATTCTCAAAACTCCACAAAAAAGCGTCGTCGCCCAGAGGCTGTTGGTGAAGAACCTGAGCTGGGTCTTAATTGGACAGTGTTACCTCTTGCTTCCAGACATTTCCATTCTTTAACGCCGCTTGACTCGGGTTATTTCGGTCATAAAACCAAGAGCATGTAGAGTGGAAACATTGTGTGGCCTGCAGCACAAAAGAACAGAGGGGTAAAAACGGACGTCATAAGAACGCTAGACCATCAATGCCAGTAACTTTTAAAGACATAGTTAACAGTCATTCATTTAAGTCATTCATTCTGGCTCATCTCGTATTTTAGGTTTCTTTACATTTGCTTTGAAATGCTTTCTAGGGCTCTTTATGGCTGTCTTACCCAATCACTTCCTTTTTACTTAGGTTCATGTCCAGATGGGGCTGCCATCTATGCATACATACTGGCTGAGCAGTGAAGGTGTGGTGAGCTAGATCTAGCCCGGGACTTAAGCATGAGAGAACCTGAGGTTACTTAATGGCACATTGGTGATTGAGAGCTGACCGTACGGTGTATGCCAGCATCTTAAATATAGTTCTATCTCAATCATTCGTGCTAATGAAGAGGAGTGACAGATAACAAAGAAAAATGTAATCGCCAAGTCATTTAAATGTATCTTTGGCCAGAGCTGTGATCTCTTTGGATGCCAGCTTGAGCCCACATGTCTGCTAGCCCCAGAATAATACACGTTAGATATTTGAGAAATTGACAGCGTAGTTATAGAAAATTGACAGATGGCTATTGTTGTAAATGCTTTAGATATGCAAAGGCCTTTGGTTGCACTTTGGAAATTTCTAGTGAACTTTTGAGGGCATGTCTTTGGAATGTGCCCTGTAAGACCTATGCGCTGCTATTGGATGCATGTGACTGCCCTTGAGGTTGAAATGGCCCTAACTCTTCCTCCCCATTTTGGATGCAGTGATTGGATTTGCAGAAAGCTCTTTGGATCAGGAGGTGTTCCTCTGTAGGCACCGACCAGTTCCTATAGGACTTCGCCCTTCCTCTCTCCCTATTCTAAAGTTAGAAGTGCTCATTAAGGAAACTGTCCTTGAATTTCTATCACTTTCAATTACCTTTTCTTTAGGAATGTTAGACACCTGTTCCCTCTCAGCTGCTCTCTGAAAGCCACTCACTATATATAAGCACCACAAGACAAAGGAAGCCAGAGGAAAGGGGAAGATGCCAGGTAGCCAAAGGATACTAAACAGTGCTTTCCTCATTTTAAGTTCTTACACCTTATTGAATTTGTTACAATATTGCTTCTGTTTTATGTTTTGGTTCTTTGGCCTGGAGGCGTGTGGGATCTTAGTTCCCCGGCCAGGGATGGAACCCTCACCCCCTGCATTGGAAGGCAAAGCCTTAACCACTGGACGGCCAGGGAAGTTCCAACGTGGTCATCTTTAAATGCTTACCACCATTTCCCTTATTCTTTGAATTCCATCAAATTGGGGGTCATTTATTTTTCTATATTTTTCTTCTCTATCATAATGAAAAAGTTGAAATCAAGGGGCTGCTGTCCATCACGAATAAAAACTGCATGGGTGCTCAGTAAATTTAAATCACTGACCTGAGTAGACACAAACTAGATTGAAATTAGGCACAATGAACATCCATGGCCACGGGCAATAAGGAAATAACAGTCTCCTGTTCAATTCAGTAGGTTCAATACTTTCAAGGAAGAGAACTTCTAAGAGACTCTGAACGGGAGTGTAGAATCAAAATTCTGTACTTTGGATGATTTCTGCCCCCTGCTGGATGTGTGGAGTAGAGCATTATATTCAGCCACTTGTGTAGAAAACCTGGCTTTTCAAAGATGGTGTCATTTATTATAGCAGAAACATACTGCTGAGCTTTTGCTGAAATTCACTGAAATTTTTCTGAGTCTCAATTTGTTTTTATTTTTCCTATACTTTTTTTTAACATCTTTATTGGAGTATAATTGCTTTACAATGGTGTGTTAGTTTCTGCTGTATAACAAAGTGAATCAGTTATACATATACATATATCCCCATATCTCTTCCCTCTTGCGCCTCCCTCCCTCCCACCCTCCCTATCCCACCCCTCTAGGTGGTCACAAAGCACCGAGCTGATCTCCCTGTGCTATGCGGCTGCTTCTCAATTTTGTTTTGAAATACCTCCTTTTAAAGAACCTAATCTTATTTCTGAGCTTGTTTAATAGTCTTAGTATTTTTTTAAAGTGGTAAGTTTACAGGTACAGTTCTTGCTATGTTCTGAATTTCATATTCTGTCAACACAGGCATAATTTATTATTTCCTTTGTAAGAACTTTTTCCTTTCAGAAAATTTTAATAATTGTTCCTAGGAAATCCTCTTAAGGATTTTGGGTTTTTTTGCACGATATTCCTGGTTTGCTCATATGTTATGATATGACTCTCTGTCTCTCTCTCTATCTCTCTCTCTGTCTCTGTCTCTCTCTCTGTCTCTCTCTCTCTCTCTATCTATATATATATATCCTAATGATTAATACTATATTAACTCCATAGTTAGTATTTCCAAAGGGGCTCTATGTTTCATACTAGTTTATGTGGTATCAGCTAATGTGGTATCACCTACTAAGTTCATGGGATAGGCCACAAGTGAAAAATGGGTCTCTGGAAGCTAAAACAGATGTAGAAATCCATGGGCAGCAGATTTCACATTTTACAATCTTTTAGGCCTTCACTGAGCTTTTTCTACTATGCCCAGTTATCTGTTTTCCCTGTTACCAGTAATAAAATTGGCAAAGGATACCAGGGATAGCCAGACTGAGAGTAATTAGTAATAACCATAATAGTAGTAGTAATAGTAGTAGAGTTTCTAAGAATGAGAGAAGAGATACTAAACTATATAAAGCAAACCGGCCCTAAGAAAGAAGGCATCACTGTATTGTAACACAGTGATATTCCTTCAGTGTATTATGTCTAAAATGTAGTAAGTGTATATAATACATTATTCACTGTAGTTACATTAGGGAAGGATTTACATTTAAAGGAATTTTTTTTTTTTTTTTTACTTTCTCACGTAATAACATTTCAGGTATTTGGAAAGTCTGCACCATCTGACAATGCCTGTTAAATGAGGCGTCACTGAATTTATTTCTTGAATGCCAAATAATGCTCTTTTTTCTTTTAAATAAAATTCTCACCCATTATGTGATACTATCCTTTTGTTCTCTGCTCTTTTTCTTTTTATGTTTCCTTGAGAAATGGTTTTGTTTTTTTGGTTTGGGGATAATTAGCAGTTTGTTGTTGTTGTCATATCTTACTTGTTTTTTAAGAAGAAATAATTAAAACACAGTGTCTGAAAAATCTCAGGGTGGATACACAGTCAGGAAACAAGTAATCCCTAGAATACATAAAGTATATTCATTGAATAAGAGGATAGCATGTTGAAAAATTCTGATGATCTGCCTATTTACCCTATAAAGGTGAACTGATTTTTTCACGATCTAAAGTGGATAACAGTATGTATCATTTGGGGGCCATTGATTGCTTTAATAATCTTCCCTTTATAGAAAAGATGGCCAGGTCTAATAATAGCTCTGCATACCATACCATACGCACAACACACAGACACACACAGCTCCGGTATGCTTCTGTACTCTCCTGATACGTTTTTTTTCAGAATACTTAAAGTACTCACTGAGAAGTGCTTTGGAAAATCTTGGATGGTTACTCATAAAGGAATTTTTTTTTTCAGAGGTCTGCCTCAGTAAAAAGAAAAAAATTCAGGGCTTAGCATTTCGAAGATAATTTGGGTTTATAATCTGGAGAGATCCCCTTATCGTAGAGTTCTGCTGGGTCCTTTAAAAACAGGCAGAGAGATGAATCCATTTGCATCTCTTCTAAATACCTGCTCATTTTTTTCTTCTTTCTGTTTTTTTCCTTTAAGACATGACAATGGATGAAGTCCGAGAATTTGAACGAGCCACTCAGGAAGCCACCAACAAGAAAATTGGCGTTTTCCCCCCTGCCATTTCTATCTCCAGCATTCCCCTGCTGCCTTCCTCAGTCCGCAGTGCCCCTTCCAGTGCTCCATCCACTCCTCTCTCCACAGATGCACCAGAATTTCTGTCAGTTCCCAAAGATCGGCCCCGGAAAAAGTCTGCCCCAGAAACTCTCACACTTCCAGACCCTGAGAAAAAAGCCACCCTGAATTTACCTGGCATACATTCTTCAGATAAGCCATATCGGCCCAAATCAGAGTAACTTCATAAGAATATTTCATGGGGTTTTATATTTTCGGTTTGGGGTCTTGTTTTTTTTTTTTTTTTTTTTTTTTTTTTTTTTTTTTTTGATATAGAAAAAGACTGCTTTGTCACTCAAACATGTCCCTTTGATCTCTTGAGTGTGCATGTAGTTAAGTAATTTCACATATGATCCCTTAAGTATGCCACACAGCATCATATTAGATGTAAAATGTAAGACTGGCAAAGGACAGAAGGGATCTTCTGTAGCCACAGCTGGATGCCAGGGAGGAAGCCTTGTTTATTGGGCATTTGATGAGGTTGGCATGGACTTCAAGGGTAAATAAATGAAAACTTTGCACCACTGTGTTACAAGGTGTAGTGAAATAGCGAAGTCAGTTTCCTCCCATCAAACCTGAAATTCTCAAAAATATTCTCAGGTGTAACATACCTAATTGTTAAATTTTGAACTGCTCCTTACCAATACTTGAATACCAGTAGTTACTGAGATTCCTATTTGGGTTAGTCTGACTCAGGATTTGGGGCCTAATTAACTCTTTAAATTTTTTGGAAATTTTAATTATCAACGTGTAGATGCTCCAAGTGCAATTAACAATAACTTATTTATACCTTTCACAGAATTTAATAAAGATTCCACTTGTTTCTGTCTTTTAATAACTTTCCCCTTCGTGCCCTTGTGGCCTCAGAAATCTTTAAGAATTTACATGGATGAATGTGACCATAACTGTCTGATTTTGGGATGGTTTGGTTCAGGAACCAAGAGGCCCAGGTGAGGCAAACGTCTTTTTTTTTCTACACATACCAACGAACCTTGACCTATCACCTTCCGTCATCCTTTAAGATTCTCAGAATTTGCAATTAATTGAGTAGAATTCATTGACTCTTTGCCCATTCAAAGAAGTTCAAGGATAGAGTAAGCTACCTGGACTTTAACACCATCAGAGTTGTCTCCCATCCCCTTCCTCATTTTACTCTTAATAACACCCAGACCTCCCTGGAACGGATTGCCCATCACTAGACCTTAGAAAAGATTGTCATTCTCTTGCTCCTTCCTTGAAATCCAAATATTGGGAATGTCACAGAAGTTGAGTGAATGCAGTCAAGTGGGAGGAGAAAATGAGCAGAATGGCTGACTCCTATCTGTAGAGTAAAAAGGAAAAGTGATAAAAGATGCCCCTCTGTCTAGCTTTCTTTTCTGAGAGTATTGGTAATGCAAAATTAGACTCGAGGTTGACGGGAGACAAGATCACTCACCAAAGTGGCAGAAAGAGAACTCTCCTTTGATCTAAAGAGAAGACTGCCACCTTCGCACCTCACTGCCTTTAAACAGAAGGAAGAGCAAACAGAATCTAGCATTTCCTTTTGTCCTCCAAGAGAGGAAGAGAACAAGGCAATTGGGCAACTCCAAGGCCCCAGCTAGCCTTCCTGACCATAACCTCCAACCTCAGGAAAGGGACCTTCCCCAAACACAGATCCCAAAGGACACTACATAGACCAAGGAGGGTATCCTCCTCCTCTTACACAGCCTCGCAGCCAGTGGACCCTGCCTGCTTCTCTCTCTCAGAGCATAGCACTCTGCCTAGTGTCCTTCCAGTTCACAGACTCTCCCAAGGTGCAGGTGCTGGCCCCACGAGCCCAGCACCAAGTGTTCTAAGTCATATGTCAGATTGTCAAGATCATTTCTTTATAGGTTGACATTTAGCTTAATAAATAAATAAATAAACCCAGAACTCAAAGGGAACCCGTTGCAAATAGCGTAGATCAACAGTGCATCTCTTCCCTAGGAATGACAGCACCATAGTAAGACACCGCCTTTGCATGGTATGGTAGCATGATTTTTGCTTGTGGGAAAACTCAATCTTTTATCAAGACCTCTTGGACTTCTCAATGGCTCCCTTTCGACACAGTAGCACTTAAGAATGTTCCCCTTTGGAAGTAAAATTCTCCTTTCAGAAGACAGTGACATAGTGTGTATATTTGCTTACCATTTGCAAGCTGAGATCAGGATGGGGTGGGATCGTGATTTTTGCATGGAATGAATTTATTTTGTGCGTGCTGTTCACACATCTGGACCTAGTTTTTCTGTTGATGCCATTGCTAATTTTCCATTTTTGTAAAGTAGCTTCTGCTATCAAGGTCAGCAATTCTATGTGCTTTAGAAAGCTAATTTCTGGTTTCCTACTGTGAGTTTTCTTTCTCTTATAACCAGTATAGTACCACAGACATTACTTGCAAAACTACCACTGATAGTGTGATTCTTAGCCAACAAATATGTGTGCTCTTAAAGTATGTTGAGTTTTTCTGTCTACATGTGGTTTGTGTGCATTTTCACGGCGGGGAGGGGTGCAGATATTCCTTTAGCTGCTTTGAATATTTAATCCAGTCATCACAAGGCATAAATGACTTCAGTATTTTATTTGTCTTGATTTTCAAGTGTCATTTCACAGTCTCCATACATGAATTTGTTTATTGTGGGGTACAAGCCTGCGATGAATGTGTATATAGAACATTATTAATTCCTATAAGGCTGGAAATTAAATGGCTGCATGATGGAAATTTAGAAGAAAAAACAGAAACTTGAATTCATTAAGCATGTTTAGGGGAAGAATAGAATCTTAACTCGGTGCCTCTGTCTGCAATGTGGAAACCTTCAACCTTGTTCACCAAAATTGTATTATACCTGTATATATATAAATATAGTGAACCCGACACCACCAGTTTTAAGTCTCTGGTAGCCAAATTAAAATAAATAATCCACAAAATAACACGTATGTTCACCCGATTTTTGTCTCATGTTAGTGGAGACCATCAGAATGACCATAAATTTCATTACTTTGGATGGACTTCAAATTACAAAATGCCCTTGTGCTTTTCATTGGCTATAGTACAGCACTGTTGCTTTAGCTGTGCTTTCCCAGGATAAGAAGGCCTTGGTGTTTTTACTGCATAAACTTTGTCAGAAGTCAGCTCTGAAGACCATTTCATTTTCCTACTTTTGGGCTGGAATAAGACAAAGCAAAGAGGAAGCGTAACAACAAAGGAATCCGTGACATTTTTGTTACTACGTGATAACCAAAACAATATGAGTTCACTGGTGAACGAATTTATAAACCCTTCTATTTTGGTCTTGCACTTGTGTGAGGGAAAATGGCTTTAATTTATTTGGAGGTATTTATTAGCCGTGTTTTTGGTTGTGAAAATAAATCTCTAAATAGCACAAGTGTGTGTGTCTAATGTAGACACTTAAAAAACACAAAAAGACCCCCAAAAGTTATTATGTGGTTTTCTTCCAAGACACTGTAATAAACAGTGACTTAAGAGAATAGATTCTGACACTTCTCAAGAAATCATTTTTCCATGAAAATTTCAAGGCTAATGGATTTATGCGTATTTTAAAATTCTACTCGCCTTAGCATCTTTTGGCTCAGAGACGACACGTCACTGGCTGGCATAGGTCAACGACAATTTTACTTTTCAGAAGGGCCAGAGAATAATTTACTCCACGTGTAATACGTACTCAGATAATCCAATAGGGAAAGATTGTTTAAATAGTTTTAGTCCCTTTCTGATCATCTGATTCAGTAGGCTGGGTGACGATATGCCATCTAAGCCATAATTCTTGAAATTAAAAAAAAACCAGTGGCTGCACTTGATCATAAATCATTTAAAACTATTATTTCCTGCTGAAACCGAGTGTTACACTAGAGCACGGCAATGGCATACAGAGGCAACACATACCAGATTCTTCTGTGTTCTACCTTCAAAACAATCTTTCATTTGAAATGTAAGTGTTTAAGCTTTTTAGGAGTTAGTGCAATAAGAGAATGTGAATATGTTGAGACCTTTCCAGATGCTGTTATTGTTACTTTGTCGTTAACAAATGCTTTAGGAGAAGCCTCAAAATGTTTTTGCTTAAAATTGAAAGCCTGTCTGTTGAATTGCAAGTCTCCCTTCAGTTTGTGTGTGTCACCAAGGAGAGGTTCTTTGAGTTGATGTTATACCTGTGCCACTTGTATGTAGCTTCAAGTATAATTTTTAGCGTTTACATTTCGAGCTGAGATCTTGATTAAATGAGTCAATATACCACTGCCACAGCTGAGGGACCAAGTTTTGGGATGCACAGTGTTATAGACAGCAAGCAAAGCAAACAAAATTCATCCTCACATACGCCATCCTCCTGTGTCATTTTATGGCTGTTTTGTGTTTTTTTCCCAGTTATTTATTATTGATAATAACTTACTTTTTCTTACATTCTGTTGTAAATAAAGTACAAAGCAATCTTCTTTCCAAGTGTAGCTTCCTCTCTCTCTCAGATCTTCCCAAGGGAATGTTAACTATTGGGAACTTGGGGGTTGATGGGAAAGAAGCTATCAAGGGAGAAAGAACAAGCCAAAGGCTGGTACTTAGACCCAGTTCTAGGGGACTTGTGTGCAAAGAAGCCTGGCCTGCTAATAGGCGTATGGTGTCTTCAGCGCTGGGCCCTTGGTTAGAAATGCCTGGGTGCCAGCTCTAACTATCCAGCCAAAAAATACCCAAGGTGAATATAACCCAGTGGGATACACATGCAAACTCATCCATCCACCCATCAGGTGCTTGGTTACCCCTCATCAAATGTGAGGCAAGGGTCTTGAGTGGTAACCAAGATAAAGCATCCCCCAGGGAATCTGTAGGAACACCACCTGAGGGGGCCACCAGATTCTCTCCACCGCAGGGCAAGCCAGGTAAGCTGAGCTGAAATGACTGATCTGACGGTGGTTTCTCCATCTCAAGTAGCTCCTGTTGTTCACAAAAGCGTCCTCTGGGGACAGGAGGAGGAGCACAGAAATGCTTTAGCACCCATTTTGCAATAGGCTCCTCGGAGCTTAAGCAGAGACACACCTCTCCCTCCTATTCAATCCTGTAACGCATGTCAATATCCATTTTATTTTTATTGAAGTACAGTTGATTTACAATGTGTTACTTTCTGCTGTACAGCAAAGTGATTCAGTTATACATATACATATATATATTCTTTTTCATATTCTTTTCCCTTATGGCTTATCACAGGATATTGAATATAGTTCCCTGTGCTGTGCAATAGGACCTTGTTGTTTATCCATTCTATATATAATAGTTTGCATCTGCTAATCCCAAACTCCCAATCCTCCCTCCCCCACCCCCCATCCCCCTTGGCAACCACAAGTCTATTCTCTATGTCTGTGAGTCTGTTTCTGATTTGTAGATATGTTCACTTGTATTATTTTTTAGATTCCACGTATAAGTGATATCATATGGTATTTGTCTTTCTCTGTCCGACTTACTTCACTTAGTATGATCAACTCTAGGCCCATCCATGTTGCTGCAAATGGCATTATTTCATTCTTTTTGATGGCCGAGTAATATTTTGTTGTATATATGTACCACATCTTCTTTATCCATTCCTCTGTCGATGGACATTTAGGTTGCTTCCATGTCTTGGCTATTGTGAATAGTGCTGCTGTGAACATAGGGGTGCATGTATCTTTTTGAATTAGAGCTTTGTCTGGGTATATGCCAAGGAACATCCACATTGTGTGCCTTAATCTCTGATTGTGCCAGGCCACAGCTTCCTCTAACAGTGCACTACAACTACACTGAAGATGGTTGCCAGATCATGTACACTAATTCAGTTAATTAAAACATGCTTGAGTTTCAAGCTGCAAATTCACCATTACCACTCCTGCCCTGCCATTTTTTAAAATTTTTATTTATTTATTTATTTATTTATTTATTTTTGGCTGCATTGTGTCTTCGTTGCTGCGGCGCAGGCTTCAGCAGTTGTGGCACGTGCTGCCCTGCCTTTTCATTTGTTCTTCAAAACACACGAACTTCCCACACATAGTTGCTGGCTGAAAGCGAACTCGGTACAGCCAGGCTGGCTGTTTCTTCCTGGGGCCAAACTATATAGGTTGCCTGATGTTAAATGTATAGATATTTATCCCATCACCAGTTTCCCTGTACAGCTTTTAATCATGATGTTATCTCATTTGAGTGTTACTCTTAGATTTCTGCACACCCACATTCTTTTCTAAAACTTCCTGTTTCCTTCACTATATTCACTTGGGATTTTTTGCCTCCAACTTCCAACTGTACCTTGGCCTCTCAGGTTTAAGATCAATCATGTATCGTTTCTCCTAGCCCTGATCTGAAATATCCCTAAATGAAAATTTTAGTCTCAAGCCTGAAGCTTTGATGGCTTTGGAACAACAATCAACCTATGTGTACGTGTACATTCGTGTGCATGTGCGTGCGTGTGTGTGTGTGAGCCTGTAACTTGTGTGGCTGATCCAGACAAGCCCTGTTTACAAGTTTATTATATTGACTTTCTCTGCTTAATTTTTAGCCCTCTAGTATTCCACACCTCCATAAATTCTCCCTTTTCTACAGCATCTAATCTAGTAGGATATCTCCTTCAAGTCCAAACATTTAACTACTTCTTCACTTGGGAAAACTGGAAACGGCCTGGAACTAACTTTGCCTTAATGTTCTTGCCCAGTCCCAGCATGGAGGACTTGAGCTAATAAGTAGCCAAAGAAACTGGACGTGGCCTCAGGTCCTTCTGAATCCAGCCATTCGGTACAGCAACATTACACAGCTGAATCAAACACCTGGAATTTAGGGGATAATTATGTTTAACTAGAAATACCAGCTGTCTTCACTAAAGGCAGACACTAAGGACCGGGAATCATCATTTCCCCCTCTTTTAACTTATAGAAAGGAGATTTGGCCATCTGTTACTCAAGGGTGTTTGAGGGCAGACAAATCTGGACCTTTGTGATTTTTTTTAAAAAATTGTATTCCAAAATTACTTTCCTGTGCCCAGGGGATTCTGCATGCAAGATGCTGACAGTTTACTGCTCTTTAGCAACCCTTGGGACTCACTCTGTGGTCTTTAGCACACAAGTGATTATATTCAGAGCAGTCCAAAGATAGCTTCCTGCTCTCCATGTGCAGTCTGCTGTTAAAGCCAGTCGTCAGTACTAACGTGTGCTGTACCTCTTCCTAGAACACAGCTTGGAAATTTAGAAACATGTCTATGAGTTTGAATTTTCCCACTCTTATCTTAGGGTTATTCCATTTCTTTGCATCTTGTTAAAATCTATTATACAGACCCAAGATCGTGAATTTTCTTTTCACCTTCATTAAGTACTTTGGAATTTGCTCTTTCTTCTGTGGAAGGTAGCTCATAGATGCATACCTTTCTACAAAACACTTCAAGGATTTTGAATTATCTTATAAACACCTTTACATTTGGTACATAGCATGGCCATCATTTTCATAGCTGTGTAATATTCCATTGGGTTGGAAATCTATCATTTACTTAAACATTCCTTTAGTATTTGGCATATAGGTTATTTTCTGGATTTTGTTATATAGGGTTGTTAGGAACATCTTTGTAATATAGTTTATGTCTTTTTTAAAAAGATTTTTTGATGTGGACCATTTTTTAAAGTCTTTATTGAATTTGTTACAATGTTGCTTCTGTTTTATGTTTTGGTTTTCTGGCCACATGGCATGTGGGATCTTAGCTCCCTGACCAGGGATCGAACTTGCACCCCCTGCAATGGAAAGCCATGTCTTAACCACTGGACCACCAGGGAAGTCCCTATGTCTTCTTTCTAATTATTTGTTTTGGATAAATTCCCAGAAATTGAATTACTAGGTCAAAGGATATAAATATTTTTATGACTTTGAGTGTTTACTGACAATATCTCTTCTGTAGAAAATTGTACCAATTTACAATTCCACTGAGAGTATATGAATAAGAACATTTGTCTTTTTTTTTTTTTTTTTTTTTGCGGTACACGGGCCTCTCACTGCTGTGGCCTCTCCAGTTGCGGAGCACAGGCTCCGGACATACAGGCTCAGCGGCCATGGCTCATGGGCCCAGCCGCTCTGCGGCATGTGGGATCTTCCCGGACCGGGACACGAACCCGTGTCCCCTGCATCGGCAGGCAGACTCTCAACCACTGCGCCACCAGGGAAGCCCCTAGAACATTTGTCTTTTTAAACAAGTATTTGTAGTTTTAAAATTTCACTATTCTCAAGTTATTAAGCAATGGCTAGCATCCACTTCCCACGTAAGTCCTTTGTTTGTTTAATATCTTAATACTCTCTTTTGGGGTGTTCATATGATGAAGGGCAAGTCTAGACAAAGAAGTTCTCTGATTTATTTAAATGTTCAGTGCCTTCCCTAGCTTAGAAATGTTGACTGGCTACTACAGAAAGAAAAGCATAAGGAATTGCATTTAATTGAATAAACAAACATCAATTTTTTTAATTTTTATTTTATGTAGGGGTATAGTTGATTTACAATGTTGTGTTAGTTTCAGGTGTACAGCAAAGTGGTTCAGTTATACATATGCATATATCCATTCTTTTTCAGGTTCTTTTCCTGTACAGGTTATTACAGAACATTAAGTAGAGTTCCCTATGCTATACAGTAGGTCCTTGTTGATTATCTATTTTACATATTCTATTGTGTATATGTTAATCCCAACCTCCTAATTTATCCCTCCCCACAGGCTTTCCCCTTTGGTAACCATAAGTTTGTTTCCAGAGTCTGTTTCTGAACAAATATCAATTTTAAGTGATTTTGTTTTCAAGCTTTCATTGATAACAAACATTTAATGCATTTTTACTTGAGTATTTCCTGAAAACTACCATATATGTGCCAACAAGTTTTGTTTGGTTGGTTTTTCTGCTTGTTTTTTTTAACCAAGAGAGAATCAAATTAAAAACTCGAGAATTTTAGTTTAGAATCAGTGATTTCCTGGTTCTAATAGAACCTTGGTAAGGACAGAGCAGAGTCCTTTCAAAGTCTTTTCATTTAACTTCTTGGAAAGAATGCGATGATGGATTGCACACATGCTCCAAAAAGGAAGGTAACAGTCTGTGTGTCATCCCCTCCTGAGCCACGTGAGAGTCATTCCTGGGGAATAGAGAATTTTTCTCAGGGAGAATGGCCATTTCTCACTCATAATAAGGACAAGGTATCAGGTTTACCCGCAAGTTAGTTCAGAATCTGACTGCAGTCTTTACTTTTTTGTTGTCAGTGTTGTGTGTGTGTGTTTAATATTTATTTATTTTATTTATTTTTTTGGCTGTGTCGGGTCTTAGTTGCAGCATGCAGGATCTTTGTTGAGGCATGTGAGATCTTTCACTGTGGTGCAGGCTTCTCTCTAGTAGTGGCGTGCGGATTTTCTCTCTCTAATTGTGGCACGCAGGGTCCAGAGCTCGTGGGCTCTGTAGTTGAGGCACGTGGGCTCAGTAGTTGTGGAGAGCAGGCTTAGTTGCCCCGCAGTGTGTGGGATCTTATTTCCCCGACCAGGGATCAAACCTGCGTCCCCTGCATTGGAAGGCAGATTCTTTACCACTGGACCACCAGGGAAGTCCCAGTTTTTGTGCTGATGTCAACTTTCTATTTTGAAATAATTATAGATGCAAAGGAAGTTACAAAGAAATGTACATGGATGTCCTATACACACTTAACCCAGCCTCCCCCAATGATAACAGCCTGTATAACTACCATACAATATCACAACCAAGAAACTGACATGGGTACAATCCATAAAACTTATTCAGATTTCACCAGTTTTACATGCACCCTTTTGTGTGTGTGCAAGTGTGTATGTGTTTGGTTCTATGCAATTTTATCACCTGTTTAGCTTCATGTAACTACTGCCACATTCGATACACGGAACTATTCTATCACTGCAGAACTCGCGAATACTGTCCCTTTATAGCCAAGCCCCCTCACCCCAACCCCCTCACCTTGCCCCACAAAACCTTTACTTTTAAAAACAAACAAAGGGCTTCCCTGTTGGCACAGTGGTTAAGAACCCGCCTGCCAATGCAGGGGACACGGGTTCGAGCCCTGGTCTGGGAAGATCCCACATGCCGCAGAGCAACTAAGCCCATGTGCCACAACTACTGAGGCCGTGTGCCACAACTACTGAAGCCTGCGCGCCTGGAGCCTGTGCTCCGCAACAAGAGAAGCCACTGCAATGAGAAGCCTGAGCACCACAATGAAGAGTAGCCCCCACTCACCTCAACTAAAGAAAACCTGTGCACAGTGACGAAGATCCAACACAGCCAAAAATAAATTAAATAAATAAATTTATTAAATAAATAAAAATAAAAACAAAATATATCATTGAGGCCATATCAGTTTTTCTTTCTACTAAAACATGCTCATTACAGCTTTCAAACATTTTTTTCTTTTGGCTATTTTTAAACTGCGGTAAAATATACAAAGGATAAAATTTACCATTTTAACTATTTGTAAGTGTACAATTCAGTGGCATTAAGTATATTCACAATGCTGTGCAATCATCACCACTCATTTCCATAAATTTTTCACCATCCCAAACAAACTCTGTACCCAATAAACAATAACTCCCTATCCTTCCCTCCCTCTAGCCCCCAATAGCCTCTGTTCTACTTTCTGTCTCTATAAATTTGCCTATTCTGGATATTTTCTATAAATGGAATCATACAATATTTGTCCTTGTGTATCTAGCTTATGTCACTTTGCATAATGTTTTCAAGTTTCGTTCATTTTATAGCCTGTATCAGACATTTTAAAGGATTGTTTTGTGAGAGAAAACTATCTGATAAGCTGGTAAACATACTTTCCTGTGTATTGCATTTTTTTTTTTTTTTTCTTTTTGCTGTATGCGGGCCTCTCACTGTTGTGGCCTCTCCCGTTGTGGAGCACAGGCTCCGAACGCGCAGGCCCAGCGGCCATGGCTCACGGGCCCAGCCGCTCCGCGGCATATGGGATCCTCCCAGACTGGGGCACGAACCCGTATCGCCTGCATTGGCAGGCGGACTCTTAACCACTGCGCCACCAGGGAGGCCCTGTATTGCATTTTTTAACAGAAGTTTTCTAAAGCTGTGTGATGTTGGCAAATCACTTCATCTTTCTGAGTGTTCATTTCTTCAAGTGTAACAGTGGCATATTTTATATCTTAATGGCAGGTATGTAAAAATAAGATTGCCACTTGGTAACAGAAGCTGCTGCTGAAGAATCATGAGAAAAAGAGAGGGTACAGGCAAATTCAAATAAAAGCTCCATGATAAAGAGCAGGTAGGGACTTCCCTGGTGGTGCAGTGGTTAAGAATCCACCTGCCAATGCAGGAGACACAGGTTCAAGCCCTAGTCCAGGAAGATCCCATGTGCCGCTGAGCAACTAAGCCCACGCGCAACAACTACTGAAGCCTGCATGCCTAGAGCCTGTGCACCGCAACTACTGAGCCCGTGCACCACAACCACTGAGCCCATGTGGTGCAGCTACTGAAGCCCGTGCACACAGAGCCCGTGCTCCGCAACAAAAGCCACCGCAATGAGAAGCCCATGCACTGCAAGGAAGACCCAACGCAGCCAAAAATAAATAAATAACATTTAAGAACTTAAAAAAAAGAAAGAGCAGGTAGCTCATGAAGAAGTGAGGATGGCTGTTCCCTAGAGCTCCATCATTATGTGAGCTCCTTTCATTTTGAGTCTATTTTGAGTGAGTCTCTTCCTTTCAACCACACGAGGTAGCTAAAAGCAGTTGGGAAGTAGGTTGAAATGTCATTTCTAGAAACAAGTTTTCCAAAGGAAACTTATGTAAGAAATGCAAATTTGTATTCCTTTTCTAGGACTTAAACAAACATTAACAACACCTCGAGTAAAAAGAATGGTGTTTCAAGAATAAGGTGAAAGATGTTTCTGCTCGAAAAGAATGGTACAGATGAATCCAGACATGCAAAACCTGCTTCATTTCCATGCATGCAAGTTGTAAAATAATTATGTTTTACTCCAGTAAAGAGAATTAAATGAGGGTGCTTCGATTTTTAAAACAACAACAACAAACTGACTAATTCAGTTTATCTGGTGGGTCAATAGTGTGTTATATTCAGATTCTTTTGAGCAATATGATGTTATTGTCAGAATATAAAAATGTCAAAAACTTCCCTTTTTTCTGATATGCTAGGTCTAATTTACATCTAGATGAAAAAGCTTTTTAGCATAATAAGATACCCTCCCCAACCTGATGAATAGCTTTTGAGCCAGATCTGATTAGTACACAGAAAAGTTTAAGAGAAAGGCCAAAACTTTGTTAATTTGTTTTGCTAAGTAATACCAGCACCTCAGCTGAAACTCTTCATTGATTCCTTTTAAATAAAATTAAACCAAATGTACCCAAAGAAGCATCCATAGCTTAAACATTAACCTCTTCAAATCTGGATCCAAATATGAATCAATTATTTTCATTGTTTTGGGTGAGTTCCTTTCCTTCCCCTCCTCACTGCATCTTCCTTGATCCTTCAAGTGAAAACCAAGGAAAGGTGGATTAAAAAGTAATATCTTCCGAGGGGACAATCTGAGAGTCTTTCTTCCCAGAGGGAGTGTTGGAACCTATAAAGGGGACCCCTAAGATGTCACGTGGTATTCTCTTCTCTCCTATTTGGAGGCATTTGCTATTTTACTTTCCTCTAAAAGGTGGTCTCCAGCTCAAACATCTGGGTTATTCATAATGGCTGTACACATAATGGCTCTCTAACCCTAGTCCCAGCCTCCATAATGCCTGCCACTGGGTCTCCAAGACCTTCCCTCAAATCCACCTCCCCATCGCCTACCCCCACTGAGACAATGGAAGCCACCACCCTTGTCTAGATTCTAGCAGATAAAGATGTCTTTCTGGGACTTCCCTGGTGGCCCAGTGGTTGGGAGTCTGCCTGCCAATGCAGGAGACATGGGTTCGAGCCCTGGTCTGGGAGGATCCCACATGCTGAGGAGCAACTAAGCCCGTGTGCCACAACTACTGAGCCTGTGCTCTAGAGCCTGAGAGCCACAACTACTGAGCCCACGTGCCAAAAAAAAAAGAAGAAGAAAAGATGTCTTTCTGACATCCCAAACTCTAGAAAACATTTTCCTATTGAACCATGTTCTCTGGGGTTTTGAACGCTAACATAAAGGTGATACTTATGGTCCTTCAGCTGCACTGAGGTTTGCCTGGTTTCCCTAAAGAGCGTGAGGAAATTTGGACTGAGTTCAAAACAATTGACTCTCAAACTAGCTTTGGGAATGTAGCTCTTCTAGAGTTTGGGGATTCCTTGTGTGTGTGCATATTTTTAATAACACTTATAGATACTAATTAAATGTAATTCAGGGAAGAAGTCATCTGTTTTTTGAGATAATGAATTTAATTTTACTGGAATTAAATCTAATTTAGTTCCATAAAAAATAATTTATTGATATGAAAACACTACATAAACTGCAAAATTCTAAGCATAAGTGGCCACTCTATTTCCAAACATTAAAATTTAGATGAGAAAAAAAACTAGGTATAACTAACATTTGCCATGAAGAGAGCCCCCCAAAAAAATGTTTAGCAGAAAAGTGGAAATGTTTATGTCAAAAGCACCAACCCTCTTGCTCCTTTCCTACTGACTTCATTACTAAGACAAAACGTAAGCAATTTATAAATCTGTATTTATACAAAAAAAGGTAGTCAACTAAAAGTTTAAGTTAAGAATAGAATGAAATTATTTTGGAGGGCTGGTTGAGGAGGAGGGGCTTAGTTGCATTGCTTGTCTTTAATCCATACACACCCTCATCCTTACTCATGGGACATGGGAGTGGTGGGAAACAATTCCCAGAGAGCTGAACAGGGGCCTAGCCCAGACCCACTTGACCTTTCCCTTAGAAGCAATTCCACAAATAAGCCCATCAGTACCCACCCCCAGGCTGCCCCATTTGCCAGACCAAATAGAGTTTAGGAGTAGAAAGAGTTTAAGCAGCCTCAAACCTCTTCTTTAGCCCCATCCCCAAAACATTGAGGCAAACTATTAAGTTACCCTCCTCCTAGGCTGACCTGGGTGCTTTATCTTCAGCCTGCATCCCCTCCTGACCCTCCTAGTGAACTGGGTCACAGGGCCAATCTCGGCTTTGGTCCTCATTCTTCATTCTGGTCCTGATATAATTTATTCTATAATCTAGTACAGTCTTTCATCCTTTTTTTCTTTTTCCTTTCCTTCCTTCCTTCCTTTTTTCCTTTCATGGTGCCTGTTATGTAGCAGACACTAGGAGAGCACAGGGGACACAGAAGTGAGCAAAAATAAATCTGGTCTCTCACCTTATTGTTTAATGGAAAAGATATATAATACTTACATAATCACACAAATAAATGTGTAACTGCTACTTGATACAGGGTCAGCGAAGGAAAGTTACATCATACTAGGAGAGCATAGAACACAAGGAAAAGAGGGCTATTCAGTGGAGACTGAGATGTGAAAAGTATGCGGCAGTTAGTTGATTTAGGAGAAGCTAAAAGCATTCCCAGCAAAGGAAATAGCATGTACAAAGGCCCTGAGGTGGGAGAGGGCATAGCCTATTCCAAAACAATATAGCTTGAGTCAGGAAACAAGGGATATTTGATGAGAGGTGAGGCAGGAAAGAGTAATAGGGGTCAGATCTTGCAAAGCCCTTGTGGAAAAGGTTGCCAGATTTACCAAATAAAAATGCAGGATGGGGACTTCCTTGGTGGTCCAGTGGTTAAGACTCTGCATTTCCACTGCAGGGGGTGCATGTTCGATCCCTGTTCGGGGAACTAAGATCCTGAGTACTGCATGGCATGGCCAAAAAACAGGATGCCAGGTTGAATTTAATTTCGGATACGCAATGAATAATTGCATAGGATATATTTACTAAAAAATTATGTGTTATCTGAAATTCAGATTCAACTGGGCATCCTGTGTTTTGTTTGGCAGCCCTACTTGTGGGTCAGGTAAGGATTTGATCTTGTTCATCTTGAGGCCAAGGTATTAAAGTATTTTAAGCAGAGGTGGCATAATCTGATTAGAATTGTAAATAGATCATACTGGCTACAGATTGGAAGGGGGCAAGTGGAGAAGCAGGGAGACAAGGAAGCAATTACAGTGGCCAAGTAAGAGGGGCTTGGACTTGAGGGGTGGCGGTGGAGAAGGAGAGAGGTGAGCCACTGGAGTGAATTTTAGAAGATAAAATCAACAGCACTTGGGATCTACTCGGTTCCCATTGCTTTAGACACCTTCCATGTGCCGATGAGGCCCAAATCTACATCTCCAACCTGAGCCTCTGCCAGGGATGCCAGGATCCGATGAGCTACCCACTTATTTGGCATCTCAAACTGAACACAGTCAAAATAGAACTCTGGGTCTACCTCCTCAAACCACTCCCTGCGAAATCATCTCCTTCCCCTTGTCAGTAAAGAACATCCCAACCCACCTGGTCCCTCAGGCAAACATGCCCTTAATTCCTCTCTTCCTCTCACTGCCACACTCAATCTATCTGCCATCCTGTTGACCCTACCCACTAAATCCCATCCTGAATTGGTGCATTTTTTTTCTATCTCCACTATTATCACCTACCACAAACCACCGTCTGTTGCATCTAGAACAATGAGCCTCAAAACTGGTATATCTATTTCTACTTTTATTCACCTCTGAACCATTCTCCACTTGGGAGCAAGGATGATCTTTTCGAAACAGAAGTCAGACCTTAGCTTAACACCCTTCAATGACTCCTTATTGCATTTAGAATATGCCAACTCCTCATCCAGCTTACAGAGAGCCCTACAAAATTAAGGTCCCTGCCTGCCTCAATCTCATCATCATCTAGTCTCCCCCTCACCTGACCCCTTCTTGTCCATCAGATCTCAGTGGAAAGGTCTCATCTTTAGGGAGACTTTTCTTGAGCAGATTGTCTCCCACCACTGAACTGCGAGTTCTCTGAGAAGAAGAACTCCCCCTGTCTCCTTCGCTGTGGAATTCACAGCTCCTAGGCACTCATCAGTATTTGGGAAATGAACAAGTGCATTGGTACAGTTTGGATCTGGGAGACAAGGGAGGAGTTTCAGGGGTTTCCAACCAGATCTGAAGCCCTGTCCTGCTCTTGCTTCACCCTGATCCTCAGTCCAGTGACTGGAAACTACTTGCAGTGACCAGACCTTTCTCAGGGTGTTTATTCATTCACCTGCCAGCACTCCCTTTTACAGAGTTCTGGTCACTGTTCAGGGCTCCCCTGACTTCAACTTGGACCCCTGGTGATGACAAGTGGCCCAGCCCAAACTCTTCCTGAACATTGTTGGGTTTTGTGAGCATTTGACTCTGCCCACCCATCTAAAACCCCTCAACCCAGGTCTTTTCTCCCATTTCCCTATCCTATTGCAATTAAACCACAAATGCTTGCTTGACCTCAAATTCCAAACACAGCCATTGGGTTTTGGCATTCACTGGGAGGGCACTAGCATTAGACTGAAATGTATACAGATTATGAAAAAAGAGCTTAGATTCTTCCTTTATCTCTGATATTTGCTGTGGGAAACATCTTCAGAGGTGTCTGCCTGAGTGCCAGTAATATTGTCCAGTTCATTTCTGTGGCCTCAAAGGCATTTTGAGATTCTAAACCTGGAAAACATATCTCAGAGTAACTTAAACCTTTATTTAAGCACCACTAAAACTTCCATATAGGGCTTCCCTGGTGGCACAATGGTTGAGAGTCCGCCTGCCAATGCAGGGGACACGGGTTCGTGCCCCGGTCCGGGAAGATCCCACACGCCGCAGAGCAGCTGGGCCCGTGAGCCGTGGCCGCTGAGCCTGTGCGTCCGGAGCCTGTGCTCCGCAACGGGAGAGATCACAACAATGAGAGGCCCACGTACCGCAAAAAAAAAAAAAAAAAAAAAAACTTCCATATAATGTGGAGATTTGGTAGAATATATATATCTACCATCCATCTTGTTCTCAGAATGGTGCTTCTAGAAATGTTCCTTTGGCAAAGAATTTACTATATCCCATTCAAGCAATGCACAAGTCATCAACTGGCAACCTTCCATGAAAAATCTATAATGGGTAACATTCTCCCTTTTGAATATGGGCAGGCATCCCTACTATATAATTAGATTTATTCATTGTATATTTATCACCTGATTCTATTCTAGGAATTGAATGTGAGAGGCAGTATCTTCCCCCAGCCTTCATAGCTAGGCAGCCAAGCAGCATAAACATGACAAACCATCCAGATAGAATGAACATCCACAGCTCACATTAAAATGTACAGGGTCACAGCTGCCTTTGAAGACCAGCCCTTAAACGTCTCTAACCAGTGATGGATAGCCAGGCCTTGCTCTTGCTCATTGACCTTGATTGATTCATCTTGGAAGTGGAACATTTTGACCCATTCTTATCTTAGGCTAGGTTGCAGAAGACTCCTAGTGCCCTCATTACAGCTGGTGTCCTTCCAAAAAGGGCTGCAATCTTCTTAGACTCAAATTTACGGACAAACATGCCAGTGCAGTTCTGGGTTTCTCAATCTGTTAAGTCTTACTTTATCCTAATGGGTCAAGTGCGCTTCCCATTTATTGCAATGGCTTGCCATATAAGGGTGATTTATCCAACAAGCATGTATTCAACTCTTTATATGGATCAGATACAACTGCTGGTGCCATGAATACAAAGATGTAAAGTGACTCATTCAATCAAATGGCACATTTCTTACCGAGTGCCTACGAAGTGCTTGGAGATGAGGATGCATAGGCAGGTAGGACAGATAGGGACCGGCTACCCTCAAGAAGCTTATGATACAGTGGGGGAGCCTAGGTAATGAGCAAACAAATAGATAAAATAGTTTAAAACTGTGATAAAAAAGAAACAGATAAATTGAGTTGGGGGGTGGGGTGGGAGGATGGACACAATTTAGTTGATAACACTGATCCAAAAAGAGAAAGAAACAAAGAAAATTTAAAAATCTATCTCCAGTCGCATAATCTTTTCTAGGGCTAAAAATAAGAGTCCGAGTTGTTCCAATTCTTAGCGTCTGTAAGAAGTTCAGTAGCCTTCCTAGAGCAGCTGTTCTTTTCCTTGCCCTAAGGTCTCTTGGGTACCAGGAAGGTGGGGCTTAGTTTTCACTTCCAAGGTGAAAGCCCTCCCACGTTTGCTTCCTATTTTGACTCCCTCAGGGTCTTTACACCTAGCCCAGACTCCAGAACTCAGGAAAGCTTGCTCCATCTCTCTTTTCTGGAACCAGGAACTTTGATCTCGCCCTTCCCAGGCAGGTAAACTTGATCCTTATACTTGCTCTTCAAGCGCAAGTCTGGGTACAACCCTTGGGAGTCCTGAGGTCCTTTCAGAGAGTCCATGAAGACAAACTCTTCAGATTTTATTTTCCTTTTGGGGAGTACTACGGAGCTCTTTTGGTATGGTATGACATGTGATACCACAATGGACTGAGTGCAGAAGCAGATATGAGAATCTGGTTACCTTTTATTAAGCCAGACATTAAAGAGATTTGCAAAAATGTAAAACAATGCCACTCTTCTCACTAAATTGTTTCTCAAATTATTTTTTATAAAAATGTTATTTATGCTTATATAAAGTTATTTATTTATTTTTTGACTGTGTTCGGTCTTTGTTGCGGTGTGTGGGCTTGTCATTGCAGTGGCTTCTCTTGTTGCGGACCACGGGCTCTAGAGCTCAGGCTCAGTAATTATGGCACATGGGCTTAGTTGCTCCACGGCATGTGGGATCTTCCTGGACCAGGGCTTGAACCTGTGTCCCCAGGCGGATTCTTAACTACTGCACCACCAGGGAAGTCCTATTATTTATGTTAACGTGTTTACATTTATTATTTTCAAATGAATAAATACATATTTCTCAACTCTCCACTTTTAATTTCTAATACAGTTAATATCAATAGATATACCTCATAAAAACAGAAGCTTTTTGCAGTCATCAATAATTTTTGAGTGTAAAGGAATCCTGAAATCACAAAGTTTGAGAACCCCTGTTTTAAAGTCTTCAAGCTGAAGAAGAGGGAAAGCACATGTACAGAATTATGAGTGAACTTTCACTCTTTATTCATTAGTCCCCCAAATATTAATGGGACAGGCACTATGCCAGATACTAGTGATAAATCCAGAGTCCCTTCAAAGAAATAAACATAATGGGGGAAATACATGAGTAACTGGGCTATTCCAGTACTGGATGTACCAATAACACGGGTGCCCTGAATCAGACATTTAATCCAGTCTCAGTCAGGGAAGACTTCCTGGAGGAGGAGGTGTCTAGCCCGGCATCTCAAACATGGGCAGTAGGTGCAAAACACGGTTCAGTAGAGAGACTGTGCTGAGAGAAAAAGAAAGGTTTCACAGAGGCCAGGATGTCTAGGCTGAATCTCACTGTATTTCTTTTCCAAATAACAAAGGGGCCACAAATTCAAAGTCAACCTCCTTAGGCACTTTGAAAAAAAAAAAAAAGACCTATTAGGGCTTCCCTGGTGGCGTAGTGGTTAAGAATCGGCCTGCCAATGCAGGGGACACGGGTTCGAGCCCTGGTCCAGGAAGATCCCACATGCCACGGAACAACTAAGCCCGTGCACCACAACTACTGAGCCTGCGCTCTAGAGGCTGTGAGCCAGAACTACTGAAGCCCGTGTGCCTAGAACCCACTCTCTGCAACAAGAGAAGCCACCGCAGTGAGAAGACCGCAAACCGCAACGATGAGTAGCCCCCGCTCGTCGCGACTAGAGAAAAGCCCGCGCACAGCAACAAAGACCCAACGCTGCCAAAAATAAAATAAAAAAAAAAGGGCCTCCCTGGTGGCGCAAGTGGTTGAGAGTCCGCCTGCCGATGCAGGGGATACGGGTTCGTGCCCCGGTCTGGGAGGATCCCATATGCCGCGGAGCGGCTGGGCCCGTGAGCCATGGCCGCTGGGCCTGCGCGTCCGGAGCCTGTGCTCCGCAACGGGGGAGGCCACAACAGTGAGAGGCCCGCATACCGCAAAAAAAAAAAAAAAAAAAAAAAAAAAAAAAAGACCTACAGTAGGGAATTCCCTGGCGGTCCAGTGTTTAGGACTCCACGCCTCCACTGCAGAGGGCACAGGTTCCATCCCTGTTCGGGGAATTAAGATCCCACATACTGCATGGTGAGGCCAAAAAAAAAAAAAAAAAAAAAGAATTTACTGTAGGTATTTGATTCTTTCATAATAGATGCATAATCTCCTATCTCCTGTGTTATAATGCTGTGGCCACGAGCAAACACACACAAGGTGATCCGTGTGGATGCTTAATCTAAACTGAGGTGGAGGCATTTTGCTTTGTGATGCAGCACATAGTACATATCTGTTAATAATTGCCTATTTACGTGGTTTCGCCCTAAGAACATGCATAATTTATCTTTTTTGAGTTTTTATATTATTGGTTGAATCAGTCATGTTTATCTTAAAAATCTCTCCCAAAAATGGTCTTGTCAAAAATTGCCCAGAGGGATCTTGAACGTCACCTGCTTCATCAGACAAGTCTGAATTTCCTGTAAGCTGGAGAGATTTCCCCGCGGGTGCTCAGAGAGCCATGGGGGACAGACAACCTGAGAGGTCCAAAAGGCCGCAGAGACTAGACCTTTGTGGCGGGTTCTGAGAAGCAGGGGGTATTAGGCATTTCAGTTAGGTACAGCACGTTATGAAGAGTTAATCTGAAGAGAGAAATATTTTTCCTTTGGGACACTGTTCTATGAAGCCGTGTTAGTAATTCCTAGAGAGTTCGCTTCAACTAAAAAAATCTAGTTTATTTATATTCGGCCACTTGCCACGCTCATCCTTCAGCCTCTCAAGTCCGTAGCTGAATAAGGGGCAGCGGATGCAGTACCTAACAGGTAAGATCTCCCCCGCCCACCCATTCTTCCCTGTCTAGAGCAGTACACCTGGACTCGGTGGTGTGGCTTCGGAGGCGGAGTCTAGACGCAAAGTCCAGGCCCCGCCTACCCGACGGCGTCCGCAGCGCCGCTAGCGATCTCCACCCGCCAGAGGTCGCAGGCTCAGCGAGCAGGTATCTCAGCGAGTGACTAATCCAGTCGGCGAGAACTAATCCAGTTCTCACGAGAGAAAGCGCGAAGCCTGCCGGGACGGACGCGCGGCCTTCCGTAAGTTGGACCAAAATGGCAGCCTTGGAGGAAGGGTTCACTTTGACTGCGGTACCGCTGGGTTCCGGGCCTGACGGACCCCTTGGAGTGGAGCAGAGCGACAAAACAGACCAGTTTCTAGTGACGGACAGCGGCAGGACCGTCATCCTCTATAAGGTGAGAGCGATAGGATCGGAGCGCCCCCGCTGCTGTCTCGCCCCTTTCTGAGTTCGGAGCCGGAACCTCAGGTTTCTCACAACTTTGGAAAGATATCTTTCAGCGGGCTTAGCGGAGAGCCGTTGTGGCCTTTTTGGGACGCTGAATGAGGTCTAGAATCTGACTCGGTTGTTTTCCCGGAGAGGCATATTTCCTAGTTGCAGGCGGCAGAGCGTCTAAGTGCACGTGGGCTAGATTCGGAAAGGAAAGGAAACCTGTGCTGTCGCTTCATATCTCCCGGAGGTATCCTTGCTAAGATCCCCTTCTGGGGTCTCTGTCACCCCAGCTGCCCGCAGAAGGGTTGACCGGAGATTGGTTGGGTGGGAGAAGATGTCACTGCCAGAACAGTGCTTTAGCCTTGTGTCCGTACGCTTCTTACCCACTCATTAGGGGGGAAAGTTTTGTCGGTGTTTTGTTTTGGCTTTTTGCTTTCTTGGCAGCTTAGTAGGCATCTTAATTCCGAGTGACCTGTTTCTAGCTATGGTTCACCCTGTGAATCCTGGATTTGCGTCCCTTGAAGTGTACACACCCCGCCCCCATTTAGCCTAAGGACTGCTTTAGCACATTTTCTAAACTTTGCTTTTAGTGGTTCCATAGAAAGTAATTCTTTTTATGTGAGCTGCTGAACAGTTTTCTGTGTCTTTAAGAAGTTGGGTATCTCAACATCGGTAACCATCAGGGAAATGAAAACCAAAACCACAATGAGATATCACCTCACACCTGTCAGAATGGCTGTCATCAAAAAGAACACAAAAAACAAATGTTGGTGAGGACATGGAGAAAGGAGAAGCCTTGTACCCTGTTGGTGGGAATGTAAAGTGGTGCAGTCACTATGGAAGAAAGTATGGTGATTTCTCAAAAAACTAAAAATAGAACAACCATATGACCCAGCAGTTTCACTCCTGGGTATATATCCAAAAAAAAAAACCCCAAAACAAAAACACTGATTCGCAAAGATACATGCACCCAGTGTTCATAGCAGCATTATTTATTATTATTTATTATCTTCCATTCCAAGACATGGAAGCAGTCTAAGCGTCCATCAATAGATGAATGGACAAAGAAGTGGTGTATATCTATACAATGGAATACTACTCAGCCATTAAAAAAATAATGAAATTTTGCCGTTTGCAGCAACATGGAGGGCATTATGCTAAGTGAAGTGAGTCAGAGAAAGACAAATACTGTGACAGCACTTATGTATGGAATCTAAAAACTGCAACAAACTAGTGATTATAACAAAAAAGAAGCAGACTCACAGATATAGAGAACAAACTAGTGGTTACCAGTGGTGACAGGGAAGGGGGGAGGGGCAAAATAGGGATAGGGAAGTAAGAGGTATAAACAGTTATGTATAAAATAAGCTACAAGGATATATGGTACAACAGGGAGAATATACCCAATATTTTATAATAACTATAAGTGGAGTATAACTTTTTTTTTTGAGTATAACCTTCAAAACTGAATTACTAGATGGTACACCTGTAACTTATAATATTGTGCAGCAGCTATACTTCAATTTAAAAAAAAAAAGCTAACTGTCTGCTTTGAAGTTTGGGCAACAGGTTGCCAACAGTACACTATACTGTTTGCTTGTTTTGTTGCTTCTGAAGACACCATTGGTTTTTACCTGGCTGTCAAGTGGACTTTTTGCAGTTCTTGCATAGGAATAGAGTGGCTGATTAGAATTGGCATGATTCCATCTATCCTTACTCTATTTCTCATGCCCCTGTTCAAGGGTACAACTGCATCAATTTTTTAAATATACTAATATTGTTCATTATCAAAGTGCCGATATTAATTTACTTTTTTTCATTTTAGGAATTTATATTTTCATTTTAACTACTCTTTTAAAGTTTTTTTTTTTAATTGTAGTAAAGTACACATAACAAAATATACTATCTTAATGACTACAAGTGTACAGTTCGGGGTATTAAGTACATATATTCACATTGTTGTGCAGTCATCACCACCATCCATCTCCAGAACTCTTTTCATCTGGCAAAACTGAAACTCTGTACTCATTAAATAATAACTCCCAATTCCCCAACCCCAGGCAACCACCATTCTACTTTCTGTCTTAAGTGGAATCCACATAGTGTTTGTCTTTTTGTGACTAGCTATTTTTTTAATTTAGGAGATTTGTTAAATGCTATCGTTTTAATGATTTCTTTCAAATGTAAATTTAATTGCTTTAATGTCTGAAACTGACTTTTTGAATATTGTATGTTCATTTCATTAGGTTTCTGATCAGAAACCCTTGGGGAGCTGGTCAGTGAAACAAGGTCAAATTATAACATGTCCAGCTGTGTGCAACTTTCAGACTGGAGAGTATATTGTTGTACATGATAATAAGGTGAGTTCTAAAACTTTAATATAATATATACAAAACAAATCAAATTTTGATTTGTTAACTATTCATGTTGTATGTAAATGGAAATTGGAATGCTTTTTTATCTTGTATGTTTTTATTTCAGGTCTTGAGAATATGGAATAATGAAGACGTAAACCTGGATAAAGTATTTAAAGCAACAGTAAGTCTTTGGATTTTCCAACATATTTATTTAGTTTATTGGTGAGACGGAATAATTTGTAATGTAGCAGTTATTTATCTTAAAGTGTCTGTGAACATGACATAAAGGTTATAACCAGTTTTTCATTCTAGCTATCCTACAGTGTATCTTGGTAAAATGTCTCAATTTATGAGTTAATATGTTAGAAAATGTTACATGATATGTTATTTTAATATGAGGTTGAGGATTTAAATAATTCATGAATGATACATTTATAGTTATTTCCATGAGTTTAAATGTTTGTGGTGTGTCCCTTGCAAGAGCAAATGAACTTCATTGTTCCCTTTCTTAAAATAGGTAGAGGGCTTCCCTGGTGGCGCGGCGTGGCAGTGGTTGAGAGTCCGCCTGCCGATGCAGGGGACACGGGTTCGTGCCCTGGTCTGGGAAGATCCCACATGCCGCGGAGCGGCTGGGCCCGTCTGTGCTCCGCAACAGGAGAGGCCACAACAGTGAGAGGCCCACGTACCGCAAAAAAAAAAAAAAAAAAAAAAAAAAAAGTTATAATTGGGCTTCCCTGGTGGCGCAGTGGTTGAGAGTCCGCCTGCCGATGCAGAGGACACAGGTTTGTGCCTCGGTCCGGGAAGATCCCACATGCCGCGGAGCGGCTGGGCCCGTGAGCCATGGCCGCTGAGCCTGCGTGTCCGGAGCCTGTGCTCCGCAATGGGAGAGGCCACAACAGTGAGAGGCCCGCGTAGCGCAAAAAAAATAAATAAATAAATAAAATAAAATAAAATAAAATAAAATAAAATAGGTAGAACAAACCCTGCAAGTTTTATGCATTATACATTTTAAAGGTGGCACATACTGCGGTGAAAAAGAACCATGACTAACTAACTGTGCCTTTTCTCCTAATGACCTAAAGTATGTTAATTAACTTTGTCTTATAAAATGAAGATCTCTAACTAGGTTAATCTTGAAAGTTCTTTATGGTTCTAAATGTCTAACTCTAAATACAATTGGCATATTTTAGAATTGGTTCACAACAGAGCTGATTCACATACAACCGCAGTTGTCACCCGGACCCTTGAAACCTCTAGCCAGCTACCTGTGCTGCTGCCTGGCTCCAGTCATTTTGTTTACCCTGAAGTAACACGATCCTGAATTTTACACAATGGTTTTTTTTGTTGTTGTTTTTTTAATCCTACATATGGTGTTAACTTCTCTTCCTGGGCTTGCAGGCTATATATACATACATACATACATACACACATACACACACACACACAAACATATGTGTGTGGCCCATGTATTTATATATGGCATCTTTCTTTTCCTAGTACCAGAACCACTGATAACTCTGCATTAGTGCCTTTGTTTGTACCTCTCCTCACCTCCAGTTTTGAGAGACCCAGGTTATAGCCTAACCTCCAGTATTTACAGTGGAAAGATAAACCAAAAATGAATAAAAGTGATTACTTATGGGGGTGAGCAGGGGAGAGGATAGAGAATAGGATCAAAAGTTAGACTTCTGAATGTATTTTATGTTAGATTTAACTTTGGAACCATATATAATTATGAAACAAAATTGAATAAAAATGAAAGCAAATCAGTCCCTTAAAGATAAGCCTTCTATAAATGTCCTGATTCTATGAGGTGGCAGTTCCTTTAGAATAAAAATTTAAATGTTTTTATGTTCTAGTTGTCCGCTGAAGTATATAGGATACATTCAATACAGGGGACAGAACCCTTGGTGCTGTTCAAGGAAGGTGCCGTTCGTGGTTTAGAGGCCTTGCTTGCAGAGCCCCAGCAGAAAATTGAAACTGTTATCTCTGATGAAGAAGTGATTAAGTAAGTTCTAATACTTGTAATTTTTACCAAAAAGAAAATGCACTTTGTGTTTTTTATAATATTCTTTGCCTTGTTCAAAAGTATTTTGATTATAAACATGATAAAAGTAAGCTGATTGAAAACCGTCTGTAAGACAGTAGCCAAAATCACATCCCTCAAAAGCCTCTGGCATGATAAGTGATTGAGGAAACTGGGGCCAAATGAGTCCTGTCCTAATAACAGAACTGGATAGTCAGTTATTTGAAAATTAAGTGAGTAATCCCACAAGACCAGAATCTTCTGTCATATAGCCCTGACTGCCAAGGTCAGAACCCTTTCGCCTGAAGAAATGTGCAGCTTGTTGTTAGTGGAATCAGGATAGTGCTTTGAGACCTCTTCTTTCCCAGATTCTGGAATAAAACTTGGGAAATGACTCGCACAAATGATAGAAGGAAATCTCACAGTTTTACATCTATCCAATCCCTATTCTTTCATCCCATTTCCTGTTTCGTTAACTTGCTGCCCCTCCAGGCCCACCTGATTGATGTAAACTAAATCTTTAAAGGTCCAAGCAAAGACTTGTACGTAATCACTCAACAATGTGGACAGTGACCAGTTATATCTTAGACCCAATGAATGCCTCTAAAGTGTGAGCAACTGTATCTGGAGGAAATCTTTACGCAAAAAGATACAGGTAGAGAATCTGGGTTCTAATCCCCGCTTTGCCAGAAGATGGCTGTGCAGCCTTGGTTACAGGCCCCTCACCCTCCCTGTGCCTCAGTTCCCGCTGTCACTTGAAGAAGGCAGGTGAGATGCTAATGTTTTCCTGAGAACACTAGGCCCCAAAATGACTCTGAAAAAAGGAGAGGTGGGTCAATTAAGTTTAGGGAACATCGCATCTTGTCTTACACGCCCTTGGTACTTTATAGTTCACATTATTGTCTTTAAAGTTCTGGGAAGCTCAGCAACTTGCATTTAATCCAGAGATGCATTTGACAGAGGAATGCCTTGTAGGTCCCTGTGGTAGATATTTTGAAACACTGAATTAAGTGTTCTCTGCTACCTCTCTGGCTCTAAAAAGTATTTAATGAAAGATAATCTCTTAAATTTAGATTGATGGTGTGTTTCAGCTGGTGATTTTGCATTTTATAATTTTCCTTTTTCTTTTTTTAGGTGGACAAAGTTTTTTATGGTATTTAGGCATCCTGTGCTGATTTTTATTACTGAAAAAGTAAGTGATATCTTTAATTCCTGGCCCATTTTGTGACATTTCAGAGTCATCTGTATGATTTTTTTTTTTTTTAATTATTTAATTTATTTATTTATGGCTGTGTTGGGTCTTCGTTTCTGTGCGAGGGCTTTCTCTAGTTGTGGCAAGTGGGGGCCACTCTTCATCGTGGTGCGCAGGCCTCTCACTATCGCGGCCTCTCTTATTGCGGAGCCCAGGCTCCAGATGCGCAGGCTCAGTAATTGTGGCTCACGGGGCTAATTGCTCCGCGGCATGTGGGCTCTTCCCAGACCAGGGCTCGAACCCGTGTCCCCTGCATTGGCAGGCAGATTCTCAACCACTGCGCCACCAGGGAAGCCCCTGTATGATTTTTAAAACTAAAATTGGACTTTGGTATTTCTTTCAGAAAATTTTTATATATTTTTAAAATACTGAAAAATCTATTATAATTATTTCTATGCCTGAATTAAATATTTTTTAAAACTTCTTAAATTTAATTGGGCAAGAGGTTTTTAAGCACTCATTAAAGTAATTACAGTGGGGCAACAACTGATCTCAACATTTAAATATAGTTGGTGGAAATGGGAATATTTTTAAAATAAAATAACTTTTTTTCCAGCATGGAAATTACTTTGCTTATGTACAAAAGTTTAACTCACGTATCCTAAGCAAATACACACTTTTACTTGGACAAGAAGAAAAATCGGTTACACAGAGTTTTAGTACATCTGTGGATCGGAAATTCATCTCTCTGATGTCATTAAGTAAGTATTTTTTTAAACTTTCAGAGTTTATAAATAAAGGGGTATTACAGGATAATGTTTTAAGTTCGAGTCTTCAGTTTTTACAGTTTTGTGTTGTAGTATTTCCCTTTCCATGCTTCCTTACAAGCATTTATGCCTTCACTTTTGCATTTTGCCATGTCTAGTCATGCATTAGGTCGGTAATTCTCTGCAGGTAAATTTTATGTCTTAAAATTTTATCATAAGCAATAAATAATATAATACCAGTAAAAAAGGAAAAATCACTCTTTATTATGATAAGTCCAGTTTTTTTGATATTGTAATTAGTGAACCATGAAATACCTAAGGTTGGTACTGCATGGCCTCCCCATTCCTCTTTTCCAACCTGTAGTGTGCCATTCTTTGAACAGTGACAGAGACAGGTGGGTAAAGGACACTAACAGAGCAGTCTTGGACTGTTACTAGCCACCATTTTACAGATTTTTTTTAATGCCTTGGAGTTTACCTCTACCTAATGCTCTGAGGTTTAATCCCAGTCTTATGCATCTAGGGGGGAAAAATGCCTTTGTGGTCTTCTCTCCCCCCAGCCCTTTATGGCTTCTTTTTAAGTTGTTTTGGGAAGGTTAAAGGAGGAAGAAACAGTAGTATTTAGGAAACATTTTCATGTTATCACAGTTTAAAATCTTTGTGAAGTTTTTCAATGTGCAAATGTTTGCAGTGGCTGTTAAGAAAAAGGCTCCCTTCTTTATCATGTCTAGAGTGTCATTGGAATCCACCTAATACCTTTGCTTAAGAGGGACTGGTTTCCTTAAAGTTTAACCTATAGGACATATTAATTGTTACACAGAAGTTTGTGAGTTATGTTTTAGCTTTTGAACATTGAAGTAAGGGAATCTGAACCAAAGGGTCGTAAAATCTTCATGTAACATAGCTAGAACCACATGAACTTGCCAAAAATACAATTGACCTACAAAACCCAGCAATTTAATAAGGTTTTAGGGTGCTGGAGTAACAAGAAATGTAATATTTAGACCAGAATGCTAATTAATTTCTAATAAGAGATATAGCCTTTTACTGACTGAATTGTCCGTATTCCTGGCAGTCCCCTTATATTTTAAGTTATTACAGATATTTACAATTTTTATTTCATGGCTATCATGACATATCTTACTGAGATTTTTATTAATATTTCTCCTCTATCAACTTTAGGTTTGTAGTATATTCTTTTTTTTTTTTTTTTTTTTTTTTGCGGTATGCGGGCCTCTCACTGTTGTGGCCTCCCCCGTTGCGGAGCACAGGCTCCGGACGCGCAGGCTCCGGACGCGCAGGCTCAGCGGCCATGGCTCACGGGCCCAGCCGCTCCGCGGCATATGGGATCCTCCCAGACCGGGGCACGAACCCGTATCCCCTGCATCGGCAGGCGGACTCTCAACCACTTGCGCCACCAGGGAGGCCCCTGTAGTATATTCTTTATGGGAAAGCATAGAGTGATGTGATTATTACATTTGTTTATTTTTCTGGTTGGATTCTCTATCAAATTGGTAAAATCTTATTAACAACTTAGTACATTTAACTATAACAGATATAGAACTATCATTTATCCAATAATGAACAATAAATACTTGTTTCCAACAGGCTCTGATGGATGTGTATATGAAACCTTGATACCAATACATCCAAGTGACCCAGAAAAAAATCAGAGGGTAGTTCGATCACTGTTGCTCAAGTCCGTGGTGTCTGGCAATGCTCGAAGTGGTGTTGCACTCACCATCCTGGATCAAGATCACATAGCAATCCTGGGACCACCACTATCAGCTTCTAAGGGTAACTAAAATCCAATCAGTTAAGAAGTCCTTTGGATTTTTTCCATCAAAGTGTACTTTTAAGTCTCCTCTTTCTTTTTCATTTATTTATTACCACCCTAATTCATTCTCTCTTTCACTGTAGCTTCCTAATTCTTGAATAGGTCTTTGACTTCATCTTGCCTTGATCAGTTTCTCTAAAACATTTCCTATATCACTCACTACCTTGCTTGTCACCAGTGTCTTAAATAAAAACTGCAAATACCTGTGCCAGCCTGTAGGCATTGGAAACATTGGTAAGACTTGAAGTAGAGGATTGAATTCATACCTTGGTGACATTTTAGCAGAATATAAATTCATTAGTCTTGGACAGCTTGAAATTTGGGGACTACTAGTGTGGCTTTTTTTTTTTTTTTTACGGTATGCGGGCCTCTCACCGCTGTGGCCTCTCCCGCTGTGGAGCACAGGCTCCGGACGCGCAGACCCAGCAGCCATGGCTCACGGGCCCAGCCACTCCGCGGCATGTGGGATCCTCCCAGACCAGGGCACGAACCCGTGTTCCCTGCATCGGCCACTCCCAACCACTGCACCACCAGGGAAGCCCTAGTGTGCCTTTTGTCTCTGTGACTTCAGAGCAGGATTTTCATCATCACTTCACCACCTCACCCTTCCACACACACAGTTGTAGTCTACCACGAAGGACACAGTTGTTCCTGGCCAGTGCAAGATTGGGGTCTCCCAGCCTACACTATAAAACTCCAAATCTATGGTTTAGCATTCACCTCTCGCCACAGTCTAGACCCTGTCCATGTTTTCCAGTCTCTTCTCCCAATTTCAAAGCAAGAACTCTCTGCTTTATTCAGGCCAGGCTCCCTATTGACTACAAACTTGATATGGCCATCCTCGTGTATTTTGTTCTGTTTCTTCTTTGTAAGATAGGAGCTACCACTTACAGCATACTGTCTTGTGCCAGGTGTTTTACTTGTATCATTTCATTATTTGTGTCATTTAATCCTCCAACAACCCTATGAGAGAAAGTTCCGTTATTATCACCCTTATTTTACAAATGAGAAACTGAGATGTTAGGTAACTAAGCAGTGGAACTAGGGTTCAACCCAAGCAGGTTGACTCTTATGCCATGTATCTTACCGTTCTTAAGTCCTGGCTTTTAACCACTTTACCAAGCTGTGCTTCTCTTCTCTCAACCCCCATCCTCCCTCCCTAGTTCCTGCTCTAACCCCCCAAAAACTCACTAACCTCAGTAAAGTTTCCCATGTCTCTTTCCAGAGTTTTTTTTAATATATGCAAATACTACTACTTATTTTTCTTCCTCTTTTTACACAAATGGTAGCATACGTTATCCTCTGTTGTACACCTTAATTTATCCACTTACCTGAGATATCATAGAGAGCCTTCCATAGCAGCATCTGTATTGACTTTATATTTTTTCTTCTGAAAATTGTATTTATTTATTTATTTATTTATTTATTTATGGCTGTGTTGGGTCTTCGTTGCTGCACGCGGGCTTTCTCTAGTTGCGGCGAGCGGGGGCTCCTCTTCGTTGCAGTGCGCGGGCTTCTCATTGCAGTGGCTTCTCTCATTGTGGAGCATGGACTCTAGGCGCGTGGGCTTCAGTAGTTGCAGCACGCGGGCTCAGTAGTTGTGGCTCACAGGCCCTAGAGCACAGGCTCAGTAGTTGTGGCACACGAGCTTAGTTGCTCTGCAGCATGTGGGGTCTTCCTGGACCAGGGATCGAACCCATGTTCCCTGCATTGGCAGGCGGATTCTCAACCACTGCACCACCGGGGAAGCCCGACTTTATTTTTTTAAGAGGAAAATATAGGCAGAACATTCCAACATAAATCTCAGCAATAGTTTTTTGCATCTGTCTGCTAACACAAAGGAAATAAAAACAAACAAATGGGGCCTAATTAAATTTTAAAAGCTTTTGCTCAGCAAAAGAAACATCGACAAATCAAACAGACAACCTACTGAATGGGAGAAAATATTTGCAAATGATATGACTGATAAGGGATTAATATCCAACGTATATAAACAGCTCATACAACTCAAAGTCAAAAAAACAACCCAATTGAAAAATGGGCAGAAGAACTGGATAGACATTTTTCCAAAGAGGAAATGCAGATGGCCAACACACACATGAAGAGATGCTCAACTTCGCTAATCATCAGGGGAATGCAAACCAAAACCACAAGGAGATATCACCTCACACCTGTCAGAGTGGCTGTCAACTAAAAGAACACAAATAATAGGTGTTGGTGAGGATGTGGAGAAAAGGGAAGCCTCGTACTCTGTTGGTGGGAATGTAAATTGGTGCAGCCACTGTGGAAAACAGTATGGAGGTTTCTCAAAAAACTAAAAGTAGAACTACCATATGACCCAGCAGTTTCACTCCTGGGTGTATATCTGAAAAAACAAACTAATTCAGAAAGATACCTGGACCCCAATGTTCATAGCAGCATTATTTATAATTGCCAAGAAAGGAAAGCATCCTAAGTGTCCATCAACAGATGAGTGGGTAAAGAAGTGGTGTGGGTGTGTATATATGTATGTGTGTATATATATTTGTGTGTGTGTGTGTACATACATATATAATGGACTACTAAGCCATTAAAAAGAATGAAATTTTGCAATTGCAGCAACATGGATGAACTTGGAGGACATGTGAAGTGAAATAAGTCAGAGAAAGACAAATACTGTATGACATCACTTATATGAGGAATCTAAAAAGTACAACAAACTAGTGAATAAAACAAAAGAAGCAGACTCAAAGATACAGAGGACACACTAGTAGATACCAGTGGGGAGAGGGAAGGGGGAAGGGGCAAGATAGGGGTAGGGGAGTAAGAGGTACAAATTATTATGTATAAAATAAGCTACAAGCATATGTGTACAACATGGGGAATAAGCCAGTATTTTATAATAACTATAAATTGTGAATCACTGTATTGTACAACTGTAATTTATGTAATATTGTGCAGCAACTGTACTTCAATAGAAAATTCATTAATTAAAAAAAAAAATGCTTTATTTTTTTAGAGAAGTTTAAGGTTCACAGCAAAATCGAGGGGAAGGTACGCAGATTCCCATATGCCCCCTGCCTGCACATGTGTCCACTTCTTGTCATGAGATCTCATATCTGTGAATTTCTGTCTTCATTACTCATTTTTATTCTTAATAAAGCAAGACCTATGTGTTTAACTATGACTTCCCTCCGCCCTCCCTCCCTTCTCCTCACCCCCCAGCACCATATATTTATATATGGCTGACTTCTGAACTTGGGACTTTTTAAAAATTTTTTTGGCTGCACCACAAGGCATGCGGGATCTTTAGTTCCCCGACCAGGGATCAGACCCGCACCCCCTGCAGTGGAAGTGCGGAGTCTTAACCACTGGACCACCAGGGAAGTCCCAACTTCTGAATTTGTATGTCTTATTTTATAGAATGCCTCTCCATATGGAATACAAAATTTCAAACACTACAGACTTCAAAAGAGTTACCACAAGGGACCAGCGGTCAAGTAAGTTTTTGCATTTCGGGGTTTTTTTCAAATGTACTTATTTTTGTGTCTGACAAATAGACTGTAAGGGAAGAGACCTCTTCGGATCTAAATATTTTGTCAGTTTTGATTAAAATAAATTAAGAAATATTTTCTACCTGCAAGATTATATTTAATTTGGTTATTGTTTTTATAGTTTCCTTATGTTTGTCACTTTCAAAAGACTAAATTATAAGCTAATTGTAGATCAGGAGAGAACAGTTAGCTAGTTAACAAAACTTTTAAATCTCACTTTGGTTTGATCTTTTTACTTTTGTATTTTGAACTATATCCAAGGGCTGTTACTTTGCCTAATAAATTAGTCTTTTAGGTTATATGTTAAATGTTATCATGGGGCCTCCCTGGTGGCGCAAGTGGTTGAGAGTCCGCCTGCTGATGCAGGGGATACGGGTTCGTGCCCCGGTCTGGGAGGATCCCATATGCCGCGGAGCGGCTGGGCCCGTGAGCCATGGCCGCTGAGCCTGCGCGTCTGGAGCCTGCGCGTCCGGAGCCTGTGCTCCGCAACGGGGGAGGCCACAACAGTGAGAGACCCGCATACCGCAAAAAAAAAAAAAAAAAAAAATGTTATCATGGAATTACATAAGAATACTTAAAGAAGTAAAATTTAAGGTGACCAGACTATAAACTTTCTGAGGCAAGGGACCTTGTCTTTTTTGTTCTCCATCATATCTTCAGTGCTTAACAAAGGTACTGGTCGTTTAGTGAATATAAGATATAAATAAATCAAGATATAGGATGTTGTTGATCATTGTAATTAGACGATAAGGAGACTATGTTTCTTAGCATAGAATTCTAATTTATATTTAAACAAGTAATTTTCACAAAATTAGCCGTTCACAATTCCACTGCTGTAACAAACTTCACTTTTGATTTCCATGTTCCTTTGAGCTTTTTGTTCATATACCTGTCTCAGTTTTACAATTTTATAATTGAGATCATGAGATAGAAACCGTTAGATTCTGCTTTTTTCATTTCGTACATCGAAACAGTTTGCCTGTGTTACAATAGGCTTTGTGAGTATCACGTTAATAGATGTGTGATACTGACAATATTTATTTTAAACAACTCATTTATTTTAAATATATGTGTTGATCAAATTTTTATGAGTCAAAAGAAATTATCTTTAAATTACACTTTAGTCAGACATGGGCAAAAATAAGAGCTTTGTAAACCTACCTCAATTAATAAATTGAACATATGAGATTATTCTGGAAAGTTGCTTAACTTCACCTTATCCTTTTCTGTTATATTAAGATTACTTCCACCACAAGTTATTGTTATAAGTTATATGGCTTTGTTGAATCAGATCTTAGAAGAGAAAAAGGATTGCTTACATTTTTGATAACTTTTTTGTAGCTCTGGTATCATGGGGAAAATTTGTTTATGCTACATGGAAAATTTCTAACTGTAATCCCATACAAGTGTGAGGTGTCATCATTAGCAGGTGCTCTTGGAAAACTCAAGCATAGTCAAGATCCAGGTAGGAACTTATGTTTTATTACTAAAAACCATTTTATAAACTTCTAGTTTGATATGTAGATTTTCACAGCTATCAGTTTGCATAACCTGTTCTTAATGTTGAAATTTACCAGTGTTCATTCAGATTTTATTGGTCCAGGAAGCTACCTGGGGAACAGTCCACATTGCAGATACTGCTGCAGGTTAAAGAGCTGCGCTGCGTTTTGAACGCCAGTGTTCTGACTTTAGGGGCAACGGGAAAGTCCTGCAGACAAAATCAGTAAAGCTTTTTCCCTCCTTGGTTTACCAGTGGCCTCATCTGTTGGGTACATAGCCTTTTAGGATATTATGATTTACTGATTTGAGGTTATTGGTAGAATGCAATGGACTTTAAAGCCGCTTTTGAATTGTGCGTGAGTGGTTGTTTTATTCTTTGTTTGATTGATTGGCTGGGTAAATACCAATAGGTCAAAAAATTCCAGAAATTGTGTGTTTTGTGTTTTCTTAGACATTCATGCCATGACTCATTTTGTAAACTGGGAAACATCACAGGGATATGGACTTGAATCTCAGAACTCAGAGCAGTCAAAGAGAATCGTAAGTTTGGTAGTTGAAATAGAAATGTTACTACAGATGTTAAAAAACAGAACAGGCTGAATTATTTTAATAATTCATATTTGTACAACTCTTACAACTTGCTCTTAATGATGGGGTGATTTGAAGCTTGAACCCAGTAACCTGACAGCCCTTATCTGAAAGTGACACATGTCATCTTGTAGTTTTTATGGGCATGTGTGTAAGACCCAGGTGTAAAAATGGACCAATTTGCAATTAGTAATAATACCTTCCTGAGTATAGATATTTTATTTATTAAAAAATGAAAAACTTAAAACCTTATTAAGTTAAAAGTTGAAATAGACCCACTTTTCACTATAAGAAAACCAACCCCTAAAAAAGCTTGTGAATGGACTTCCCTGGTGGCGCAGTGGTTAAGAATCCCCGCCTGCCAATGCAGGGGACACGGGTTCGAGTCCTGGTCTGGTTCCCACATGCCACGGAGCAACTAAGCCCCTGCGCCACAACTACTGAGCCCGCATGCCACAACTACTGAAGCCCACATTCCTAGAGCCTGTGCTCTGCAACAAGAGAAGCCACCGCAATGAGAAGCCTGCGCACCGCAATGAAGAGTAGCCCCCACTCGCCACAACTAGAGAAAGCCCGCATGCAGCAACGAAGACCCAATGCAGCCAAAAATAAATTAAAAAAAAAAAAAAGTTTGTGATTAGAGCAAAAGTGTGCCAGTCTCTTTGGGACATTTTATATTCTTCTAAATGTCTATTGCATCTTTTATGTTGTTGTGAGATCCTAATCAATTTACTGAATTCCAGTTAAGGAGAAGGAAAATTGAAGTGAGTGTACAGCCGGAGGTTCCACCATACATACAACTCTTAGCAGCCATACAGGTAAATTTTAAAATATTAGAAATACGAAAAATCAACTCATGGTTAGAAGAAATCCTGTGTACCTTTTATTCCGTCTTCCTCTTGTGATCATTTTTAGAGCTATGGCTAACATTTATATAGTATATTGAGCTTGTCAGAGTGATGCTTTGGCTTATTTGACTCTCACTAAGCATTTTGTGAGATCAGTGTGATGGTGGTGGCCTCATATCTCATTCACCTTTGCATTGAATGTTTGTAATTTAGCTTCTTAGAAATTTTGATTTCTAACTCCTTGAGGTTTTTTTTCTTCTTTGTATTTTGTCTTTGTCCAGTAAATGGTAGTATCAACTCCGGTTTCACAGGAATGCATGAATGCTATTAGTGATTGAAGACAATGTTAAGCTAGGAACTCTCAAGTGCAGAGGGACATTTATTAATGTACCACACTGAACTCTTTACTTCTGCCCTTTCAGAAAGATTCAGAAAAACATATTGAAGTAGAACTACGTAAATTTTTGGCTGTTAAGCGGACCCCTCACTTTCATACTATTATTGGGGATGCAGTAATAGGACTTCTGGGAAGATATAAAGCAGAACCATCATTTTATCCTCGGAACTGTCTGATGCAGCTTATCCAAACGTGTGTGCTTTCTTACAGGTAAATGTTTCTGTACAGGTAAATGTTTCTGTACACCAAACTTTATACACATAACTCTTTTGACCTTGTTTTTTGCAGTTCTGATTTTCATACTCTGAAAAAGCCTTATGAATTATTTGCAATTGAGCGTTTCTTAATATATAAAAATGATTCATGTTTTTGGTCTTAGCTTGTGCCCTGGCTTAATGGAGTTTGCCTTAGAAAAGACAGATGTGCAGATCCTACAGCTCTGCCTACAGCAGTTCCCTGACATCCCTGAGTCAGTCACCTGTGCTTGCTTAAAAATTTTCTTGAGGTAAGTTAGAAGCTGATGGTCCTTTACTTTCACTGCATTTTTAATCTATTGTTTTATTTTATTTCTAAAACTTTGAAGTCTTAGAAAATGAAACATTTTCCAGTAAGTTCAACTACTGATAAGAATTATTTCCTGCTTTCAATTAACATGATAGCATTGGTGATGACAGTCTTCAAGAAACAGATATCAATATGGAGTCAGTTTCTGACTATACTGCTACTATACAAGATGGGGAAATAGAAGAACAAACTGAAATTCTTCAAAATGGTTTCAATCCTGAAGAAGATAACTGTGAGAACTGTGCTCAGGAGTTGATTGAGAAGCCTCAGGCTGCAACAGAGGAGAGCACTTCATGCCCTGTTACAGGGAAAAGAGCGGCGCTACTGTATCCTTTGAAACAGTTTCCCTTGTATTGTCTCTTTCCCAGGGATGTAGTCAAATGCCAAGCAAAAACTAAGGGGTAATTAGATAATTTAAGGTGGTTTTTTTCCTTTTCTTTTTTTCAATTTTTTTCAGTTTCTACTTGAAAATGGATTACATTCAATGCTGTGTTCAAACAACTTACTTAAATCTTATTTAAGAAGCTATACTAAGATAGAAGCTCTATCACTTCTAAAAATTAATATACTGAATAAACACCAATTATCTATAATAGCAAAGTATTCCAGATGATCTCTAGTGACGAGGAGAATGTTCAGTGATAGCACTCTTCTAGAAAAGTAGAACTTTTGTATAAATTTAGAAAAATGTTATTGGGGAAGGGAATTACTCATTATTTCAGTAGAAAAGCCTTTATTGGTTGAAATGAGATTTTCCTTTATTCCCAAGTAGAAATGCAATTCTTCATTCAGCATATAGCGAGACGTTTCTTCTGCCTCATTTGAAGGACATCCCAGCACGACACGTCACTGTGAGTGTTCTTACGAATCCTACAGGATTTTATTTCTGGGTTAAGTGTTGCTCCTTAACTCTACCCAGCTTCTAGGGCATTCGAAAGGTTATAAAGTTCTTCCATCTGAGTAAGAGGTTTCCCAGCCCTCAAGGTGAAAAGTCGTGCCTGGGAGACTAGAGGGACCTGGGGGAGGCAGAGCTTGACGTGTTCCTGGTGCCAAACCGGAAGGCTGGGTTCATCCATCTAAGTTAGAAACGAGTAGGAACTAAAAAGAATTGCCCGGAGAAGGATTCTCTCTTCTCTACTTATTATTTACAAACAAAATAAGCTCCTCACCCACCCCTCCCAAACCAAATGAACTCTTCTTTGATGGCAGGGAGTGCATCTGATTCATTTTTGTGTCCCCTGATGTCTAGCATATTTGTTTGATATACAGTTAAATTCAGTAGCCTCTTAAAATTCTTTCCAGTCTCTTTGTTAGCTTTACATAGAGAAAATTTTTCTATCAAAGTGATTGTTCTTTTTTCCCCCCCGCCTAGCTATTTCTCCAGTATTTGTATTTCCTTTATCTAAAGTGTAGTGAAAATGCTACTATGACTCTTCCTGGAATACACCCTCCAACCCTGAACCAGGTGAGGTAATCTTTTTATTTTGATCTGATGCTGGGAAAAATATGTTTTAAAAAAAAGGTTTTATATATGTAGTATCAGAATCTGGAATCCAGGAACTGATTTCTCCCGTCTCGTGGTTCCTACGACCCTCCTCCCTCACCAGGTACATAAACCTCTGTAGTGGATCACTCAATTTGGTAGATGGATTTTTTAGAGCCATAATTCTATACTAAGGAACTTAAATTCACCTTAAATTCCTGATTCTTTTTTTTTTTTTTTTTTTTTTTTCTTTTTGCGGTATGCGGGCCTCTCACTGTTGTGGCCTCTCCCGTTGCGGAGCACAGGCTCCGGACGCGCAGGCCCAGTGGCCATGGCTCACGGGCCCAGCCGCTCCGCGGCATATGGGATCCTCCCAGACCGGGGCACGAACCCGTATCCCCTGCATCGGCAGGCGGACTCTTAACCACTGCGCCACCAGGGAGGCCCCCTGATTCTTTATTGTGACCCTTTTCAAGAATTTCCTCAGCTTCGTTGGGAGAGAGTGATAATAAGTGTCCTCCTAATAACCTAATAATCCCAAGTCCCTCTTAGAGATAACCAATCCTAAGAGTTGCATTTATGTCTAGAAATTTGCTTTCTGTACCTTAACTTATCTTTCTCATGCAAATTAGATCACCTGCATGCTATTCTGCAGCTTGTTTTTTTTCACTCATTGCTAAATTTTACACATTTTCTGAATCAGGCTATATACATCTGCCACATTCTTTTTAACCACTGCATACTATTTGATTTTATAGAAAATCTTAATTTGTTAGTCCCCTATTGATTGGCATTTAAATTGCTTACAGTTTTTTGCTATTGTAAACAAACTTTCAGTGAGCATCTTTATACAAATATTCTTGGATATTATGAGAAAACACCTGTTGGGTAAATTCCCATTAGTGAAATTACTAGATAAAGGGTGCATGCATTTTTAGTTTCAAAAATGCCAGGCTACCTTTCCAAAGGGTTGTGACAAGAGGTACTGTGGCCACCAAGATATGAGACCTTACTCTCTGCTAGTCAAGTAGGTAACAAATAAGTGTTTTATTTTAATTTGCATTTCTTCGATAATAAGAAAGGTGGACCATCATTTCTTGCCAATTTATATTCCTTTTTGTGTACTGCCTAATCAGGTTCTTTGTCCAATTTTTCTATTGCATTTCCTGTCTTTTTCATTTTGCCTTATAAATTATTCTTCATGTATTAAGAGAAATTATTCTGTTTCTATGAAGTGTATCACAAATACTTTTTTCCTATCACTCTTTTTTACTTGCTTAAGTGTAATTTTTGCCATAGATGGGTTTTTAATTTTCATGCTGTCAAAATTGTCAAAAGCTTTTCCTTTACGGCTTCTTTTTGGGTACCCCATGCTTAAGGCCCTTCCCACTCTAAGAGTGTAAACATAGCCACCCTGTCTTTCCCTAGTACCTTTCTTTTCCTTTTCTTTGTTTAACTCTTTGATACATATAAAGTTTATTCTGGTGTAGAGAGTTACATAGGTACCAGCTTTCCCCCCTCCCTGAAAATGGATAGTTGGTTTCCTTAATGCTTTTTCCTCACAGTGATATTTGCATGTTAACAACACCATTTGAAGGTGTAGAATATGTAGGATACTTTAATAAATGTGTAGAAATAAGTTTATTTTAGTTCTTGGTAGCTTATCTATAACACATGACACCTTATTCTTGGGTCATAGTGTATATTTCAGAATAGGAGATGAGTGGGTTCTTTTTTTTGTAGCTGCGAGTAGTTATCAAGAATTTTTTAAAATAAAAAGTACTAGCTCTCCCTTGGATTCAATATCACTGGCTTTCTTTTTACTGGTGAATCTGATGGAAAAGATCCAATTATGCTTGTAAAATGACCAGTATAAAAGCATAAAAGAGGCTTTTTAGATTGCTTAGAAATTCCTTCATCTCTAAAATGTTCAGACTTCTGTAAAGAAGGCTTATTTTTTCTTATAACTGTTTGATATTATTATGGACTTTGTAAAATGAATTAACCTAAAATTAAATTTAAAATCTTAACTCCTTTTCCTGTTTATCTTCAGATTATGGATTGGATATGTCTACTTCTAGATGCTAATTTTACTGTTGTGGTAATGATACCAGAAGCAAAAAGGCTACTGTTAAGTCTTTACAAGTTGGTGAAATCCCAGGTATATAATTATTTGATTATACTGAATTCTGTTTGTAACCAAAAAGCACCAAAATTATAATTTATTAAAATTTTTCTTGGAATAGCCCTAAGTAATTATGGAGGATTTATCCATATGTACAAGTTATGGTAAAAGTTATTTTGGAACTTTTTTCTTTAGATAAGCATTTGCTCTGAGCTCAACAAGATTGAAGTAAGTTTTCGTGAGCTACAGAAATTAAATCAAGAAAAGACTAATAGAGAATTATATTCAATTGAAGTGCTGGAACTCTTCTGATATTACCAGTTCTCCATCATAGACGTTTTATGAAGCTCTTTTATGTGGATTCTTCCTACTCAACCAGGCAAGAGATGTGTTTTGTTTGTGACTGTCTCTTCGGTGACAAGAGAAATGTCTGAGCAAGTACCTAGACCATCACTTATTGATTCTCCTAGGTCGGACTGCAGGTTTCATGCGAACCTATTCTAGGTTATGGACACTGGTGGGGAGAGATTCTGAAACTTTTAAAAATATGTAACGGAGGTGTTTTTAAGTAAACTTATTTGTGTATTGATACAAGTTGAATTTCTTACCATCCATTTGAATAGTTCTTCTTTTAATAAAAAACCCACCATTGAAGCAACAGTGATTCTAGGAAAAACATGGTTTTATCACAGTCGGAAGCTGTCCCAGCTCATCTGTGTTCACGGGGGACAGAAGAGGGCATTTCCACAGGCAGGGTCGGAAGGGGCCGTGTACAAGCCTGTGCTTATCTCCTGCCATCGTCTCCCGTTCTTTACCTCCTTGCACTACCTTCTTACATACCCAGGGCTTGAACATTATCCCTCAGATTACCTCTGTGATTAGGATGCTAATTTCAGTTATAGAAATATATTTCTAGATAGTAAAAAAAAAAGTTTCTTCTGAAAATAGTTTTATAGGTTGATAGACCATAGAATTTCCTGTTTTAACTCAGGTTTAGGACAAACGAAAGGCTTTATGTAGAAGAAATGGATGCTTTTGTTTCTTAAACATAAACTCAAATTTATTTTTGTTGAAAGTGAAATCACTTTTTCAGGTGAAGAACTAAGTTTCCCAAGAGTAACTTGAAACATTTATGAGCTATGAAAGTCTCTGTTGAGTAAATCATTTTGAAACCTCTTTTAACCTGAAAGGTCACAATATATATATATTTTAAATTCCTGTAAATTCTAGCGCATAGTATAAGTTCAGGTGTGGTTCTAGAGCCCATGTTATACAGAATCCTGATGGCTCAACTTAATTTGCGTTAGAGAAAGGCTTAATTTAGGTCAGGCACTCTGTAAACTTTAGTTACAACTGTTGCAGTTAACAAACAGGTTCTCCCTTGTCATTTTTTTAAAAATTTATTTTATTGAAGTATAGTTGATTTACAGTGTTGTGTTAATTCCTTAGTCATTCTTAATCTCTCTTTAATCTGAGAGAAAAGAAATACCAAAGATAGCAGCATATATTAACAGTTATGCTCACTTTAAGTGGGACCTTTTGCTCAGACAATTTAAACTAAGTGATACAGTACTTCTCAGCAGAAATGAAAAATACGAGTCTCCACGATGTTTATCCTCTTTTTATCTTTTTTGTGAACCATTTAAGAATTACTTACAGGCACCCAGACATAAAATTGTGGGTTCCTAAGCTTTTCTTAAAACTTTGAACTTTATGGGGCTTCCCTGGTGGTGCAGTGGTTGAGAATCCGCCTGCCAAAGCAGGGGACACAGGTTCAAGCCCTGGTCCAGGAAGATCCCACATGCCACGGAGCAACTAAGCCCGTGTGCCACAACTACTGAGCCTGTGCTCTGGAGCCTGCGAGCCACAGCTACTGAAGCCCATGCACCTAGAGCCTGTGCTCCGCAACAAGAGAAGCCACCGCAATGAGAAACCCACGCACCACAACGAAGAGTAGCCCCCACTCGCCACAACTAGAGAAAGCCTGTGCGCAGCAGCAAAGACCCAACACAGCCAAAAATTAATTAATTAATTAATTAATTAACAACAAACAAACAAACAAAATTGAACTTTAGCAGATCCTTTATGATTTACACATCCTTTTACGGGGGTTAAGATTATTCAGGATTGTCACAGTTTTTAGATTCTGAGTTATTTATGATTTAATTTATAAGAACCCATAATAAGAGATGAATCTCAGATTGATTGATGAATTCTTTCAGCCAGAGAAAACAAGCAAACGAAATTCATAGATTGACAATATGCTCTTCGTGACTCCTGATTTAATTGTACTTGAAGACAGCTTCTGCAGTGAAACTTGCCTGGTCAGGGTTCAAACTAGCAGAGGCCTTTGACTGAGGAGAGGCCAGAGGAAGATTCCCTGTCCCTCAAACTTTTGTCTATTTGGAAGGAACTTCTGTGTAGGGTCCTAATAAAGTCTTTATTATAAAGTTTAATAATTTGGCCTGTAGGGCTTCCCTGGTGGCGCAGTGGTTGAGAGTCCACCTGCCGATGCAGGGGACACGGGTTCGTGCCCCGGTCCCGGAGGATCCCACATGCCGCGAAGCGGCTGGACCCACGAGCCATGGCCGCTGAGCCTGCACGTCCGGAGCCTGTGCTCCGCAATGGGAGAGGCCACAACAGTGAGAGGCCCGCGTACCGCAAAAAAAAAAAATAATAATAATAATAATAATAATAATTTGGCCTGTAAATATTATGGAAGCAAATTATTGATTTTTAAAATAAGTAGAAAAGTATAATTGCTTTTAAATACTAGTGGCAAATGATCTCTAGGTTGCCTACAGACTAAGTTAGACTAAATTTAGAAATTAAATAAGGATTTTATAAGGACATATAGAGGATTTTTTTTAAATTAAGTTATAATTGATAAGAGACTCTTTTATAGGCTGAGTTCTTCAAGGCAAGGACTTTGTCTTACCCTTTATGCACACTAAGTACAGGACCGCTGGCACATAATCAGTGTTCAGTAATGGTTATTGAATAAAATTACTGAATAGTAGATCTTGTCTGTCCAATTATAGAGCAATAATTCTGAGGGTTTGCAACAGTTACTTTTTCTGGCAAGTAAATCCTCTATGTTCACCACATATAGGCAGTGTATCTTCTGCCTCTGGACTTTTTTTTTTTTTTTTTTTTTTTTTTTTTTTGCTGTACGCGGGCCTCTCACTGCTGTGGCCTCTCCCGTTGCGGAGCACAGGCTCCGGACACACAGGCTCCGCGGCCATGGCTCGCGGGCCCAGCCGCTCCGCGGCATGTGGGATCTTCCGGGATCGGGGCACGAACCCGTGTCCCCTGCATCGGCAGGCGGACTCTCAACCACTGTGCCACCAGGGAAGCCCTGGACTTTTATTTTTTATAAATTATAACTCAGATTTGTTTCTGATTATATATACTACATCTATATAATAATAAAAGAATTCTTTTTTTTTCTTTGCCACACCACATGGCTTGTAGGATCTTAGTTCTCTGACAAGGGATCGAGCCCCAGCCCTGGCAGTGAAAGCACTGAGTCCTAACCACTGGACTACCAGGGAATTCCCAAGAATTGTTCTTTAAACTTCTTAAGTTCTCCATCTAGGAAATGGTTTCTTGCTGTGAACTTAATGGTTTTTGAGGGAAATGTGGACTAACAGGTTATCATTGCTACTTAAAAGTAGATGTTTGCTTTTTGCCTCTTTAGCCTTATTTGTAAATATTTGGTGACTCTAACTATAGTGGAGTCCATTCTGGATCATGTAGAATTTTAAACAAAGATGGATTTTTTGCCCCAGCTCTTTTAAAAAAATTTTAATCCTAAAATAATTCCAAGAAAAAACAATGAATACCTATGTATCCTTAGCCTAAATTTATCTGTTCCTAACATCTTGCCATGTTAGTTTTACACTATATATTTTTTCTTTTTTCCTGAATCATTTGAGAGTTATTTACAAACATTCAGATTAATCTCATAATTCAGTTTAATCCAATAAATACTTAAGTTTAATCCTGTAAAACAAGGGCATTAATTTCACATAACCACAATGCAATTATCAAATTCAGGAAATTAATGTTAATATAGTGCTATTTAGAATGATTACAGTCCTTATTCAGATTTCCACAATTGTCCCAGTAATGTCTGTTATAATTGGACTTCCTCCTTCCTAAAATCCATTCAAGCGTCATGCATTGCATTTAGGTTTCATGTTTCTTTAATTTCCTTTAATGTAGAACAGTTCCCTAGAAAATTGCATTTCTGAAGAATCTAGGCCAGTTATTTTGCAGAATGTCCCTCAGTTTGCATTTATCTCATTTCCACATGATTAGATTCAGATTAAACGTTTCTGACGAGAATACTACAGAGAAGGCACAGCATCAGGAGGCATTGCTGTGAGTTGTCCTATCATTGGTGATGCTAAATTGGATCACTTAGTTAAGGTAGGATTTACCAGATTGCCTCACTCTAAAGGTACCTTTTTCCCTTTGTACTTCATAAGTAACCTATGTATTTATTATTTATCTTTGAGACTGTGTGAGTATCCTATTCTGGAATATTATTCTTCCCTAACAGTGAATCCATTGGTAATTTTTGCATGAATCGGTTATTACTTTGGTGACAGTTATGGTTGCAAATGTAAAAATTGTTTTGGTATAAATCTCACTTTATTTTTAAAAAAATTTATTTATTTTATTTATTTATTTTGGGCTGTGTTGGGTCTTCGTTGCTGTGCGCCGGCTTTCTCTAGTTGTAGCGAGCAGGGCTACTCTTCGTTGCGGTGCGCGAGCTTCTCATTGCGGTGGCTTCTCTTGTTGCGGAGCACGGGCTCTAGGTGTGCAGGCTTCAGCATTTGTGGCTCACAGGCTCTAGAGCACAGGCTCAGTAGTTGTGGTGCACGGGCTTAGTTGCTCCGTGGCATGTGGGATCTTCCCGGACCAGGGCTCGAACCCATGTCCACTGCACTGGCAGGCGGATTCTTAACCACTGCGCCACCAGGGAAGCCCCCAAATCTCACTTTAAAATGGAATGCTGTGTGCCATGTAGCCGCCATTCTCATCTCTTAAGTCTGCTTTCTAATCTATAGATGGATGAGCAGATAAATGGATGGAGGTATTTCACAGATTTGAATAGTTATAATCACACTGAGCATACAATGTGTGGTCTACTTTTTTCACTTAATATTTTCATAAGACCCTGTTTTTACATAGTTAACATGTTTTGATTCTTAAAAGTTTCAGACTCAGAAAACGAGAGCTGAGAAGGCTTACCAATAATTTATTCATAAATGTTGTGTCTTATCCTGTTCCCACAGCTTTATTTTAGCAAAGCTGAAATGTGATTTTAGATTATACTCTTCCACTTCCTTTAATCATCATCATTATAATTTGGGGATGCTTTTGAAAACATACCCACATCAGTGGAATTTTTGGAGTGCTTTTGTTTGCTACAGACAAATTTCTTAAGGAAAAAAACTACTCAAAATTCTGGACAACTTTTTTGAAGAGACTGGCATTATTTAAAATAACCTCCCCAGAGCCTTTTCATCTCTAAGAAAGCAGTGTACTGTTACTAAAGGGGTTTTAAATAGATGTCTCTCAAGGTTCCTCTTTCAGTTTTAGATCACATACTATTACCTAGATTAACATAGCCAGTAATTAGGTAGAATTGTGCTTTTTGTGTGTTAGATGTTTAATGTATAGTACATGTCAGATCCCAGTTGCTGTGATATTCTAGCTCATTTTTAGACTTAGAATATAAAATAGTTTTTTAATTGTATTTTAACTAGTAAAACATGTACATTTGTATACTTACCATTTAAGCTCATAATATGTTTATGATATATAAGCTACTATATAGTTGATTACATAGCACTTACTCTGTGCCAACCATTGTTCTAAATGCTTTAGAAATATTAATTGATTTAATACTCTTAAGCCTGCTTATCAATCCTGTAAAGTAAGATTTACTGTTTTTTTTTTTTTTTTTTTTTTTGCGGTATGCGGGCCTCTCACTGTTGTGGCCTCCCCCGTTGCGGAGCACAGGCTCCGGACGCGCAGGCTCAGCGGCCATGGCTCACGGGCCCAGCCGCTCCGCGGCATATGGGATCCTCCCAGACCGGGGCACGAACCCGTATCCCCTGCATCGGCAGGCGGACTCTCAACCACTTGCGCCACCAGGGAGGCCCAAGATTTACTGTTGAGGAAACTGACACACAGACCTCAGTTTAGACTAATGGTAACCTTCCATTAGTCTAAGGATGAAACAATGCTTTGAATCAGAGAGAGAAAAAAATGTAGTGGTGTTTATGCAGCAGAAGTTAGAGAACATGGACAACTTGTTAAGTGGGAAACCAAAAACTGTGCTGCTCTGGAGGGACAGATGGGAGTCTGTGAGAGGTGCACATTGTTGCCAAAAAGAAATTTTTAAATAATTTTTCCTCTCTTTAATTCTTTACTCACCGAGCAATTGACACTGATTTGTTTTCCCAGAAACATAAATACCTTGGTATGAGAGGTGATGAGGTAATTATAGTTTCCTATAATCCTTATTAATTAACAAATTGAAATTCTTCTCTAAAACTGTAATTTCACATTAACCTAATTATCCTTGGCTACTTTTCATTTCTGGATGAATTTGTTTGATTTGGGTTGTCAGTGCCAAATTTGTTATTCATTATTATGATATATTCAGACCACAGGGCTTACAACATTTATTTCTTCTTGTTTATTTGGATATTTTATTGCCTTTTTGTTAAATGTCTTACATTTTACATTGTACATCAGGTAAGGTGTAGTTAGATGTTTTATTTTACTTTAAAATGAACTTGGATACCAAGTACTTCAGGTACATACTTGAAGAAAGGCTCTTGGATTTGCACAGAACATATGCACCATCCTGTATCATTACTAGGTTGGACAGTAGCATGTAATGTGCAATAGCATACACTCCACAAAATGAAATTTGTACCATTTTCATCAGTTTGATTGGTGCATGATTCCCTTAAGAAAATTAGGAAGCTTAAGACTGCTGTAACCTTTGGTGTAAAGCTTTTAATTTATTTATACGTTGCCTCTCAAAGAGAAATGTACAATTAAGAGGATATAATAGAAATAGAAAATTAGGCCCAGGAAAGGTGGCTACAACATACAGCAACTGCAAAAGTCAAGAAACTTTTAATTTAAGCTCACAAAGACTCTACCTGATTATATATTTTAAACTTTTATTTTATAGGTTCCTCCTCTTTTTTTCTTTTTTTTCTTTGTATTGTGGAGAATTTCAAACATACAGAGTAGACAGAAGAGTACAATGAATCCCATGCATAGATCACCCAGATTCAACATTTATCAATATTTTCCCAATCCTGTTTCATCTATACCTCCACTTACTTCCCAGACATCAGATATTTTCATCCCTGAATATTTCAGTTATTCATTTATTTTTACAAGTTATTTGAATCAAGAAAGTGAAGTTTACATATTTGTGACTGATAAGTCTCATGACTTTCAGTCTATAGGTTTTCTTCCCATCTCTTGTTTTTTTCTTTTTTGTGAAATTAGGTCATTTGTCCTATAGAATTTCCTATCTGGGTTATGCTGGTTATTTCGTCATAGTATCATTTTTTACATTCTTCTGAATTCATATTTCCTCTAAATTGGTATTTGGACGTAGAAATTTTATGAGATGCTGGTTCCTTCGGAGTGCAGAGTACAATTTTAAATAAGCTACTGAACCATTTCACAATACCCTAAGTATAAATTAATAAGTTTACTTATATGATGGGTAAGTGTGTGTTTAAATTGATCATGTTTCAAAAACTATATGTTTATTCCCTAGGATTTCAAAGGAAGTTTTGTCTATACCTACACCTTTAACAGGTCGTACTGTTTCCTGTTGTAGTCTTTTCTTTTTTATTTTTATTTTTTTATTTTTGACTGCGTTGGGTCTTCATTGCTGTGCGCGGGCTTTCTCTAGTTGCAGCGAGCGGGGGCTACTCTTTGTTGCGGTGCTCGGGCTCTAGGCTCGTGGGCTTCAGTAGTTGTGGCTCGAGGGCTCCAGAGCGCAGGCTCTGTAATTGTGGCACACGGGCTTAGTTGCTCCGCGGCATGTGGGATCTTCCCAGACCCGGGCTCGGACCCGGGCTCGAACCCGTGTCCCCTGCATTTGCTGGCGGATTCTTAACCACTGCGCCACCAGGGAAGCCCCCGTTGTAGTCTTTTTTTTTTTTTTTCCCCTGTTGTAGTCTTGATGCTGATGCTGTATTTCTCTGACATACTTCTGTTGGCAATGCCTGATTGCATTTGCTATAGGGTGGAATGTCTCTGGAAATGCCTGAAGGGTCAGTTTTCTCACCTAGCCTCTATTATAGATTTTATAGTCACTTTTGCTTCAAATGTCTGCTTTTTTTTCTTCTAATTCTGTAGTTTTCTTTTATGTAGTATGACAGAGAAGGCCACGGGGAACTTTTAGATCTTTTAAAGTATCAATATTAATATTTTAGGTTTTGTGCAAATATACTGAGACCGTGAGGGAAACATCAATTAGGACCTTAGGTGTTTGGTTAAAGGGCTTAGGCCTTTCTTGCTGAGCACCCCCCCCCCCGCCCCGTGCCAGGGCAAATTGGATTATGTTCAGGAAGAGGCAAGGGATCAACCTGTGTTAGGAGCTGTTAGCAGATGAATAGGAAGATGACACAGAGGACATGTTCATTAAATAATTACTGAGTGATTGGAGAAGACAGCTTGAGTGGGAAATAACTACATGATGAAAGAAAAGTTCCCACAAACCAGAAGCTAAGTAAGGAACCAAGGCATTGGTTAGACACAAGCATAAAGTCAGGGGGGAAAAGATAAGGAACTTCACCTAAGAGAGGAGATTCCTCACCTGACCCTCCTGCCAGTGGGAAAGCGAACTTCTGTCCAAAGGAGATGCTCAGCCCATGTCCTTTCCCCACAGGCGTCATCAGCAAATGGGCTGTATTGCAAACCTGCAACTCATAAGACTCTTTTCGGGAATTATTAAACATAAAAAGCAGAAGGTTTTTTGTTTTGAGGTGTTTTTTTTTTTTTTTTGCGGTACGCGGGCCTCTCACTGTTGTGGCCTCTCCCATTGCGGAGCACAGGCTCCGGACGCGCAGGCTCAGCGGCCATGGCTCATGGGCCCAGCCGCTCTGCGGCACGTGGGATCTTCCCAGACCTGGGCACGAACCCGTGGCCCCTGCATCGGCAGGTGGACTCTCAACCACTGCGCCACCAGGGAAGCCCCTTTTTGGGGGTTTTTTAAGTCAGAAAAGTGGGGAGAGGTGTTGCTTTTATTGTCTCCATAAATATTTATTGAGCACCTGCTAAGGGGAATACGAAAAGTGGGAGAAAATTTTCTGCCTTTTATGTGCTTACTATCTGGCAGAGGAGACCTCAAAGCAAAAGCAAATAGCAATACAAGTTCTCCTTTGCACACCACGTGAGTGTCACCAAGGAGCAGTGCTTCTGGAGTTCTATCCAAGAAATCTACAGCAGTGCTTCCCAAGCTTTAGGCTTCATGAATCAGTAAAATGTCCAGAAGATTTTGGGATCTGACATAAGGTTGCCAAGTTTTTCTGCTAATTAACTTATAAGAAGTACTCGTATGTTGTCCTGATTTTTCTCAGTTCACCTCAAACCTGTGCCAACAGTCATAAGGCATCTGTGTTTTACAGTCATGAAAATAAACAGGTGTGGGCAACAAAGGAAGGACAGTTGTTGGAAGTGTACATCTTCCATCCCTCCCCACCGCCAACCACCCAAAGGCGGGGATGGGGCCCAGTCACTGCTATTTGAGCAAAAGTGGCCCAGTACTTGGTTTGGTTCCAGGACTTCTCCCAGAATTTTTGTTAGCAGTTAGGAGAATCACCCACCTAGGAGTACAGGTTGTCCAGAGAAAGTTAAGAATAAGTTTGATTTCTTCAATTTAAGTGACCTCAATGCTCAAAGCATTCACCTGAGCTAAGACCCTGATCACACTTGGTTGGGGTTCTCATTGAAAGGCAAGCATCCTTTCACTTAACACCCTTAATGGGAGTTACCAGTTGTTGGTGCTGACTGAGTGCAGTGGTGATAGAAATGCAAACAGTTCCGCTCAGTGAGGCTGGTGACTCTGAATACAGACCAGAGGACGCCAGCTTCTGTCTTTGTAAATGCTGAGCACTCATTCAAATGCAGAATATTCCACTTTTAGCTAGGAGCTGAGAAGTATTAGATTTACAGACCTCTTATTCTTGGTCACCCTTGGGGGCGGAAATCATTCTGTTATAATGCACATAATTTAACACATATTCCCCTGGATTTAGCCTCAGTCTTCTGGCTGACGACCCTCAAATTTTTACCTCCAGCTCTGACTTTCCCACTAATTCCCAGATTCGCATTTCCATCGCCTAATTAGCATCTCAGATTAGATATCTCAAGTTTAACATAGCCAAAATGGAACTCTTCATTTCCCCCCACATCTGTTTCCTCCTTCCTGGACTTCCTGGGGACTGGGAACCACACTTCCCATCCGTCAGCAAGTGCCCTCAACCTTCCCTATAAAATATGTCAGCGCGCCCTGCCTCCGTGTCCGCTGCAGCCGTCTTTCCACATCTCCGTCGTCTCTCACCGTCCCCACTGCAGCAGCCCCTGACTCATCTGCTCACTTGCCCTCTGCCTTTTCTCCTATCCATTCTCTCCAGGGCAGTGAAAGTGATCCCCAAACGTAAGTCAGATTGCTGCACACCGCCCTTTAAAAAGCTTTTACTGATGTACTGATAAATGCTACCCTGTGGATGAACCTAGAAAACGTTACGCTAAGTGAAAGAAGCCAGTCACAAAATGTTATTTAATGTATGATTCCATTTATATGAAGTGTCCAGAATAGTCAAATCCATGGAGACAGAAAGCAGATTAGTGGCGGCCAGAGGCTGCGGGTGGGCGGGTGGAGGGAGGAATGCGAATTCACATTACAACGGTGAATTCTATGTTATGTGAATTTTACCCAGTTTTTTTTTTTTTTTTTTTGAAAAGCTCCAATGGCTTCTTATTGCAGCCTTTAAATTCAGACTCCTTACCATAATCCGCAAAGCCCAGCACGGTGGCCCCTGGCCCATTCCTTACACTGTGAGCCTGGCCCGCAGGCCTGCTCTGAGCAGCCCTGCCCCGCCTGCCTCCAGCCCTCTGTTCATGCTGGCCCCCCACCTGCTGTTCTGTCTCCAGCCCCACCACAGGGCAGGCTCCTTCTTAGCCTTTGGGTCTCTACCTTCGAGAAGCCTTTCCTGCCCATTCTACCTCTGCATCAGCTCTTTGCTTCCTTCCTTGCACTGATCACGTTACCTACTTGTTTGCTTGGGTTTTCTGTTGCCCCCCCTTTAAACTACATGAGTTCATGAGGGCAGGACCAAGTCTGTCCTGTATTTCCAGAATCTAGACAGCACCTGGTTACTGCAGTCTAGAAATTTACAGAATGAATGAAAAAAAACTTTTTTCAGAATAGTTTTTCAGAATACAGGACCCTTTCTTTGAACTTTGTAATAGGGAAAAACACATACTACCTACATGAGGTCTTATGGGCAGGAATTGGAGAAAGTGTTTGTATGTCAAGCAGGTGTTTCTCAGGAGACTAATTGGTGCTCAGGACTTGGCTAAAAGCTGCTGGTGACAGAATGTAAAACTTGGCCTGCCTCTGAGGAATGCACAACTTCTTCAGCAGCGAGCCCTCTTTTAGCACAAATGCTAATTCAGGAAAAATACAAGTGTTTACAGACTTCATTTTTTTCCCTCTCAGTCAAGATGTCATGAGCTTTACTGAATGCTATGAAAAGAGACCAGATATTCTTACAATGAGATAACTTAGTTTATTGACTAGAAGAATCTCATCAAAGAAAATTGTGCCCTGTTACCAGGAAAGCAATTGGGTCTGCGCTGAGCAAGCAGCTTTCTAACCTTCTTACCTTATTTTTGGATTGTGCTTTAGTTCATCCTATGACCTTCCATGCACTAGCTCATTTTTTCTTTTAATTAACTTCTCCAGGTGAGTATTCCCATTATTTCCACTTTGCAGATGAGGAAGCTAAGGCTCAGAGAGACCAAATGACTTGGCCTAGAGTCGCGGCTTAGCTGAAGCACTAAAGCCAAAGTCTTCACACTCTGTTTAACTTTGAACGAGTTACTCAGCCTTACTAAGCTCCCTTTCCTTGCTTTGCTCCAATCTTATCCTATCTACCTGGGAGATTGCAGTGCAAATTAAATGCAATAATTAATGCACAGAAAATGCCTGGCTATGGTCATAAGCCTTTAATCAGGTCATAAGCCTTTAATCAGGTTAATTAAGATTTTTCCCCATTTAATGTCAGGTTGACACTGCCTTTCCAAGGTGGCTTGGAGGGGACTGAGGTCCCCTTCTGTCTGCTGTACATCCAGTTTTCCTAAAAGGCCAGAGACCTGGCCACTGGAGCTGAGCGCTGGGATCCCAGGACCAAGAAAACCACAAACATGGGTCCTTCCAGCCTCTCCTTACGTGCTCTTCATACCACACACGTGCTCACACACACAGATGCTCAGTGCAATGGAATTTCCAGATTGGACAGGAGAAAGGAATGTATACTGAGACCCGCAATAGCCAGAAAACTAATTCAGCCTGGCTCCATTCCCAGGGCCAGGCATCCCTGGTGTTGTCCAGACCAGAGTCCACACCCAGTCACCTCTGCCCAACCACCCAGCCGCTTGGCTCTTCTCCCAGAACCACCCTCTCTCGGGGCAGAGTGTATATTAGCAAGACTCAGAGGTCAGGGGGTGGAAGGGCCCAGAGAAGAGAGAAGGAAAGAAGGCCCTCTCCCCTCCACCCCCACCCCCCTCAGGCCGATCCTCTGGGACCACAACACTTCAGCCAAGGCTGTTTGGGGGCAGAAGCTCTGCTCACCCCATCCCCACAATGGATAATGGAAAATTAAAGCAATTCTGGAGATAAAAGTAGTCCTTCAAACCCTCCTTCACATTTTAGGTGAATGAGGGTTGTCTCTGTTCTCTACTTTGTGCAGCCATGGCAACCAGGTATCTTTAAACTTTCATGTTTCTCGGAGCCTTGAGCCCCTTAATAAAGTACAGCTAATCTTTATGCACTTTCATGCTCTTATCCGTGCAGAACACTCTCCGCCCTGTGCCCTGGGTGTTGCCCTTTGCAGTAACCATATACCCTGTTGTTTCACATAAAATAAGCTCAGCAGTTCTGGGGGTTTTTTTAAATTTATTTTTGGCTGCATTGGGTCTTTGTTGCTGTGCGCGGGCTTTCTCTAGTTGCGGCAAGCGGGGGCTCCTCTTCGTTGCTGTGCATGGGCTTCTCATTGTGGTGGCTTCTCTTGTGCCGCACAGGCTCTAGGCGCGCGGGCTTCAGTAGTTGTAGCACACGGGCTAAGTAGTTGTGGCTCGCGGGCTCTAGAGCACAGGCTCAGTAGTTGTGGTGCACAGGCTTAGTTGCTCTGCGGCATGTGAGATCTTCCCGGACCAGAGCTCGAATCCATATCCCCTGCATTGGCAGGCGGATTCTTAACCACTGTGCCACCAGGGAAGCCCGAGCTCAGCAATTGTATTTTTCCCTTTAGAAATCTCCAATGAAGGGAGTAATTCTGTAGCGTTTGATTGCTTAAAAACTGGTTTATAAAATTTAAAAAGTGTTTTAAAGAGGTACTCCTGTGCACCTTAATATTACAATGTAGTGCTATCTTCTTACTGATTATTCCCTTGTAAGCGAATCAGTGTTTAACTACAAAAGTGGGTGGAAAGTATGGATGATTGCCGCCTCCACATTGATACTGTTTTGCTTTAAGACCAACATATGATCTCAAGATAATTTTAATTTAGAATTTTAAAATATAATTTAGGCTTTCACTACAAAATACATTGCAAGGATGTAATAGAGAGGGGGAAGGGTAACCTATAAACTTAGAGACATAAAAGATATGTCAATTTAAACAAACCTAGACAATGTATGACATATATGAAACAAAGAGAAGGTTGGTCTCTGATTAGAGATACTTGATGATAAAAGGACTTATTCTTGATTTTGTTTTAGGTGCTTTATGTTTTCAGAAGGGAAGTTCCTGTCTTTTAGAGCTATATATGCTAAAATATTTATGTAAGAAATTATATGATTTCTAGTATTTGTCTCAAAATAATATGGGAGAGGGGAAAGTGGGGGCGGGGGTTGGATGAAACATACTTGGCCATGAGTTTGATGATTGTTGAAGCTACAGACGGGTTCGTGGGAATTCGTTATACTAGTCTGTCTGCATTTGAAATTAATTTCCCATAATGATTTAAAGAAGAAATTAAATATAGACACACATTCAGTCAATACAAAGTACTTTCTGAAGATAGGGTTTTTCTGGCTTATTCTAGTCTGTTTGTAAAAAATGTGTTGAAATGACCAGTTGGTCCTGCCCACAGCAGAGAGGTTGGGACCTAATGAAATCCTGATTAGAGGTCAAGTCTTGAGAGCTATTTATTTTGTATTTTTAAGTTAATGAATCACACCTGAATTTCTAATTTTTATGAGTATATAAAACTTCACTATAAATAGTGCTTTAATTTAATCTTTTCTCCCCCGCTCCCCTTTATATTCACCATAACCCTTTGAGGAATGTGGACACTAAAAACTCAACAAAGAAGCAAACAGGGGGCTTCCCTGGTGGCACAGTGGTTGAGAATCTGCCTGCTAATGCAAGGGACACGGGTTCGAGCCCTGGTCTGGGAGGATCCCACGTGCCGCGGAGCAACTGGGCCCGTGAGCCACAACTACTGAGCCTGCGCGTCTGGAGCCTGTGCTCCGCAACAAGAGAGGCCGCGTTAGTGAGAGGCCCGCGCACCCCCGCGCACCGCGATGAAGAGTGGCCCCCACTTGCCACAACTAGAGAAAGCCCTCGCACAGAAACGAAGACCCAACACAGCAAAAATAAATAAATTAATTAATAAATTCCTACTCCAACATCTTGTTTAAAAATAAATAAATAAATAAAAATAAAGTCACATATTGACTGGGGAATGGGGACCACCCATAGTCTCACCCTGACCGAGACTGTCACAGAGATTGGCATTTAAAAAAAAAAAAAAAAAGAAGCAAACAGGATGAGTTGAGTGACCTGTGCAGGGTAACTAACCCAACTCCAGGGGTGCACTGGGCCTGGCTGCCTCCATGGGGCCCACCCGGTGAGACGGGACTGAGAGAATGGAGTAAACCACTGGTAAAAATGTATCTGTAGGGCCATGATTGTTTGTGTAGAAACATTGAATCGCTATGTTGTGCGCAAGGAACTAACATAGTGTTGTAGGCCAATTATACTTCAAAAACAAACAGAAAAAGAGATCAGATTTGTGGTTACCAGAGGCAGGCAGGGGCTGGGGGTGGGGAGGTGTTAGATGAAGGTGGTCAGAAGGTACAAACTTCCTGTTATAAGATAAATAAGGACTGTGTCTGTAATGTACACCATGATTAACATAATGAACACTGCTGTGTGTTATCTGTGAAAGCTGTTAAGAGAGCAAATCCTAAGAGTTCTCATCACAAGGGGGAAAAAAAGGATGTATCTGTAGGAACTGGACCAACTTGTCTTCCAGGGCAGCATGTGTTAACAGAAAGGTATTATGGGATGCCTTAGCCCTTCTTTGCAAACCCCAGTTCTTAGTCGTTATGGAACTTGAGGCAAGTCACTTAAACTCTTAAGACTCAGTTTCCACATCTGGAAATGGTATAACAAGATTTGCCTTGCAGGTTGCTTTGATGCTCTCTGCAGTGAATAAGCACCTGGGGCGCTATAGGCTCTGTGTGATTGCTGGCTGGCATCTGAATGTGATTCGGTGTTTGGGGTTTAGACTGTTTTACAGCCAATGTTTCAAACAAGTGGTTTTGATCCCAGGCTATTTCTCCTTTAGCACATATTAAGTGAGTGCCTGCTCGTGCTAGGCATAATTCTGGGTGTTGGGGATACAACGATTGAATTAAATAAACATGGCTCCTGGTTCCCACAGACTTTACAGACTAGAGATTAGCCCACAAGAGCACCTGAAATAGAGTGTTGATAGTATAGGACTATCAGCTTGTCTTCGTCTTCACAGTTCTGTGGAAAAATGCAGGCCCCATTCCTACTTCAGTGATGGGAGAGCACATCTCACCTCACCCTGCACTGCGGAGGGCTACCTGTTGGCTCCTGGGAAGGTGAGATGGCCAGGGAGCTCCATGAAAGAGTTGGGACAAGTAAAGGGTGTCAGAATCAGGGCAAAGGAAGTTGCATGGGGGCAGGGCCACATTAGGCAGACTGATGGATACCCCTAGTTCCAATATTTGGAAGGGACCTGGTTTGAGAAGAATCCTTCATCTTGAAAACAGGCTCCCTCCCACCATGTGGACAGTGGGCGGGTTAGAAGTAAAATACAAGATAGCCACATCTCAGAGGTTTCCAGGGTTAAGAGAGAGCACTGGTCCCTTGAACCACTGTCCTCAGGATGTCCTTGGAACATCATTGGAATAGGATTGTCCTTGGAATTATGCTGGGTGTCATTTCTGCCATTGATGGGATGCAGAGGGTGATTGGCAATGTCAAAAATGGTGTCAACTTCGTCACAAAGGGGTCATCTGTGCTGCAGTGCCCTAGGGGTGCCCACCTTCCTGCTACAGGCCCTCTCTGAATTCACCAAGGAGTGAACTGCTGGGGGGACTGAGGGTCAAATGGTCCCAAATGCATGGAGGACTCTCCCAGTGGGCATTCACCCCCAGACCCTTAGTCTGGAAGGAGTCACAGAACACATATAGAGGAATCTCTGAGAGGCTTCAGGCTGTAAATATCTTTGCTGGAATTGCTTTTCTCATAGGAATACGTTTCCCTCTCATTGCCAACAATTTTCCTTCTGACTCTCACTGAATTTGGAAAAGCTGGAAGTTGGGCCAGGAGAGAGAACCTACAGGTGTTGCTGATGCAAGTAAGGACTTAGGGCAGGTCCAGGATAGATGCTCAGAGGACACCCAATGGGAGGGTGCTGAGCTGGGCCAAGGGCTGGGACAGAAATGAGGTTAAGACCATTGTGACTCCGTAAGGAAGACACAATTTTGTGTTCATTGGAGCTTGTGGTTGAAAACCAGGGAACGGGCCTAGGTGTAGAGGTCAGGACCAAAGTGGAGTCAGATGCAAGAAAGAAGGAATCTTAGAAGGTAAATTACATCAAAAGCACGGATGGATCCAGGATTTCTCCACCATCTTCACCAGGTGATAGTCTCCTTGGGGCCTTACCTGTCTTCTATTCAGCTGGATAAGCCATTCAAGTGCCTGTTGATTGGAATCTGCTAGTATTAAGAGACCACTTTTCATTTAATCTTCTTGTGTGATTTGGAAGTCCTCAAAATCCTTACAGTTCAAAGCATGACAACAGATCAGCAGTGGCAGCATCCCCTAGGGAGCTGGAGATCGAGAACTGCTGTCTTCACTCCTGATCTGTGTACAGGCTCAGAATCTGCATTTTTAACAAGACTCTCAGAATATAATGGACAGATTTCTTCAGGGAAACCCTATGTGATTTAGTGTTGGCATTTTCATACGCTGTTGTATAGTCTTTCTGGAGGACAGTTTATCAATATGTATCAAAAACCTTAAAATTTGCATATCTTTTAACCCAACAGTTGTATTTCTAGGAATTTATCAGAGATGTGTACAAAGATGTATGTGAAAAGGATGTTCATCATAGTGTGACTTTACAGTAGCAAAAAAGCATAAACAAGCTAAATAGCCAGCTATAGAGGAGTAATAATTCATAAAAAGACATTCTATGCAGCCATTAAAATCACATTGTTGGACTTCCCTGGTGATGCAGTAGTTAAGAATCTTCCTGCCAACACGGGGACACAGGTTCGAGTCCTGGTCCCGGAGGATTCCACATGCTGCGGAGCAACTAAGCCCCTGTGCACCACAACTACTGAGCCTGCGCTCTTGACCCTGCGAGCCACAACTACTAAAGCCTGTGTGCCTAGAGTCTGTGCTCCGCAACGAGAAGCCACCGCAATGAGAAGCCTGTGCACCCAAACAAAGAGTAGCCCCTGCTCACCGCAACTAGAGAAAGTCTGTGTGCAGCAATGAAGACCCAACACAGCCATAAATAAATAAATAAATAAATAAATACACTTATTTAAAAAAAAATAACAGGAAGATTGCAGATTTGGGAGGTTTTCTTCTAGCCACAGAACAAAAACTCTTTCTCCTTCTCTTATGTCCCTCCTCAGAGTCACTCACCTCCTCTTTTTTTTTTTTTTTTTTTTCTTGCGGTACGCGGGCCTCTCACTGCTGTGGCCTCTCGGGATCCTCCCGGACCGGGGCACGAACCCGTATCCCCCGCACCGGCAGGCGGACTCTCAACCACTGCGCCACCAGGGCAGCCCCTCCTTCTCCTTTTTAAATCGAAGCAGTCAAAGCTGCTAGCTTCTGCCGCCTTCAACATGGCCATCGGAATGCATCTTCCATACTGCATGACTTTGTTTCAAGTTCTTTCTCTTTTCCCGTGGCTGGCCAGAAAAGACAAACTCATTTGGATTCATTAATAAATGTCTTCTTCTAAATAGCATATACCACAGGGAGAGTGAAGGGCCTATTAATCATTCAAGTAGGATAGTGGGGAAAGTACTAGATGAGAAGTCATAGGATACTCATTTTAGCACCACCACGATATTAACAAACTTGAGCAATTCACTTCTCTATGCCTTAATTTTCCATCTTCAAAAGAAGCTAACTAGGGCCTCCCTGGTGGCGCAAGTGGTTGAGAGTCCGCCTGCCGATGCAGGGGATACGGGTTCGTGCCCCGGTCTGGGAGGATCCCATATGCCGCGGAGCGGCTGGGCCCGTGAGCCATGGCCGCTGAGCCTGCGCGTCCGGAGCCTGCGCGTCCGGAGCCTGTGCTCCGCAACGGGGGAGGCCACAACAGTGAGAGGCCCGCATACCGAAAAAAAAAAAAAAAAAAAAAGCTAACTAAACCATTCTTATTTATTAGCTCATAGGTCTGTTGGGATAATCAAAGGGGACAACTTGCCAGCAGGTACCTTGTATGTAGTGTTAATTGCCATACACGTGCAAGGTTTTATTTTTATTTTATTTATATTAGTACCTCATTTCATCAGATTGCTTTCTTAACACAGCAAAGCACATGCGTAGGAGACACTTTGCAGTGTGCAGCCGCATGACAAGTGGGCAAAGTACATACGGAGCATGGTACCAAATAGAGGGCTTCACCAGGTCATAGTGCATGTATGGAGGGGAGCTTGTGTCAGGAGATCCAGTGTAAAGAGAGGAAGGAACTGGGTAACAAAGGTGTGACGGGGCTGTGAAGGTTTGGGGCCTGGGGAGATTGCCGCTGGTCAGAAAGAGGAGTGCCACTTCTGGTAAGGAAGTTGAAAACGGGACAGGGCTTGAGGAAATAGAGGTCAAGGCATAGAAGTCTGGGTGACAGGGTTGTGGAACCTCAGGCCCAGAGGAACTGGTTCACGAGAGCCATACTCAATCACAGTTTGCTCGCAGGGTTGTGGGTGTACAGGTCAGGCCCAGGCAGAGGGACTCGGTGATGGAGATCAAACCCCAGACGCAGAATGACTGCTCAGCACCAATGACAGCAGCTACTCTGCTCTGTACTTTACGTGCATCATCTCACGTGTGGACAACAACCCCGTAGAGGTGGTCCCGCATCCCACAGCTGAGGAAACAGGTTCGGAGATGCAGGGTGACTCACCTGTGGTCACTCCGCTGAGTGGCTGGGTCCAGGACTGTCTGACTCCAACATCAAAGACATGGGCATCAGGGACGGGAGAGAGGGCGAGTGAGGGGTGCAGAGGGAAGAAGCTGCAAAGCTAAGCTGACCTCATCCCCACCAGCCCTTTCTGAAAGCTGTTCACACATGGGCAAGACTGAGTCCCGCAGGCGGGGACCCCACAGAACCACACCATTCTCAGCACAAGAAACCACTTAGAACAAACCCCAACTCAGACAATCATTTTGGCATTTTTCCAGCAATGCTTAGGAAGTCAGCTGCAGGGAAAACCTGGACAATGCCAGTAAGGCTGGAAATTTCTATAAGCAAAGGCTATTTTGCAAGAAGACTGGGTAACAAGATGGGGAAAGGCTTATGACATGATGTTAGGAAAAGTATGATATGTGATTACTGTTTTGTATGAAAGTGCATAGAGACATATTAGGAAAGGTAACGGGTTCTTAGGTGCTGGATAGTTTTTTTTTTCTTGTTTTCCAAATTTTTTGTAATGCATTATATTTTTAAAAATTATAATCACGAAGATTATATGAACACATGAGTAAAGTTTATGAGTCAGTTAGGAGCCTGCTCTTTTAAGCAGGATATATAATAGAATGAGGATGATGTACTTAAGAACACTGTGCACAGTGATGTATATATAGTGGTTGGCACATAGTAATTGCTCAATAAATAAGTAATAGGAGTGACTGTGTAACTCTGGAAATACTGCTAAGGTGGTGGGGTTAGGGATGAAGTTTTTTCTTTGTTTGAAATTTGCTTTAATGTTACATTGGCTTCAAAAACCATAAAGAAACCTAACCCAGGCTTCCCTCGTGACGCAGTTGTTAAGAATCCGCCTGCCAATGCAGGGGACATGGGTTCGAGCCCTGGTCCAGGAAGATCCCACATGCCATGGAGCAACTAAGCCCATGTGCCACAACTACTGAGCCTGCACTCTAGAGCCCGCGAGCCGCAACTACTGAGCCCGCGTGCCTAAAGCCTGTGCTCCGCAACAAGAGAAGCCACCGCAATGAGAAGCCCGCGCACCACAACGAAGAGTAGCCCCCACTCGCCATAACTAGAGAAAGCCTGTATGCAATAACGAAGACCCAATGCAGTCAAAAATTTAAAAAATAAAAATAATAATAATTAAAAAGAAAGAGATCAGGGGAAGAAAAAGAGTAAGATCAGAGTCATTTATTCCCTTGGCCCCCTCCCTACGAGCTCACCTTGCTTTGGCTGTCCCTCCATGGAAGGTGCCTCACAAGACAACTTCCTGCACACAGCTCTACTTCCAGCTTCTGGGAATCTTTCCCTCCTCCTGTCCCTTCAGCCCGGAGGAAGTAACAGTTGGACTGTTCCCAGCCCCAGGAGTACTGGGCTGCCCCTCGAGGTATCCCGACGCCATGCCCAGCCTTGGGTAGATAGTCCATTTGTCAAACCTCCTTGCCTGGTCCTAGTTTAAGCATGCCACCTGTTTCCTGCTAGAACTCAAGCACCGTGTTTTTTACCACCACACCACTCTCAAGCGACAGACAGGGTCACGTGAAGATTAACTGTATTGTGTGGGTTCCCACTTACACCTGCTGTTGGGAAAGGACCTCCAACTGCCTCAGTCTCACTGGGATCTTTCCGAGCGTCCCCCAGACGGTGTGCACACATATTCGCCAGCAAGCTCTGCCTTGTTCCTCGAGGCGTCTGCTGTTTCCTCCACCTTGGCTGCTTTCAGGGATAACCTGCTGCCTGTGAAGAAGGTGTGGGATCTCCTCTTGCCATTTTGTCTGATACCCACAGTCAAGAAAGTGTCACAGAGGCCCTGCCATCTTCACAAAATGCTCTGCTGCGGCCTCCCTTGGATGCTGTTGCTCCCATGGTATATTCATCGGGTTTCTACCAGAGAAGCACAACCAGTAGAAAAGGTGTCTGTATAAAGAAATCTGTTGCAAGGAATTGGCTTACGTGGTCATGGGGGCCGACAAGTCTGAAATCTGTAGGGCAGGCCAGGCTGGAAACTCTTGGGCAGGAACTGATGCTACAGTCCACAGCCACATTTCTTCTTCCTCAGGGAAATCTCAGTTATTAAGGCCTTTCAACTGATTAAATGAGTCCCACCCAGATTATCAAGGATAATCTCCTTTAGTTAAACTCAGTTGATGGTAGATGTCAATAATCACATCTACAAACCACCAGCAACACTTAGGTGAGTGTTAGAATAACTGGGTCCGATAGCTTAGCCAGGTTGATACGTGAAACTAACCGTCACGCATGAATACCACCCATGTCGGTGAGCAGGAGGCCAAAGTTGCATAGTGTTGTCTGGCAAACTCAGCAGGCTGAAGCGTGCTGTCTGCCATGATAAGTCCATGTAGAAGTGGGGAGCGAGGCCACTCTCCCTACTTTACCAAAATACTTTGTCACATGGACAAAGTGAAAGGGAACACGATTGCTTCTGGTCTTATGTCTTATAGACTTTGTTCTGGAAACGGCTCTTCCACATCTTGTTCAGATATAGCCTAGAAACTGAGACAGTTCCGACCAGGGACGCTGGGTTCCAGGTGGCTGGGTCAGGGACCACACAGGTAAGAGTGACAAGCACCACCTCTACACTCTATCACCCGAAGCTCATTCAGGTGCCAGGTTTGCCTGCCTGAAGCCGTCTTCCCCTAGGATGCATTCTTTCCCAGGAAATAACTCGTTCTGCAGGCGACTAGACTCCAGGCAGGGCTGCACGCCCTGGCGTGCCTGCATTCCAGGACCCCAGGGGCGCCCACCCCAAAGGGGAGGGGAAGCTGAAAAGGAGCTCCAAATGGAAATATCACAGAAAAAGGAAGACTTGTGAAAAAGCATTAGCCAATGAGTATTTTTAATCAGAAAAGAAATAATAATGACAATAAGAAGGGCTATGCAACAATCCAGAATTTGTTGACAGAATTTCGTGACAAAATGGCAAATGCTAAAGAGGACCTAAAACCAACACAGCAGCTGCAAAGAAAGAGCAGAATTCTTGCAAAGTAACAATGAATCAATGGTTTTGACCTGTTAAAATGTCCTCCTGCCCAACTCTCAGGCAGGGCTCCTCCTGGGAGGTGCCCCAGCCCCACCCTGTGCACCCTGCCTCTCTCCAGGTAAGGTGAATGCATTCTCTCCCATCTGCTTCATGGCTTAAGCGGCTAAGGAGTGCCCCTCACACCTGGAATCTTCACTTAATGGAGAAGCATTAGAATCATTACACCTAAAAGCAGGTATAAAAAGATGTATAATTAAGAGCTTGTGAAAACACACACACAAAAACACACACATTAATCACATTCTTGCATATACAATTATTGTTTTTTTCTGGAAGAAAGCCCAAGAAGCTGTTTGCCTTTAGGGAGAGGGATAGGTGGTAGGGAAGAAAGATTTTACTTTTCACTTAGCTTTTATCTGTAACCTTTGAATTTTCAAACCTGTATATGTACTGAATTTTTTTTTATTGGAGTATAGTTGGTTTACAATGTTATGTTAGTTTCAGGTGTCCAGCAAAGTGAATCTGTTATACATATACATATATCCACTCTTTTTTAGATTCTTTTTATATATTGAATTTTTTTTAAGTGTAAAACCAAGATGCCCTAACATAGTGTGGTTTGATTAATTTAATTAACAATTTAATTTGGTGCATGCCATAGTAGAAGTGCTTGCCATAATATTCTAAGAAGGAAAAGTAAGATACATAAGAATTAAGAAAGAAATACATATAAGTTATGAAAACAAAAATTGGGAAAACAAAAATGCCTTACATGATGTCTAAGTTATTTTAGAGAGTAATCTAGAAAAATGTTTCAAACACTAGTAAATCTTTTTATCAGTTGGCCTATTCGTTATTAGTCAGGACTCCTTTGGTTGCAAGTGACGGAAATCCAATACAGACTGGCTCAAATGAAATTTTATCCAGAGGAGCTGATTCTGGATCCAGGAGCTCAAAGCAGGACCCCAGGGGTCTGAGCTCCTCGGCCATCCCTGACTCTGGCTTTGTTCTCTGGCAGCCTTCCTCCCTCGCTCTGCTGGGGAAGAAGCCCTGCCAGTGCCATGCTAACAGGAGCTGCATAACTCTAGTTCCTAGATGGACTCTGAAAATCCACAGCAATTCCCCAGAAGGACTCTGATAGATCTGCCTAGGTCATATGCCCATCACTGAGAAGCCTCATGTTCAGGTATGGGATACTGTAATTGGCAAAGACAATCTATGTGGTGACCAGACTGGTTTGTTTCTTCCCGGACACAGTAGGAGACTACATTTCCCAGGTGCCCTCGTATCTACAGGAAGCATGTACCAATTCTAGCCAATGAAATGTGGCTGAAGAGAGGCATACAACTTATGAGTTAACTCCTAAAATGTACCCCCTTCCCCTGCTCATCAATGGTGGATGCATGCACAGGGCTAACCAAGGGCTCCAAAGAAGCCCTACAGAACATTGAAGATACTAAAAGGAAGGCACTCGTATTTCTGAATTTCTGCTTATAGAAGAGCCTCCCATGTTCCACCCCCTCTGCCTTCCAAAACCCTCATCAAGCTATGATATCACCAAGAAATAAACTCTGACTGTGTTAAACCACTGAAATTTGTGGTTTGTTGTTACCAACCTACTATGAACAAGTTGGCTCAAACGCCCACCCCTGGGACAGGACAGGTGGGGACTTTTACTTAAAAGCACATCAGAACCATAAAGTGGAGGAGAGGCTGTTCCCAATGGAAAGGGATGTGTGTCAGACAAAAAAGGACCAGATGAACACCTCAACCCAATTATCTCAAATTTAAGAATTCATCCCAAGGAAATAATCCAAGAGGAAACTAAAGTAATTTGGGGGAAAAAAATGTTTATTGCAGAGCTCTTTTTTTTTTTTTTTTTTTGGCCACGTGACTTGCAAGATCTTAGTTCCCCAACTAGGGATTGAACCCAGACCCTGGCAGTGAAAGTGCCGGGTCCTAACCACTGGACCACCAGGGGATTCCCTGCAGAGCTATCTATAATAGCATCCGATTGGCCATGTCCCCAGAGCTAAAAACCTGGAAGCAACAAAGCAAAATATGGTCTGTCAGTATACTGGATCCCACTGATACATGGAACCGTTATAGGAAATAATGTTAAACAAATGCTAAGAACAAAAGGATTGAGTTCTCTCCTTATTCCTTGCAAGGGTGCTGGGGCTCAGACTCCCCTGGCAGCTGAATGGAGGAATTGAATCCTCAGAACCAGGGGTCTAAAACAGGGAGCCCTCACTGAATCTGAAGGAGGAGGCCAAACCAAAAATTGTACCGGAGCCCCGGGGCTCACCTGCATGGGAAGAGCCTCCAGAAGGGACACGGGATCGAGGTTCAGAACCAGAGAGAGGAGAGAAAAGTTTGAGCAGATGAGGATCCAATTGGGGAAGGAGGGGAAGCAAGCATCCTGAGGGCATCGCGGGCGCCGTGCTGTCAGATGGTGTGTAGGGCTGACTTTTGGGGGTGGCTGGGCTTGCTGAGTAAAGGGCCGGAACTGGGGCCGGCACCAGAGTCTTCTAAATCCCCTTGAAAGGGCAGGGCACGGCACCCCTTCACTCACCCGGTGGAATGTCTTAGCCTCTCCAGAGGAGTGCTGGAAGGGGAAGTGGGGGCCATAATCCTTCTGCCAGCTCATACCCTTTCGTTAGCACCAAACGTTGGAGCTGGTCCCGAGGCAGTTGGGGGTCAGTATTTCCTGCACCACATGTCACACTTGCCCCTCTTGACTTGTCTGGGCTGCTAGTGCGGGTATGGAGGGTGGTCTGGGGTGGAAGAGAGTAGTTGAGAACAGAATGGATCTGCCTGAATGGAGAGCAATGCCACAGCTCTGCAAGAAGTGGCATTTCCGTCTTCAAGGCCAAGTGGCACGTATCTGGCGGGCATCAGTACTTCTTACATGGGAGCCACTCACAGGTGGGCAGAGCCCTGTGGTAGGCAGAATAATGACTCCCCAAAGATGTCCATGTCCTGTAAATATGTTTGTTACATGGCAAGGGGGTATTAAGGTTGCAAATGGAATTAAGGTTGCTAAAGAGGTAACCTTAAAACAAAAATTATACTGGATTATCTGGGTGGGCTCTGTGGAATCACAAGGGTCCTTTAAATGTGGAAAAGGTGGGCAGAAAAGTCAGAGTCAGGGGGCTTCCCTGGTGGCGCAGTGGTTGAGAGTCCGCCTGCCGATGCAGGGGACACAGGTTCGTGTCCCGATCCCGGAAGATCCCACATGCCGCGGAGCGGCTGGGCCTGCGAGCCATGGCCGCGGAGCCTGTGTGTCCGGAGCCTGTGCTCCGCAACGGGAGAGGCCACAGCAGTGAGAGGCCCGCGTACAGCAAAAAAAAAAAAAAAAGTCAGAGTCAGGGAGAGATTTGAAGATGCTATGCTGCCGACCTTGGGGATAGAGGAAGTGGCTGTGAGCCCAGGAATGCAGAAGCTGGCCTCTGAAAGCTGGAAAAGACAAGGAAATGGATTCTCCTCTAGAGCCTCCAGAGGGAACACAGGTCTGCCAGCACCTTGAGACCCATTTCCAACCTCTGACCTCCAGGACTATAAGATAATAATTTGTGTTGTGTTTTGATTTGGTTTGGTTTGGTTTGGCCACGCAGCTTGCACCGGGATCTTAGTTCCCCGACCAGGGCAGTGAAAGTGCGGAGTCCTAACCACTGGACCACCAGGGAATTCCCAGTAAATTTGTGTGTTTTTTTTAAATTAATTTATTTATTTATTTTGGGCTGTGTTGGGTCTTCGTTGCTGCGCATGGGCTTTCTCTAGTTGCAGCAAGTGGGGGCTACTCTTCGTCGCGGTGCGCGGGCTTCTCATTGCGGTGGTTTCTCTTGTTGTGGAGCACGGGCTCTAGGCACACGAGCTTAAGTAGTTGTGGCACACCGGCTCAGTAGTTGTGGCTCGCGGGCTCTAGAGCACAGGTTCAGTAGTTGTGGCGCACGGGCTTAGTTGCTCCATGGCATGTGGGTTCTTCCCAGACCAGGGCTCGAACCTGTGTCCCCTGCATTGGCAGGCAGATTCTTAACCACTGCACCACCGGGGAAGCCCAATTTGTGTTTTTTTTTTTTTTTTTTTTGCGGTATGCGGGCCTCTCACTGTTGTGGCCTCCCCCGTTGCGGAGCACAGGCTCCGGACACGCAGGCTCCGGACGCGCAGGCTCAGCGGCCATGGCTCACGGGCCCAGCCGCTCCGCGGCATATGGGATCCTCCCAGACCGGGGCACGAACCCGTATCCCCTGCATCGGCAGGCGGACTCTCAACCACTTGCGCCACCAGGGAGGCCCTTGTGTTGTTTTAAACCATTAAATTTGTGGGGTTGCAGCAGCAATAGGAAACTCATCTCTTTCCCCCCAGGATAAGTGTCGTGTAGCTCCTCAGCATGCTGTACAAGGAGATCTCTGAGCTCTCAGAGCCCAACAGTGGGTTTTTTCCCACCCAGGAGTGGGTGTCAGAACCACCTGGTAACTCTTATTTATGTGTTTGTTAATTAATTAATTTATTATGGACTATTCTGAGAACAAAAATATGACAAAAGTCTAACAAACATCCATGTATATTTACCACTTAAGAAACAAAAATCACCAATTCAGTTTAGCGTTCCTACCACCCCCCCAAAAACTGAAAAAAATAGTGCAATAATTACCAATATACCCAAGATAAGATTCTATAATTTACATTTTACTATTTGTTTGATCACACATCTATCCATTTCCCCACCTGTCTAGCCATCCATCAACCCATCTTATTTTTTATGCATGTCAAAGTAAGTTACAAACATCAGTATACTTCATCATACATATCATGTGTTTGTTTATGAGTTTTAAATTTTGTTTAGAGGACTTCCCTTGTGGCACAGTGGTTAAGAATCCGCCTGCCAGTTCAGGGGACAAGGGTTTGAGCCCTGGTCCGGGAAGATCCCACATGCCGCACGGAGCAACTAGGCCCGTGCACCACAACTGCTGAAGCCCCCTAGAGCCCACGTGCTGCAACTACTGAAGCCCGCACGCCTAGAGCCCGTGCTCCGCAACAAGAGAAGCCACTGCGATGAGAAGCCTGCGCACCGCAACGAAGAATAACCCCCGCTCAACGCATCTAGAGAAAGCCCTGTGCGCAGCAATGAAGACACAACGCAGCCAAAAATAAAATTAAAAAAATTTTTTTTTGTTTAGGTCAGACTTATATACAATGGAATGCACGGATATTAAATATACCCTTTGATGAATTTAACAAATGCATGCACCCGTATAACCCAAACCCCTCTGGAGATGCAGAATATCACCCCGTACTCTTTTCCATTCAATCCCTCCTCCACCTCCCCAGAGGTAACAATCTATTGTGATTTCTTTTTTCACCATAGATTTACCTGTTCTAGAACTTTACAAAAATAGAGTGAAATGGTATGTCTTCTTTTGTGTCTGGCTTCCTTTACTTAACTTAATGTTTTGGGGATTTGTTTATGTTGTTACATGTATCAGTAGTTGTCCCTTTTTACTGTAAATAGTAATCCATTGTATGAAATACCAGGTGTTTTTTTTTAAGCCATTCTCCTGGACACTTGAACTATTTTCAGTTTTGGGCTATTACAATTAAAGCTTCCATAAACGTTTTTGTACAACTGTGTGTCTGCGTGTGGTCACATGTTTTTATTTCTCTTGGGTAAATACATAGGAATAGGTTTGCTGGGTTATAAGGTAGGGTGTATGTTTAATTTTATGGGGAACTGTCACACATTTTCCCAATGTTGTTGTGCTATGTTTAACTCCCACCAAAAATATACGGGAGCTCTGGTTACTCTACTACCCTCTTCAACATTTGCTATTTTCAGTCTTGAATTTTAGCCATTTCGGTGGGAGTATAGAAGTATCTCATTGTGATTTTAGCTTGCATTTCTCAGATGACTAAATGTTGGAGAGCACTTTTTCATGTATATATTGGCCATTCATATGTTTTCCCTTGTGGAATGCCTTTTTAAATCCTTTACCTATTTTAAAGATTGAATTGTTTTTATTATTGAGTTTTAAGAGTTCTTTTTATGTCCAGGATATCTCTCCTTTGTCAAATATATATTTTGAGAATATTTGGGACTTCCCTGGTGGCATAGTGGGTCAGAGTCCGCCTGCCAATGCAGGGGACACGGGTTCAAGCCTTGGTCCGGGGAAGATCCCACATGACGCAGAGCAACTAAGCCCATGTGCCACAACTACTGAGCCCGCGTGCCTAGAGCCCGTGCTCCGCAACAAGAGAAGCCACCACAGTGAGAAGCCCGCGCACCGCAACAAAGACCCAATGCAGCCAAAAAATAAAATTTATTTAAAAAAATTATAAAAGAAAAGCATATTTTCACTCAGTCTGTGGCTCATCTATTCCTTTTCTTAATGATGTCTTTTAATGAGCAAAAGTTTTAAATTTTGATGTTTAATTTATCAGTGTTTCTTTTATGGTTATTGCTTTCTGTGTCCTAAGAAACCTTGGCCTACACCCAAGTGATGAAGATATTCTACTGTTTTCTTCTAGAAGCTTTATAGTTTCAGCTTTCATATTTAAGTCTAAGGTTCTTCTTGAATTAATTTTTGTGTATGGTGCGAGGTAAGGGGTCAGGGTTCATTTGTTTTTTCACCTGGTATGGGTATCCAGTTTTCCAGCAACCTTTGTTGGAAACATTTTCCTTTCCCCACAGGATTTCTTTGATGCTTTTGTTGAAAATCAAATGACCTCATAAATATCTATTTATGGCAGGAATTGTTTTTTTTTTTTTTTTTGCTGTACGCGGGCCTCTCGCTGTTGTGGCCTCTCCCGTTGCGGAGCACAGGCTCCGGACGCGCAGGCTCAGCGGCCATGGCTCATGGGCCCAGCCGCTCCGCGGCATGTGGGATCCTCCCGGACCAGGGCACGAACCCACATCCCCTGCATCGGCAGGCAGACTCTCAACCACTGCGCCGCCAGGGAAGCCCAGGAATTCTGTTTTTTAAAAGCTCTTCCGGTGACTCTGATGTACATCCCTAGGGTGCAAACCCTTGAGGTCCTAACCATTTGCTGGTAAGATGGTTGGTGATTTGGAATGTTCAAGAAATGGAAGCCATGGTAAGTGTGTGTCAGTGTATTTTGGACATGGGAATGTGCTGAACTGTTAGCAGATTTTACAGTATTGCAGCCATGTTTCCTGGTGGGCAGGGAGCAGAGAGAGTTCTCTATAGTTTGATTGATGTATTCCAACAGGAACCCAGAAGAAAGGTCCAGTATAGAGGGTAGAGTTACCCACTTAGTCAGGGTATCCCTTCCCCAACCATAATGATGTGATGCCTGTGGGCATGATAAGGGCCTGGAGAGGGTATATGAGCCCTTAGGGCTGTTGCAGTCTATTCTTAGCCAGAGTACCTGTGATTCAAGGACTCATGGATTTTAAGGACAGTTTTCAGACCGCGGGGCCACCAAAAGTTCTCTTAAGGATTTTGAATGATCCTTAGTGACATGCCAAGTAGTGTCTTATCTTATCCCTGCACTGCTGTGCAGGTTCCAGCTGCCCAGGCATTGATGCTTCAGGTGGAAGAGGATCCTGTGCATTCCTTACCTTACCTTTGGGGCAGCTTGGATTTCAGCTAACTGGATGATAGTCTTGCAGAGTTGTTTAGACCAGCAGCAACAAACCTAGCATGACTGCAAAGTTCTCAGGCCATGGGGCTTTGGAGGTGGGACTTCCCTGCCGTCCCCAGCTTTTGTGACAGGATATCTGCTAAACAGTTTTGCTCAGCTGGCAAATGTGAGAATCCCAGTCTTTGAAGACTGTGATGAGGCATGAGATGAGCTGAGTGTGTCACGGGCACGCCTGGCTGTCAGGTGAAGGACACCCCTCCTTGAAGGCCACCTAGTTCCCTAGCAAGTCTGTCTTCCCCACAAGGTCAACTTTAGCCATCTTAGATTTCTTGACATGGAATCGCAGGGGAGGAAGTCACTTAGGCTGGGGACTTCTTGAGACAGGCCGGAAGGGTTGGCTTTGAGGATGTCAGGCCAGGCTGATTTGGGGGAGGCCAAGGTCAAGTTAAAAAGAAAGAGTTGTTTATCCCTGACACAAAACACAGAGCGAGTCTGGTACCAGAGGAATCCCATTTCTTTTTGAGGTCGCTCAGGGGAAATAGGGTGACAAAGTAGGGGATGGACCACCCAGATTCTTGAGCCCCAAGAAACCCTATATTCTAGAATTGCATAGGGGAGGGTGTCCCCATCCCAGAAGACTGGATTCTTTGCCCTATGTCTCAAGGATATACTGCCCAGAATGAACGAGACCCAGAATGTCAGTCTAGCTCACAAAATTACAGTTCTGGGGATTGGCCTGGAGGTGGCGTGCCTGCCGTTGATCTGGAACTGCTGGACCAAGGCTTAGACAGGTCTGGCAGAAGGATGAGGATGTCACCAGTGGAAGACGATGCCCCGGAAGGCTTGGCTGGGCCTTTTCATCAGCCCCTGGAGAGAGCAGGAGCATTGCCCAAGCCTAAGAGCACTGCCGTGTCTTCCAACTTCTCAAGACTTATATTGAAATCTGTTTCTAACTCCCATCCCCTCAAATCCAGAGTGATCTAGATTTTAAATACTACACCCCAATTTCTTGGTAAACCATTTCGAATCTCACCTTACCACGAATCCTTCTGTGACACAACTTAAACATTCTTCTGATCAAAATGCACTCTGAGTGTTTACAGGGCAAAGATACATCTGACATCTTTAAGGAAAGTAATGTAAGTGGGGCTGTATTGAGGAGCCAGTAATACTTTTGTCACCCCATGCCCTGCCTCCTGGCTAGCCCCCTCCTCAGTGACATTGAGCCCCAGGTCCCCTCGTGGAGGCATCAGGTAGAAGACCGAGCTGCAGGAGGTCTGAGGCCCCTTGCTAGATTTGGGATTCTGTTCATTCATTTCTGGGCCACAGCTCTGGCCAGGGGATTCCATCTATACAAACAGGTTGAGGCACGTCTGCAAGACTACCTTTCATTCCGTGCCTCTGTGATCTGGGTCTAGTTTTCTAAACATGATAGAAGGTAGAGAATCAGCAAAGCAAGGTGCAGTCCTGGGTAGTGACAGCTTTAAGACTACAGTAGCCCTGGCTGAGGGCAGAGCCTCTGAAATTAGGTTCAGCCTGGCCATAGTGGCTCTTGAGGTCAATCCATTGTGTGTGTGTGTGTGTGCACACGTGCGCGTGCATATGTGGTCCCAGAGCAGCAGATCCTTTCCTTCCAGCCTCAATCCATGGATACGCTATCCCAGCTAAGGTGTGGGAAGCTTCCCCACCCCCAGCCTCTTATTTATATTATCCCCTCAGCATCAGCTGGCAAATGAGTCCCATGTTTCCATTTGACACGTTCCTTCCCCTAAAAAAAAGGTCATTCGTTTTATGATCAAGCTAACATACATTCACTTTTGAGTAAAGCAAATAAATGTTTAATATAAATTCTAAACCTCCTAAGACGTTGGCTTTATAGCTTCCTGGCTGAGAAGACGGCATTTGTGAGGGCGAGAAGATAATGAAATGGTTGAAGTTACTGAGGGTAGCTTGTAATTGATCAGGAAATAAAACTATTCCATCCCTGTGTTGCTTGGTGAAAATGACCCGGTAGGAAGACTAAATGGGGCTTTGAAAGACCTGTGCCTCCTTCACTTCCTATTTGCCAGGGCTGTTAAGAGAGCAGTGAAGGGCAAAAGAAGTAACTCCATCACGATGGAAACCCAGTTCAGGAAAAAAGATCATGTGTAGCTTCCTCCTGCAAACTAAATTCGTTTTCTACGGCCAGGCCAGCAGGGGCTGTGAATTCTTGAATGGGACGCCTGTGGTAGGGAGGGGCAGAGGCCACTCTGGGTAACTGTCCTGACAAGCTAAGAAAAAATGACATCGGGTGTGGTTGAAAGCTGGCGGCTGGCTGCTTCTAGGATAAATGTTCCCCATGAGTTCGGAGGACTCAGGAATGAAGGAATAAAAAATCACCCTGAATATCTGAACGCATAAAGGCTATTTTCAGGCAACGCAATATTTGCTTGAAACATATGTCTCTTCCCAGTTTGTTTTATTCTTGCCGTTTTTGTTGTTATTACTTTTTTTAATCCTCTCATTCTCTTCATTCAGAACGAGGTAGGTAATTGATTTCTTTATCAAGATGCCGGGCAATACATTTTTCACGGCTTTCAGGGAGCATAGAAAATCTAAAACCATTGTCTGGCAGATGAAGCTTTCAGCTGCAATCATCTTTATCTTTATTATCAGGTAAGCCTGCTGGCATATGTTTTTATTCAGAAGCGTTGTCTTTTACTGGTCAAGTAACAGTCTTTGTGATGGCATTATCCAAAAATAAAAAAGAATTTTTAAACAATGATCGACATAAGGCTTGTTAGATCATTTTTAATGGTAATGAATTGGTTCCTGAAGACTTGATTAAAGAGAAAACTAGGTCAATTTGAGCAGAGTCCAAATGAGGCAGAAAGAAAGTCCATGGAGGGGGGCGGGGCAAGGAAGTTGTGGAACCACAGACACAGTAAAAGAAAAAATTTAAAAAGTACAAAATCACAAAGAAAAAACGAATCAACCTTGCATATTTTCTCTGGAGATATATATATGTAAATGTTGGAAAAGGGACTAGAAACCTTACTAATTGATAATAATAGTATCAGTTGAGAGTAACTTTGTTGCGGAAAGGGTGAGGAGAGCTAATTAAAGAAGACAAAGCATGTTTATATGTATTTTTTCCCATTCCTTGTACCACATGTATTTTTTATTAATTTCGATTGCAATATAATTTACATACCATAAAATTCACCGAATAATTGTACAGTTCAGTGAGTTTTAGTCTATTCACAAGGTTATGCAACCATCACCACTATCTAATTCCAGAGCATTTCCATCACCCCAAAAAGAAACCTTGTAACCATTGGCAGTCACCCCCCACTTCCCCTTTCCCATCTCCTGGCAACTAATCTACTTTCTGTCTCTATGAATTTGCTTATTCTGGACATTTCATGTATTGAAGTCATACAATATGTGGGCTTTTGTGTCTGGCTTCTTTCATTAAGTATCTTTTTTTTTTTGCGGTACGCAGGCCTCTCACTGTTGTGGTCTCTCTCCCGTTGCGGAGCACAGGCTCCGAACGCGCAGGCTCAGCGGCCGTGGCTCACGGGCCCAGCCGCTCCACGGCATGTGGGATCTTCCCGGACCGGGGCACGAACCCGTGTCCCCTGCATCGGCAGGCGGACTCTCAACCACTGCGCCACCAGGGAAGCCCCATTTTTTTTTAATTGTGGAAAAATAAACATAAAATCCATTTACCATTTTAACCATTTTAAACTGTCTAGTTCAGTGGCATTAAGTACATTCACACTGTTGTGCGATCATTATCACTGTCCCTTTCCAGAACTTTATCAACATCCCAAATTGAAACTCTGTACCCATTAAACAGTAACTCCCCATTTCCCTCCACCCACAGCCCCTGGCAACTACATCCTACTTTCTGTCTTTATGAATTTGACTATTCTAGGGACCTCATATAAGTGGAATTGTATAGTATTTATCCTTTTGTGTCTGGCTTATTTCACTTGGCACGTCTTCAAGGTTCAGCCTTGTCGAAGCATATGTCAGAATTTCCTTCCTTTAAAAGATTGAATAGGGGACTTCCCTGGCGGTCCATTGGTTAATACTCCGTGTTTCCACTGCAGGGAGCCCAGATTGGATCCCTGGTTGGGGAATTAAGATCCCACATGCTGCGGGGTGAGGCCAATAAATAAATAAAAGATTGAATAATGTTCCCCTGTATGGATATATCCATTCATCAGTTGATGGACATTGGGTTGTTTTCACTTTTTGGCAATTATGAATGATGCTACTATAAACATCTGTGTACAAGTTTTTGCATGAACATGTTTTCAGTTCTCTTGGCTATATACCTAGGAGTAGCATTGCTGGGTCATATGGCAACTCATGTTTAACCTTTTGAGGAGCTGCCAACGTATTTTCCACAGTGCTGCACCATTTTATACTCTCACCAGCAATATATAAGGGTTCTAATTTCTCCACATCCACCAACACTTGTTATTTTCCTTCTTAAAAAAATTACAGGGGCTTCCCTGGTGGCGCAGTGGTTGAGAGTCCGCCTGCCGATGCAGGGGACACGGGTTCGTGCCCCGATCCCAGAAGATCCCACATGCCGCGGAGCGGCTGGGCCCGCGAGCCATGGCCGCGGAGCCTGTGCTCCGCAACGGGAGAGGCCACAGCAGTGAGAGGCCCGCGTACAGCAAAAAAAAAAAAAAAAAAAAAAAAAAAATTACAGCCATCCTAGTGGATCTCATTTTGGCTTAGGTTTGAATTTATAATATTTTAATTGTTTAAATCAGGAGAATATATTAATTATTTTCTTGTATAACTAGTAAAATAATTATTTTACAAAAGAAGTGCATCAAATGTAAAGGACAAAACATATCTAAGGTGCTGTCACTGCAAATAGATTATTCACTTAGCTAACAGAGTTTAAGGGTAAGTCAGAGAAGGGCTTGGGGCTGTTGTGAACTGCAGTGTTCTTCCCAGGGAGATGATGGGATGGTAGAGATTTAACCTCCATGTACTTAAAGGATAATAATCAAAGGACAAACTTTTTGAGAACTTCCCATGTTACCAGGCTCTGTGTTAAATGCTTTATGTGAATTTTTTTCATTTAATCCTTAAAACAATCCTAAGCAATAAGTACTATTCTTTATTTTTAACAGCTGGGAAAACTAGGACTTAGAGAGTTTAAAGAATTATGCAAATCATGCTATTATGTGGTAACCCCAGGGCTGAATCCAGACCTGATTCCTGAGTATTAACATTGGACAATTCCATGTCACTGTACACACACTTCTCAGTGTTCTCCTATTAATAAAATAATAATTATAGAATCATAATAATTATTATTATCCCTAACTTTTTAAAAATAAATTTATTTATTTTATTTTATTTATTTTATTTTTGGCTGCATTGGGTCTTCTTTGCTGCACACGGGCTTATCTCTGTCTGGTTGTGGTGAGCGGGGGCTACTCTTCATTGTGGTGCGCAGACTTCTCATTGTGGTGGCTTCTCTTGTTGGGAGCATGGGCTCTAGGCATGTGGGCTTCAGTAGTTGTGGCGCATGGGCTCAGTAGTTATGGCTCGCAGGCTCTAGAGTGCAGGCTCAGTAGTTGTGGCGCACAGGCTTAGTTGCTCCACAGCATGTGGGATCTTCCCGGACCCGGGCTCGAACCTGCGTCCCCTGCATTGGCAGGCGGATTCTTAACCACTGCGCCACCAGGGAAGCCCCTATTATCCCTAACTTTATTCAGCGTTTGCTGAGTTTCAGGCACTGTACTGGGCTCCTCATGTGCATTCTTTTATTTAATATGCATAACAACCCTATGAGATAGGTACAGTGGTCATCATCCCCATTTTACATATGACAAAATAGAGATCAAGAAACCTGCCCCGGATTACAGAGTTGCCCCAACACATTTAGTCTTTTTTTTTTTTTTTTTTTTTTTGCCATACTGCGTGGCATGTGAGATCTTAGTTACCCGACCAGGGATCAAACCCATGCCCCCTGCAGTGGAAGCACAGAGTCTTAACCACTGGACAGCCAGGGAAATCCCCATTTAGGCTTCTTACTGTTGCCCGAACATGCTGGGTCCAGTGAGTGAGTAAGTGAAGGCATCCATGGACATTCCCATCGCCCTAAATTTGCTTCCTCCATTCCCGCAGTCCAGAATAGCTTGTCTGCCTGGATCAAGTCCTTCCTACCCTCCCCCCGGCCCCTGATGATGTCGCTTTCTCTGGGCACATACAGGACCATCAGGCCTCACCCATCAAGTTGTTCCAGTCCCTTCAATCCTGTAATAATCCTTTGCTCTTTTTTTTTTTAAGATTTTTTTTTTTAAATGCAGACCATTTTTAAAGTCTTTATTGAATTTGTTACAATATTGCTTCTGTTTTATGTTTTGGTTTTTTGGCTGCAAGGCATGTGAGATCTTAGCTCCCAGACCAGGGATCAAACTTACACCCCCTGAATTGGAAGGCGAAGTCTTAACCACTGGACCACCAGGGAAGTCCCATAATCCTTCACTCTTAAGTTACCAGTTGGTTCTCCTTTTGCACATTCAACAACAAATCGCTACTCCATTCTGCTAGGTATGTTGGGAGGAGATGAATAAGATGCATTTCTACCCTCAGTGGGCTCTCCCCACCTGCAGGTGGAACAGATGTGTAAACAAGCAAATAAAACACAGTGGGAGAAATGCAAAAGAGAAATACATGTGATGACTTGGGCAACACATATAACCAGAAATAAAGAGATGCATATGCAAGGCTCAGGGAGGATCAGTAGAGCAAACCCAGGCAAGTGACAATGAGGCCCTGAACTAATCAAAATTCATCAGCATATTTTAAAAGGTGTATAGTGGTGCTGGTTTCGAGTCCTGGCTCCATCATGCTCTAGCTTATGGGCAAATGACATGGCCTCGGGGCTCCAGTTTCTATCTAAGGAAGATAATACCTGCTCCAGAGTGGTGCTTTAATATAGAGGATTAAATGAGATAATATCTCAAAATGTATACGTGCCATCAATGATAATTGTAAATTACTATTGAAAAACATTTTAATACAGAAAAAAACCTTTTAGCACAAAGATATTCATGAAGTGTTATTTGTAATAGGAAAAACATTGAAACAAACTCAAAATCCTCCTGGAATATTATGCAGCCATTAAATTGTGAGTCTGTGTTGTAGAATTACAGATACAAAAGCCCTAGACAAAACTGTGTGTGTGGTGTCATCTTGGCTATGTAATTATATTCCAAAAGTCCCCAGGCCTCTCCAGCCTGTGGGTTTAAATGAGGCCACATTTACCTTGTACCCAAATTTCTCTGCCTCATTGCCCCCACCTGCTCCTGCAGACTTTTGCAAATGTTCTGGGTGCCCTAGGGAATAGCTAGAGCATATCTGCTTTCCCCTGCCGCCCCAATATTCATAAAATGGCTGTACTTATAGACACAGCCACTCTTTCCAGAACTTTGCCCTTGCTAGTACTTCACAGTGGACACCTCCATGGAAGGTGACCAACCACTGGGTTTGCCTGGAACCAAGAGGTTTCCTGGGATGCAAGACTCAGGCTAAAACTGGGAAAGTCCTTGGCAGATCAGGATAAGTTGGTGACCCTATTTCACTGCACGGAATACTTCCAAAGATGCAAACAATTTAGGTCCCCAGATGGCGTTTGTTTTCTCAGCTGGAGCCAGGCTGTGTTCCTCCCTAAATAAGGACTGATGGGTGAGCAGAATATTTGTGTTTAAATTCAGAGGGCTTTTACTTCTGGTACCAGGGAAGTGAGAAAACTAATCAAATGATTGCTTGAGAAACGGGTGATCAGAGCACAGGTCTGGACAGGAGATGCTGGTTTGGGAAACATGAGCTCATTGGGTGGCAGCAGAAGTCACGGGTGTGAGAGAGAGGGTCCAGGCAATGTGTAAGTAGGACAGAAGTCTGACTATGATGACATTGGAGCCAGTAGGTGGAGGGAGATGAGTCCACAAAAGAAACTGAGGGGAGTGGTCAAAGAGATCAGAGGAAAAGTAGGATTTGAGGTTCACAGGTCTGGGGTACAGTTTCCTCAATCAGCCCTTGTTTTCCATTTGGTTATGCCTTACCCCAAAGCCAGGGTTTTTGTTGTTGTTGTTGTTTTGTTTTGTTTTTTTAAATTATTTATTTATTTATTTTTGGCTGCATTGGGTCTTTGTTGCTGTGTGTGGGCTTTTTCTAGTTGCAGCGAGTGGAGCTACTCTTCGTTGCAGTATGCGGGTTTCTCATTGCGGTGGCTTCTCTTGTTGCGGAGCACGGGCTCTAGTTGCACAGGCTTCAGTAGTTGTGGTGCTCTTGGGCTTAATTACTCTGCTGCATGTGGGATCTTCCTGGACCAGGGCTCAAACCCGTGTCCCCTGCATTGGCAGGCGGACTCTTACCCACTGTGCCACCAGGGAAGGCCCCCAATGCTAGCGTTGATAGTGACTAATCATTCTCTCTCTGTTTTTTTGTTTTTTGGCCATGCAGCGTGGCATGTGGGATCTTAGTTCCCCAACCAGGGATCGAAGTCCCGCCCCCCTGCAGTGGAAGCGCAGAGTCTTAACCACTGGACCGCCAGGGAATACCCTGACTGATCATTCTCTACATCATGGAATAGACTTCTCTTCCTGTTCTTTCATCTCTGAAATGTAAATGATTCTCCAAGGTCTATATGAGGTGCTCTTTTCTCTCTCTGCACTTCCTCTCATAATAGTCTAACTTATCCACGTGGCTGCCACTTTCATGTCAGTGAGGCTGGCTCCCAGATCATACCTCTAGTTTTAATCTTGCTAGAGCTTTGGTCCACATTTCAAACTGTCTCCTAGACATTTCCACCTCATCTTCCCATCAGTAAGCCAAATCCAGCCTACCTAAATAAGAAGCATCACAGGATCATAAGCATAGATGCTAGCACTGGAAGGAACCATAGAGATGATCTAATCCAGACCTGCCGAACCAGGGAGCTATGACACACACTAGTGCACAGTGAATGAGGTATGGGCGGGCGGAGATGTTCATCCTCCCAGCCCCCAGCGTGGCTGGAGCCTCTGGACCAGTCACTTCTGTTCACTACAGCCTCATCCTCTGATGACCTTTAGAGAGGGGGGCGGGGTCTGAGAGTGAGCAAGAGGCCACCACTGGCAGCCAGATGCAGGGCCCATCGTTGCCTATGGAGAGATGCTGGAGGAGTTTGTGTCCCAGGTGCCCAAGGAATGCAAGGAGCAACCAGTGGGCAGGAAGTTGTGAATGAGTGTGTGTGTGTGGCGGGGGTTCTGTGCAGGCAGCTCAGAAACTCCATCTTCACAAACTTTGATGTTGGATAATTTTGTCTGTTTGTGGCCGATGTGCCACAAATGATGTCCAAACTGTGAACTGACTATTCTAATAGTGTCTGTGTTCTGTAAACTAGGGCTTCAATCATTGTTTTGAAATACTAGCTATGAACAAGTCTGATTGGATAAAAAATCCACAAGAAATTTTATAAGCACATTTGTCAGTGAAAGAAGAGGAAGAGCCTTAAATATAACTTAAATATAATTTCTACTGTTGTAAATCTTTGAACGGTTATCAAAGATGGTTTAAATTTCTTTGCGTCACCTACTGCTATACAGTTTCTTGTCATTTAAAGAGATCACTGTTCAAGAGTCTCAGTCAGGAACAAGCTATTTAAAACACAAAGCTGAGAATATAAAATTAGGTACTAGGATTCAAGTTCAAGTTCCTCATTTAATAAAAATGACTTTTTGAAAAGTGTTAACAAATTCACAATTTAATATCTTCTCTAATGCTATATATTTAATTTTTATTATAATCATATTCTATAAAGAAAACATTTTATCACATTCAATAAGCTCCTCTAGTTTTCATTGGGTGCTATAATGTGAAAGGGTTGGAAAGTACAGATCTAACCCAGCACTTATTTGTGAGGAAACTGGGGCCCAATCAGGGTGACTCATCTAAGGTCACAGAGCTAATCACTTCCTCCCTAAACCAGCTCCTGTGCTGACTTTCTGCGTCTTACCTGTAGGTCTGTGATACATCATTCTCCAAGTTACCCAAATTCAAGTCAACTCATGTTCACTTCCCTCTCTGTCGTATCTCACCCAACCTACGTTCCCTCTCACATTGAAGGAACACTCCACTTTATGGGAGCTGACATGCCAGCTGCTTGCCACGTTGGCCTCCAATTTGTAAAAAAACAGTATCTGCAAAGCGCAGTTAAATGAAGCATGATAAAATGAGGTATGCCTGTATGTTTATTCCCATTTTACTGCCACTCCTCCCTCAATTCACACCATGGCCTCATGGAAAACTCCTGTGACTAGGTGACTAAGGAAGACATTTGAGCTTGGTTTAACAGATGGTATCAGCTGGCAGTGGACTGCTAAGGTGTTCTAGCTACACTTGGAGGTGGTCTTGAAAATGGTCTTGGAAGTGGCAAAAGGAAGTCTTCCCAGTGGGCAGAGCTTTGAGTTGTACTCTTGTGGTTCTCTTTGCTTTGAGAAAGACTCTACACCAATTCACGGGCCAGGTGGGTAAGGACTTAGGCTGGTGACAAGGAGGTTTGGGAGAGAGGATGTAGCTGTAGATGAACCTCAGAATAGACCTGGAAAGTGAGAGCACTTGTATCCTATATGAATATTTATCAAAATGTCCCCGCTGCTGGGACTTCCCTGGTGGCCCAGTGGTTAAGAATCTGCTTTCCAATGCAGGGGGCGGAGGTTCAATCCCTGGTTGGGGAATTAAGATCCCACGTGCTGCAGGGCAACTAAGCCCGTGCACCACGACTACTGAGCACACAGGCCACAACTAGAGGGAAGCCTGCACATTGCAACGAAGACCCCGCGTGCCACAATGAAGACCTGACGCAGCCAAAAATAAAATAAATTAAAAAAAAATGTCCCCACTGCTAAAGAAGCTTTAATAAATTAGTGAACAAGAGCTTCCCTGGTGGCGCAGTGGTTGAGAGTCTGCCTGCCGATGCAGGGGACGTGGGTTCGTGCCCCGGTCTGGGAAGATCCCACATGCTGTGGAGCGGCTGGGCCTGTGAGCGATGGTCACTGAGCCTGTGCATCTGGAGCCTGTGCTCCGCAATGGGAGAGGCCACAACAGTGAGAGGCCCGCGTACTGCAAAAATAAATAAATAAATAAATAAATAAATAAGTGAACAAGATGAGTGGTCAGGTGGATGAAGACCTGTTCCTAGTCAACCCAGTGCCTGCTCATTGGGGTCATGAGCTCATCACAGGCTTCTCCTCAGCAAGGCTAATCTGTTGCCACTGCAGAGTGCCTGTTTTAGAAGGAATCATTATCATGTATCATTTCTCTCATGGTGGTTAAGTGAGTCAACCTCATTGGGATGAGGTTTATACTGAATTTGGATTTCCATTCCTATCAGCCATGCCTTTACCCATCCTCATCCTAAATGGGTTTACCAAATACCTTATTCACCATCATGGTATCTTACACATCATGGTATATGTCTTAGTTCAGGCTGTTATCACAAATTACCATAGCCTGTGGGGCTTATAAACAACAGAAATTTATTTCTCACAAGCTGGAAGTCTGAGACCAGGTTGCCAGTGTGGTTGGGTTCTAGTGAGAGCCCTCTTCTGGGTTGCAGACTGCCGACTTATTATATCCTCACCCAGAGAGCAGAGATGAGAAGCATGCTCTCTCCTAATCTTATAAAGGCAGGAATCCCATTCATGCGGGCTCTACCCTCATGATCTCACCTAATCCTAATTAACTCTCAAAGGCCCCATCTCCTAATACATCACATTGGGGGGAGGATTTCATCTTACGAATTTTGTAGCAACAGAAACATTTAGTCCATAACAGCATCTGACCAAGGAATTAACTTTACAGTGAAATAAGTAAAGAAACTGGCTGTCCTATCAGATTCACTAGCCCTGTATTGTGGACCCCGACAACCAGAAGCAGCTGGCTTTAAGGAATAGTGGAATGACCCAGGGAATTCACGCCTACTGAGCCAGCTGGAAGACAAGAGCTTGAGAGCTTGGATTCTATTTACAATGGTCCCTGGGTATCCTCGGGGAGTTGGTCCAGGACAGCTCTTCGGGTACCCTCCCACCCCCAGATAACAAAATCCAAGCATGCTCAAGTCCCTTATATAAAATGGCATAGTATTTGCATATAACCTACACACATTCTCCCATATACTTTAAATCATCTCTAGATCACTTATAATACCTAATGAGAACCTATTTTATTTATTTTTAATTTATTTTATATTTTTTGGCTGCACTGGGTCTTCGTTGCTGCGCGTGGGCTTTCTCTAGCTGCTGCGAGCGGGGGCTACTCTTCGTTGCGGTGCGCGGGCTTCTCATTGCGGTGGTTTCTCTTGTTGCAGAGCACGGGCTCTAGGCGCGTGGGTTCAGGAGTTGTGACTCGCGGACCCTTAGAGGGCAGGCTCAGTAGTTGTGGCGCACGGGCTTAGTTGCTCCGTGGCATGTGGGATCTTCCCGGACCAGGGATCAAACCGGTGTCCCCTGCATTGGTAGGCAGATTCTTAACCACTGCACCACCAGGGAAGTCCCGAGAACCTATTTTAAAGTAGGTTTCCTCCGTTATGAGATTGTAAACTCTGAAGGCTGTCACCACTTTTAATATCTTTCTATTTAAGTACATAGGGTTGTACTTTATATAGTGCAGGATACAGGTTGCAAACTTGTAGATTCTCGGCTATATCTGAACTGCATTCATTTTGATCAATCTGAAGTTTTTTTTAAACTGACAGTTGCCAACATTTAAAAATCAAGAGATTTCATGTGAAATGCACATTTCCACCTTCTCTTGAAAAATTCGAAGATCTGGCCATTTTAGGCCCACATTCCCAAAGCTGCGCTCTTTAAACAAAACAGGCATTTCCATCCGCCGAAGTCCTCACCTTGCTCACTTGATTTACTTTCACTAGTCACCTGGTCACTGAAGGCATATAAGTTTGCCACCCTTGCTGCTCAATGGAACTATATTGAATAAATGAATTTGGCAGTTAATGCTTGTACGTTCATTTTCATTTCACATATGCGTTCTATCCTTCTAACTCCATTATAATAAGCCACTTGATGGACAGAATCCTGTTAACTATTTTTCCTTAAATCACTTTTTGGTGGTCACGTGCTTCAATAAATATTAATATGTTTATAAAACCTTGCTCTTAGCCCCAGACCACTGCAAGTTGAGTCTCCCTGCGCTTGGTCTGGGGATGCCTAAAATTTCATCATTATGATTCGTTCCCTGGGTTCAGCCGAGACCTGGTTACTTGTCAGGTAAAGAGATTAAAATTATTTCCCGATAACACAAACATACAACATTTTAAAGTAGGTATGAGGTGGGAAGTTACCCTTTCCACAGCAAATAAAAAAGTTCTTTCAGAGGTGGTCAAGTTTCTAGCTGGGACCCTGGGAAAGGTGGAAGAAACTGGAATGTAGTTGCATTCTGAAGTTTATCGAAGGATTTTTGGGTGGGAATTTTATCCGAAGAGTCTCAGAGCGACCCTCGCTCGGGGTCTGGCAGCTTTGGGCGTGGCTTCTGGCACAGCCCCCGAGTAGTTGTCACTGGGATCAATTTCAGGACTCTCTAGAGCCCAGCCTTCGGAGTTTCACATTTCTGGGGGCTCGTCTCCCCGCCCCCAGGTAATTTCCCTCCGTTGCTGTTGCTGGCGCTGCCCTGCCTCCTCGGTCGCTGGAGTCTCCCCCCCTGCCCGACACCCTCTCTGACTCTTTCAGCATCCGTTTCCCCAAGGGGGCAGGACGGGAACGAATTTGGGGGCTTCCCTGCCCTCGTCTTGGAGCCGGGGAAGGGGAGATGCGAGCAGAAGGTCCTGTGAGTTCACGCTCGGCGGCCGGCTCCCGAGGCCTTCGGCCCGGGGCACTTCGCGAGGGAGCGCCCCTCTCCCCGGAGCCGCCAGCGGCTGCAGCCCAGCCACGCCGAACCGAGGGGGCCCGGGGCTCCCCGCCCCCGACCCGGCGTTGCCGCGCTCCCCCTAGCGGCCGCCGTGCGGCCTCGCTCCGTCCCAGGCTCGTCGGCGGCGCAGCTCACGTGACCGCGCTCCGGGCCTGCGGCCGCTGTCGGTTCCCCCAGTCACCGAGCGAGAGGGAAGAAACAAGATGGCGGCTGAAGGCGATCCGGAGTGGGGCCCCAGCAATTCGGATTGAGCCTTCTCCCTCCACCCGCTTCCGCCGGCCGGGCCCCTCCCGCCCGGCCCCGCGGGCCTCCCCACCCGGCCCCGGCGCCCCCCACCGCCACCCCTCCGCCCGCCCCTCCCCCCTCCGCTTTCCCTTCTCCCCCCGCCTCAGCTCCGACATGAGGGGCCGGCGGGGCAGGCCGCCCAAGCAGCCCGCGGCTCCCGCTGCGGAGCGCTGCGCCCCGGCCCCGCCGCCGCCGCCGCCGCCCACGTCCGGACCCATCGGGGGGCTCCGCTCGCGGCACCGCGGCAGCAGCCGGGGCAGGTGGGCCGCCGCCCAGGCTGAGGTGGCGCCCAAGACGCGGCTGAGCTCGCCCAGGGGGGGCAGCAGTAGCCGGAGGAAGCCGCCGCCGCCGCCGGCCCCCCCTAGCACCAGCGCCCCGGGCCGGGGGGGGCGAGGAGGCGGGGGCGGCAGGACGGGGGGCGGGGGCGGCGGCGGCCACCTGGCCCGGACCACCCCGGCCCGGAGGGCCGTCAACAAAGTGGTGTACGATGACCACGAGAGTGAGGAGGAAGAGGAGGAGGAGGACATGGTCTCCGAGGAGGAGGAGGAGGAGGAGGACGGCGAGGCTGAGGAGACCCAGGATTCCGAGGACGACGAGGAGGATGAGATGGAAGAGGACGACGATGACTCCGATTATCCGGAGGAGATGGAAGACGACGACGACGACGACGCCAGTTATTGCACGGAAAGCAGCTTCAGGAGCCATAGCACCTATAGCAGCACTCCAGGTACCCACCCAGCCCAGTTGCTGCAGACTCCTTCCCCACCTCCTCCCCCTTCTCCCCTCGCTCACTCCCTCTCTGGTCTCCCCCCCCTCCTCCCCCCCCCCCCCCGACAGAGGGGAAATGCGACGGCACATCAAGTGGCAAAAAACTAGATTTACAAGAGGAAAGAGGCGCATTGTTCAAAATGGAGATTGCATTGTTGCAGTTCGCAGGCCACACACTCGCGCTCTCTCTCCCTCTCCCCCCACCAACCCCCTCTTTTTCCTCTTAAAAATTTGTGCCAGTTCAGTGTCTCCACCGGGCAGGGTTGAAACTTTGGCACACACACATCCATTGCATTCATTTTTCTCCCCTTGTTTTGGTTTGGTTTTTTGGAATGAAAGAAGCCTCTTGTTTTTGCAAACCTCTTTGCATTTCTAATGTGGTTTCTTTTAGATTTTTATTCTATATCTGTTCCTGAAAAGGGAATTCAGGATTTAGACAGATTGTGCCATACAAACACACACAAAACATGCTTCTCTTCACACCCCGAGCTGTGTGGTTTTAAAAGTGTCTTAAGGAAATAGATCAGTTGGGTTAGCAGGGGAGCGTTATCTGGTCCTGTGTGTTTGTTTTTATTCTTGAGTGCTAATGGGCGCGTGCAACAGTTGCGGGTAAATGGCCGATTAAAAAGCAAAGCAGAAAAACCTAAGGAAACCAAAACAAATTTAGTATTTCATCTTATTCAAAGTCATTTCGGTAAAATGCAAAATAAAATAAGAGACCTCAGGAACATGCGTCTTAACTAATTTGATCCCTTTGCCTGAGAAATGCAGTTTGCTGTCACCTGTTGCAGAGACGTATAGTTGATCATGCAGACGCAATTGCTGAAGATGAACTTTTGGACCAACTCCGAAGTCACACAGCAGAAGTATAGGGAGATTTATTGCAAAATGACTTTTTATTTTCATTCTGTTTCTGAGGATAATAGTCCTCCGTGATCTGTAATGAATTTCTCTATGGTGACTCCTCTCCTATTTTCTCAGAGTTCCTCTAGGCTGGTGCTGAGATACATTTTGTTTATTTAAAAAACACACACAATGGCGGCTTTGTATTAAATACGTACTTGCGGCTTACTAAATTGTGAAAAAAAAACATAACTTATAGCGATAACCTACAAGACTTTTCCTTTATAGTTTTGTTAATCTGGATTAACTAAATTAGAATCCAGTTTTCAGAGCATTTAAAAAGTAAAGTTCATGAGGCAATAGGATCTTAACAAAGTGATAAAGGTGTGTCACTTGTTTTTAAAAGAGACTAGGATAGTAGAAGTTGTTAAATTTAAATGTGTCTTTTTTTTATAAATGCCTAAATACTCATTGGAGGAGTATGAGTATTAAGTCAGATGTAAACCTGTTTAGATTGTCCTAACAGCACATGAAAAAGGTAATTTCTTTTGCCTGACAGAATATCTGCCTGTCTTTGGGGTCGGGTGTGGGGAGAGCTGGCAGGAGAATGAAGGGAATGAATCAGATGTCAAGTGCTTGTGTCCTGTATGTAGAAGGGACCACACACCATTCTTCATTTCTTGCCAACTTAATTTTAGTACATCTTTTATAGTAATAGTTTTTACTTTAAGAAATCACATGTGGTCTTTTCTACCAAGAGCCCAGAATGGAAAGACCCGTGGAGAGTAAATTACACTATTGGAGGAAGTCTTCTCAGATGAGACAGAGAGCTAAGGCGTTTTGGCAGGGTGGTTCAGCTAACTTTAACTCCTCTTTGAAGGCCTAGAAAATAATATTTAGGGTTGAGAGCCGTGTATATGCTGAGTTAAATTACAGTTTGTGGTTAGGTTTCCTTTTTTAAAAAGATGCTTAAATCTTTATGTACTTGCATGACATTTCGTTTTTTCTGATGACATTCGTAGTCCACCTTGTGTATGCTTGTTCTATCCTTACGTGAAATTATGGATTATATATCCTTATATTAATCTTACACCCCCTGCCGTTCCTAGTACAGCGTCTCGCACACAGCCGGTGCTCATCAGAGATTGGTTGGACAGATGATTGTTAGTAGGTGAGAACTTGTAATAGATGAAGTTGTGCTAATTCTACTGTGGGTGCCGTAATTCCTAAATATTTTGGATTTGGGAAACTAAATATTGGTCTAATTAGATTTTGATACTTTGACCAGGGAATGTTTTTAGTAGCAGAGTTAGTGTGTTTTGAGCTGCTGTTTCATATTGCTTGCCAGGCATTTTCCTTTCTTTATTGGATGTGGTGTTAACGTGTTAGATGTTTTACTTTTTGAAACATTGTTTCTCAAGATTATGGTGGAAGAGATGATACATTTTGCATTCTAAACTTTTAGAATATGTCTACTTGCCTAGAATAACAATGCATGACAGTGAGTTGTTTAGGCTAAGCACCTGTTTCATTAGTTTTATTGTCTGTACTTCTAGGTAAATGTGTATGTATGTGCTTTGGAAGGAAATATGTTCTAGATGGTTTAAGATACCCCAAAGCTCATAAATAAATATGTTTGGTGGATTTGAATCCAGCTGTATTGTCAGGGCTCAGAGAAGAATATACTTTATTGGTAATTTAGAGAAGATGATTAAGCTTTGTAAACTAGAATGTTGGCTTAAGCACTAAATATTCAATTCCTAGTATAAGAAATTACTCATTCATCTATTCATATGTTGAGTACTTTGTAGGTAATATACCTGTTGATGCGAAGACATTGGTTGATGTTACTAGCTTAATTTTCTAAAAACATATATTTTAAGTTTATTCACTGGAGGTGAAATGTTTTCATTTTAATGGAGAGAAATTTTAAATGGGTACGTAAGGTACTCACATGACAGATATTATTATAGGTATAACAATTTGTTAATACAAAATTGAAAGCATCTAGTTTTGCTTAAATTCAAGGCATTTGGTTGAATAAGGCTTTTACTTTTATTGTTAAAATTTAGAGTTATTTCAGCCTGTAGGTTTTATGACATAGTTTGCCAGGACATTGAGAAGGATTGTGTAGAAAATCTATTTTGAATAGGCATTTGGTAAAGTTCTGACAGCACCTTGAAATCAAGCATTTTCTAATTCAAAACGTTAAATCAGACTTTAAACAGAATAGTTCTTGCATTTAACTTGTGTGGAACTGCTGAGGATACCTAGGTGGTATTTTGAACATCTGATGACTTCAGAAAGCAAAAGCCCTGGTGTTGCCCTGGGAGAGTTAGTGATTTATGTCCTCTAAGGCAGGGGTCCGGTACTGGTCCGCAGCCTGTTAGGAACAGGCCTGCACAGCAGGTGGTGAACGCGAGGAGTGAAGCTTCATCTGCCGCTCCCCATCGCTCCCATTACCACCTGAACCATCACCCCACCCCCACCCCCACCCCACCCCCGTGCATGGAAAAATTGTCTTCCGTGAAGCCGGTCCCTGGTGCCAAAAAGGTTGGGGACCTGTGCTCTAAGGATTATGAGAGTGGAGATGGGTGGCGTAGGTGCCATGAATGAACTGTAGATTGATCTGAAGCAAAATTTGTTACCTGCTGGCAGCATTTATTCTCACCGGTGTCAGCCAAATATCTTTTCATTGTGCTTGGAATTCCTGATTGCTACAAATGAGGTACAAAGTGCATTGGAGATTTAAAGGAGGGCGAGATCATACCCTATTTGGGGGAGTTGGTGTGGGCGTATGCTTCCTGGATGGGCATGTGGCTAGTGAGGACGGACAGAAGAAGGGAGGGAGCAGCATGAAGCAAGGCACTGATTCTAAAGTGCAGGCAGTCTTAAGTAACCTGGTTTAGCAAGAGCCTGAGTATGCGAATAGGGAATAAAAAAATAAAGCACCATTGTTGGGCAGTACTTAGAGAACCAGGCTATAGCATCTCCTCTCTCCCTCATTTGTAGGATAACAGTTGGGGTAGATCAGTGATCCTCAGTCATTTTTCACTCCTGGAACCCCCAAAGGATTTGCTGTATTCCTGTCAGCACCATGTGGGAGCATGAAACCAAACCAAATCAAATCGTGGATACTGTTAAATCACCGATGCAGCCAGTTTTTTCCCCCACAAATTGAGAGAATTAATGGAAGATGTGATTTCTGAAGTCTCTTCCCCTCCCACCCTCCTGTTTATTTCAGATCTATTTCATTTGTGGGTATTGGGGATCAATCAGAAGATCTGGAAACAAGCGGGATATGATTTCAGGGGGACATCAGGAAGTTTAGCATTACTTCTGTTCTGCAGGATGGATTGGAAGGGGACAGATAACTGGTGGGGATCTGGATGGGTTTTGTAGCCCTGGATGGGAAGATCAGTTCAGGAGGTACTTCAGAATTCTCCAGCATCAGAAGTGTAGACAGAGGAATGCATCAGATATGCCTCTGTAAGAGTGGCAGTGCTTTCAGTAGGAACAGGAACTCAAGATTATAAGGGAAATTAATGAGATCTGTTTTCAGGTGTTGGTACCTGAAGAGGTTAAACATGAGAATTAAAAGAAAGAAAATATGGGCCCCAAAGAGTTATTAAAAAGTTGGACAACATGACCTGTGGGTATTAGAGAGGTGTGTCTGAGGTATGCAATAATAGATGGTCTTTGTACAGCTCAGGCCCAGTACTCTTCTGGTGTATATTTGGAAGTGGAGCTGGGTATTGAAATGTGTGTGTGCAGCAGGATTGAGGCTATTAAGGCCAGGAGCTCTGGTCTGTTCCGTTAGGTCTGCCTTTCCTCCCTCTTCAAGATCTCGTGTCCTCCCTGTGACTGCAGATCCTTGGTGGGGGTGTGTGTGTGCCAGGGGTGAGAAGGTGGTGGTAGTGGTGGCAGACCGGTAGTCTGGGTGACATAGACAGGAGCAAATCCTAGTAGATGCCCTCTTTGCATTGGGTAGACTGCTCCCTCCCTGGTCCTTAGCCATGCTCTGGGGATCTCTTCCTAGAAGTCTTCACAGAGTTCTGTTGCTCACCTTGGTCTCTTCTCTCTCTCTCTCTCTCTTTGGCTGCACCGCTTGGCATGTGGGATCTTAGTTCCCAGACCAGGGATCGAACCCGCGCCCTCTGTAGTAGAAGCACGGGGTCTTAACCACTGGACCGCCAGGGAAGTCCTCTCTTCTCTTTGAATGCCTCTTAGAGCAGTTATAGCCTCACCTTCATAATTTAGCACTCGTTTAGCACTGACCCTCATTATTCTAATTTTTTTCATGCTTTCAGTTCTTTAAAATGATAAGCTTCAGGAGACAGAACATTTCTTTAAAAAAAAACCTTACAAAATGCACTTTAGGGGCTTCCCTGGTGGCGCAGTGGTTGAGAGCCCGCCTGCCGATGCAGGGGACACGGGTTCGTGCCCCGGTCCGGGAAGATCCCACATGCCGCGGAGCGGCTGGGCCCGTGAGCCATGGCCGTTGAGCCTGCGCGTCCGGAGCCTGTGCTCCGCAACGGGAGAGGCCACAACAGCACGAGGCCCACATACCGCAAAAAAAAAAAAAAAAAAAAAAATGCACTTTAAAAGATAGACAGTAAAATGCAGATGGTATTAAAATGCATATAGCTAAATATAATGTTTTAATCGTTTTGTCTACTGGTGTGTATCAGATTATATATTTTTCTAGATACTAAGTTACATTCCTCAAGTATTTTTTGATTGCTGGTTGATTTTTAAAAATAGTAACAGTAAGAGCTAACATTGGACATCTAAATTACTGAATTATTTTTGAGCAGTATTTAATAAAAATTGCACTTAAAAAATAGCAAAAAATTAGGAATTCCCTGGTGGTCCAGGGGTTAGGACTCTGAGCTCTCACTGACGAGGGCCCAGGTTCAGTACCTGGTCGGGGAACTAAGATCCCACAAGCTGGCATGGCAAAAAAAAAAATTTTTTTAATTACACACACACACACACACACACACTTTTGCATTTTTAAAATAGCAGTTTTATTGAGATACAGTATACGTACCATAAAATTCACACTTTAAAAAAAGTGTATTATTCAGTGGTTTTTAGTATATTCACGGAGTTGTGAATATATCATCCCTACCTAATTCCAGAACATTTTTTATCACCCCAACAAGAAACCCATATCCATAGCAGTCACTCCCTGTTCTCTCCCTCCCCTGCTCCATCCCCTGGCAACCATTACTTTCATTCTCTGTTGATTTGTCTCTTTTGGAACTTTCTTATGAAAGGAATCATAAAATACGTGGCTTCTTTCACTTAGCATAATGTTTTCAAGGTTCATGGATCTTGGAGCATCTAACAGCGCTATATGTAAATAATATTCCATTATATGGATATACTACATTTTGCTCATCCATTCCTCACTTCATGGACATTTGAATTGTTTCTACTTTTCGGCTGTTATGAATAATACTTCTGCTAACCTTCGTGTATAGGTTTTTGTCTGGACAAGATGTGTTTATTTCTCTTGGGTATATCCTAGGAGTGGAATAGCTGGATTATTACAAATACAATTTTAATACAATCTTTATAACCAGACTTATTTTGTTCATTACAGTAGTTTTAAAATACTTCTCTTAGGATGAATGAGAGCTGGTTTGTAAATCTTCCAAAATATCTAAGATTTTTGGATTGCTTTAGGTCAGCTTGGAGAATTTATACCAGGGTTTGTCAGAGAAGGAGCAGTGTAAGTGGAGTCGTTTTTCCACATAGTCAGTGTGAGGGTGTCTGGCAGGCTTCGGAGGCACCCACATATGTCAGCCCACCACAGAATTTTAGGCTGTCATGATATGTGAGAGTCTCAGGATTTTAGATAAATCTTTTATGAATGTCAAGGATCTAGGGAGGTAGCATGTAGCACAGAGTTTTAAAGAGTGAAGGATCTGGAACCAGTCCTCATGGGTTTGAATCTGGGCTCTGTGATGATGGGCATTTTGCTCAACTCTTTGTACCTCACTTTCCCCCTTTGTAAATGGAGATATCATAGTACTGAATTCAGGGTGTTGTGAAGGCTGAATGGGTTAATGCATGTGAGGTGCCTAGAACAGTGCCTGGCATATATATAGTGAAGATTAAATAAATAGTAGCTATTATTGTCTGTTGATTTGTTCCTGAACTGAAAGTGGATATTCTGTAGGGATATAGGGACCTTTCTTACAATGTAGCGAGGTAGTATTTTATTCTGTCGAAAGCTGTCAACTGACTCACGAGGTATAAAAATATTTTAAGGACCACATTAAATAAAAATGTACATGAAAATAGAGCTTTATTCCCCCCCCCCTTTAAAAGAATTACTAAATGTTTAACTTACCGATTCAAAACATTCAGTTTACCTAACATCTGATTTATTCTAGAACTATAATAAATAATACATTTACTTATTATTTACAGGGGTCAGTTAAAGTAGAAATAGTGCTCTTGATAATTTCAGCTCTTTGGTAGTTCCTCTCCTCCATGCAATTTTCCTCTGCCTATTCCTTAAACACCAGGTTTCCAGGTTTTCAAACCAGCCCCTGGCCCCCTCACTGTCTCCCTCCTTCCCCTGAGATCTCATTTATTCTCAAGTTGTTTTTAAAAATTGCAATGAAAAATTTAAAAATAGTGTAGATTTACTCCTTTGGGAAAATACATATAATATAAAGATGAAAATCATCTGTAATCCCACCAACCAAAGATACTCACTAGACATGTTTCTGTATATATATATATATTTTATTCCATTTACTGTAACCTGCTTTTATCTACACATTTTTTAAAAGTTATAACTAGGATGACACTAAACTGTTTTTCCTTGATATACGGCAAGGTTTTCCCATATCACTGTATCTTTATCAGTCAATCATCCCTAATGATTAGTAATGCTGAGTATCTCTTCATGTGCTTATTTGCTGTCTGTGAAGAAAATCATTGGTCAAGTGTCTGTTGAAATATTTTGCCCATTTGAAAAATACTTATTTATTTATTTAGGCTGTGCTGGGTCTTAGTTGTGGCATATGGATCTTTAGTGGCAGCATGTGGACTACTTAGTTGCAGCATGCATGCAGGATCTAGTTCCTCGACCAGGGATTGAACCCAGGCCCCCTGCATTAGGAGTGCAGAGTCTTATCCACTGGACAACCAGAGAACTCCCTTTGCCCAGTTTTTAATTGGGTGGTTTTCTTATTATTGAATTTGGAAAGTTCAGCTAACATAATAATTATTTATGATATATAATTTCCCAAAGCTCTTTTCTCTGTTCCTTTTTCAGAGTATTCTCTTCTTGGATGCAACACCCTGACTTATCTCTCTAAGGATATTTATTATAGGTTTTTTTTTTTTTTGAAGATTTCTTCTGTTTCTTTTGTTTCCTCAGATTCCTTTCTTAGGTTTTAGTTTTTTCTCTTTGATATTGGAGACTTTTTTCAAGTGCCTTGTGATCCTCAGCTGTTCATATTTAGGAGTGAAGCACTGAGTAGCACTTTGTGGGTGGCCATGGGTTGTCAGCTGGTGGGTTTCACTGCAGATTAATTGGGCAGTGGAACCCCAGGTATCAATATTTGTTTTTGTTTTTGTGTATTTTTGTTTTCTCTTTCACTCTTTTTTTTTTTTTTTTTCCTCCTGTGAGTCTATTTGGTTTCTTAAGGGAAGATTTCTTAAATCTTTTTTCCTGGGGCTGGGAGTAGGGGGTCCGAGGGCGCGTGACCAGTATCCTGTGAAGCCAGATGAGGGAGGGTGACTAGGGCTCCCACCTTGGAGTAGGCACACTTCACTGAATTTCCCTGTTACGAACCCTGAGCCAACTTTTTTTTTTTTCTAAGTGTGGTGTAATTGACATACAACATTATCTTAGTTGCAGGTGTACAACATAATGGTTTGATATATATATACATTGCCAAATGATCACCACAGTAAGTCTAGTTAACATCTGTCAACGTACATAGTTCCAAAAACATGTTTTTTTTCTTGTGATGAGAACTTTTGAGATCTGCTCCCTTAGCAACTTTCAAATATACAATATAGCACTCTTAACTATAGTTACCATATTGTACAGTACATCCCCATAACTTATTTGTATTGATATTATAACTGGAAGTTTATATCTTTTCACCCCCTTCACCCATTTTGCCCACCCCCTATCCCCTGCTTCTGGCAGCCATCAGTCTGTTCTCTCTATCTATGAGCTTGTTTGTTGGCTTGTTTTTTAGGTTCCATATATAAGTGAGATCATATGGTATTTGTCTTTTTCTGTCTGACTTATTTCACTTAGCATAATGCCCTCAAGGTCCATCCATGTTGTCACAAATGGCAGGATTATCTTCTTTTTTATGGCTGAATCATATTCCATATTTTGTGTGTGTGTGTATACACCACATTTTTTTAATCCATTCATCCATCAATGGATACTTAGGTTGTTTCATGTCTTGGTTATTGTAAATAATGTTGCAGTGAACGTGGGGGGTATAGATGTCTTTTTGAGATAGTGATTTCTTTTCCTTTGGATATATCCAGAAGTGGAATTGCTGGATCATTTGGTAATTCTATTTTTCATTTTTTGAGGAACTTTCATACTGTTTTCCGTAGTGGCTGCACCAATTTACATTCCTACCAGCAGTGCATAAGGGTTTCCTTTTTTCCACATCCTCGCCAACACTTGTTATTTCTTGTCTTTTTGATAATAGCCATAATAACAGGTGTGAGGTGGTACCTCATTGTGGTTCTTTTCTCTTTGTTCTAGTATGTTTTTGCCTTTTGTACTTCTTTGTTGTCAATTTACCAAGTGTTGAGAGGAAAAGGATATTAGCTCATGTTACATATTTATCATATATAAAGTGAAGTCTCATTAAGTATTTCTTTACAAAACAACTTATCTAATACTTATTCAGCGTGCAAGGTACTGTGTTAAAACCTTCAAAGAGATCCAGTGATGGATAAGAAACGGTCCCTACTCTCAGGTCTTTATTCTTTCAAGAGGGAATAATAACACAGTGCATAAATATAAAATAATATAGGGCAGGCTGTGCTAAGTGCTGTAAGAAAAACAATTAAATTAGGGAGAGAGATCATATTCTATATATTTGGGAGATCAGAAATGGTGTCAAGAACAAGGTTGAATTTGAGATATTTCTTGAAGATTGGGTAGGATTTCTCCAAGTGGAGGTTGAACAGAAAGAGAAAGGAGGAGGTGAAAGGTAACAGATGACAGGAAGGTGAACGTTCAGGGACTGCGTACTTGAGGTCTGAGTGTGGAGGAGGCGAGACTGTAGAGAAGTGGAGATTATGTTTTGGTGCAATTTGAATAAATGCCAGTCTGAGGAATTTGAACTTAGTAGGTAGTGTGTAGTCATTGAATGTTTTAAAACTGGCATATGTCATGATAAAGCTGAGCTTTTGGGGGGAATTCCCTGCCGGTCCAGTGGTTAGGGCTCCACGCTTCCACTGCAGGGGGCATGGGTTCGATCCCTGGTTGGGGAACTAAGACCCGCATGTCATGTGGTGCAGCCAAAAAAAAAAAAAAAAAGAAAGCTGAGCTTTTTGAAAAATAATCTGGCTTTGGTGTATAGGATTTATTGGAATAGGAGGGGGCTGGTATAATAACTTTTCATAGCTACATAAGATCCCATCCTAAGGCTTTACCAAGTAGTTAAGCTGTGCTGTACAGTCATTCCTTGGTATCTGCGGGCAGTTGGCGGCTGGACCCCCTCCACCCCATGATACCTAAATCTGCTGGTGCTCAAGACTCTTATATAAAATGGTGTTTTACAGTTCGCCCTCTAAATCCTTGGATGCCAAACCTGTGGATACGGAGGGCTGACTTTTTGCGTTTGCTGTGATTACCTGTAGTGACTAAACCTTTAGATAAATCTTGGTTCACATTCCTGTTTTTTTTTAAGGCGTTTACTATGTAATACTAATATATTATAAAAATTATATAACATATAAGGTAATGTATAATATACATATTAAACTAATACAATATGTGTTATTATATTATAAATATTAGAAATATATTTCCACCAGCAGTGCCCATTTCACCAGCACCGGTTATTTATAAACCATTTTTGCATCCAATGGGTTAAAAGCTCTCTTGTTTCTCTTGTTTGAATTTGCATTTTTTGACTAATAAAATTTAATGCTTTCATGACCTCTGACACCCAAATCTCTGTAGTCATGGTTTCCTTCCTGTGTTTTAACTAATGGATGAGTGAATACTTCTTGAACCCCTCCACTTAGAAGTCCTGTAGGCACATCCAATTCAACATGTTCCAAATAGAATTCATGCTTTAGAGACTGCTCCTAACCTCCCATTTCCTTGCTCAGTGAATAATGGCACCGCCCACTGCATTGCCCAAGTCAGAAGTGAGGAAGTACCAGACTCCTCCCCATGCCTCACCCTCCATGTGCAGGCTTGTCACCAGGTCCTGGGAAGTTTACATCTTACATATCTCTTAAATATATTTCAGCTCTCTTGTCCATCCGTGCTAATGGTTACCTAAATCAGGCCTTCTTTATCCCTTACTTGGCCTCTTAAGGAAACAGCCTGCCTGCCCACCTGGCCTCCTTTTGTCCATTCATCTCTCATATCCATCTTCCACGTACATACTGCTCTGCTCTGAGACAAATCTGACCATGTTATGCCCTTTCTTAAAAATCTTCTGTGGGAAAATGATTATGTGCTCTAGCGTAGGTGGATAGTTCTGACTTGGCTTTTGCTTCCTCTACCAGCCTCATCTTCTGTTGCTTCATTTATTTGTTCACTTATTTTAAAAATACCTGTTAAGAACCTACTATGTTCCAGGGACTCTTTGGGATGCAACCACGAACAAAGCAGATATGGCCCCTGCCCTGAAACAGGGAAGGTAGCCAGTGTAACAGTGAGAGAAGTGCTTCCAAAAGGGGCAAGTAAGAATGACTTCATGGGCGTGTGGGGGGGGGGAGTGTCAGAAAAGGCCTCCCTGAAAAGGTGACAGGTGAGCTCCAAATGGAAGTAGCCAGCGGAGGGGAGGGGAAAGAAGATTCTAGGCCATAGGATCACCACATGCAATGGACTGGAGGGAAAACCATGAAGGATTTCAAAGTCAGCAGTGCTGTGATCAGGTTGGTGTTTTTTAAAAAAAAGTCCCTCTGTCTATAGAATAGAGAATGAATTGGAGTGGGATAAGAATTGATGAAGGGAATTAGGCTGCTGAAGTAGACCAGGTGACAGATTTTGTACCTTAGAGAGAAATATTCAAAAAATAATTTAGTATTTAGGATGTCACATCTTAGTGATAGATTGGTGAGTTGGGATATGGTCAAGGTTGAATTGACTTCTAAATCTCCTTTATTTCTCTCTTTATTCACAACTTACTTCTCTTCACCTTGAATTTGATTGTCAAGTAATACTGAATTCTTTGTAAAAGTTCCCCTTAAACACCTCATAGTGGGGCTTCCCTGGTGCAGTGGTTGAGAATCCACCTTCCAATGCAGGGGACACGGGTTCGGTCCCTGGTCCGGGAAGATCCCACATGCCACAGAACAACTAAGCCTGTGCGCCACAACTACTGAGCCTGTGCTCTAGAACCCGCGAGCCACAATTACTGAGCCCGCGCACCACAACTACTGAATCCCACTCGCCTAGAGCCCTTGCTCCACAACAAGAGAAGCCACCGCAGTGAGAAGCCCACGCACCGCAACGAAGAGTAGCCCCCGCTCGCTGCAAATAGAGAAAGCCCGCGTGCGGCAATGAAGACCCAACACAGCCAAAAATAAATAAACAAAATAAATAAATTTATTAAAAAAAAAAACACCTCATAGTTGTTCACTGCTGTGATGATTAACTCCTAGTCACCCATCCATCACCTTCTCCAGCTTGTCTTTTCTGGTCACCATTCCCTTTTCCTTAAGTGAGACTAAGTTCCTTTACCTCTCCCTAACTCCCCAGGACCATGTGCATTTATATGTTTAGTTTCCAAGTATTTGAAGGTGTTCTAGGTTTCTTTCTTTCTGTTACTGATTTCTAATTTAATTTCATTGTGTTCAGAAAGCATACTTTGTATGACTTTTAATTTTGTAAAACATTTTTAGAGGTTTGTTTTGTGCCCCAAAATGTTGTCTGTCTAGGTGAACGTTCCAAGTGTACTTGGAAAGAAGGTGTATTCTGCTGCAGGTGGGTAGAGTGTTCCATAAGTGTCAGTTAGGTCAAGTTGGTTGCATTATGAACGTCTTCTGTATCCTTGCTGATTTTCTACCTGCTTGTCCTATTGATTACCAAGAGAGAATTGTTGACGTCTACAAACATTGTCATGGATTTGCCTATTTCTCTTTGGAGTTCTGTTAGTATTCATGTATTCTGAGGCTCTGTTATTAAGTACTAAACATTTAGGGAGGATTATTTGACCCCTTCATCATTATATCTTTTTTTTTTTTTTTTTTTTTTTTTTTATTTTACAAATTTAATCAGTTATACATATACATATGTTCCCATATCCCCTCCCTTTTGCATCTCCCTCCCACCCTCCCTATCCCACCCCTCCAGGCGGTCACAAAGAACCGAGCTGATCTCCCTGTGCTATGCGGCTGCTTCCCACTAGCTATCTACCTTACATTTCATCATTATATCTTTATTTGTTAAGACGTCGTACTGAAATGGACTCTAATTTTCTGACTGTCTCCTTCATCCGAACGTGTCTCAGGGCAGGGAGGCTCTCATTCATCTCCCTCTCCTTCGTGCCGCTCAGTCTCTAGCATGCAGTAGGCGGCACAGGTAACTGTTGAACTGAGTGTATGAGTCAAAAAAAAAAATCTCTCGATTCTTTTCACCCTTAGTTCTGCCCTGTCCAGTATGGCAGCCACTAGCCACGTGGGGCTATTTAAATTTAAATTAAGTACAATTCAGACTTCCGTTCTTCATTGACACTCGTAGCTACATTTCCAGTGCCCAGTAGCCATGTGTGATGTAGAACATTTGGGTCACTTCATATCATCACAGAAAGTTCTCTCGGGCTGACCGTGTTACTGTCGTCAGTCTGCTTCTGGTAAACTGTGAGAATTTACCTAGCATCCCTTTTCCTCTAGCCTTTTATTTGCTCTGAATCCTGTGCGGCCTGGGTAGCCCCAGCACTCGGCTGTGGTTCTTCTCTGTTAAGCCTGTCAGCCCAGCGTTATTTGTGGATGTGATGGTGTTGAATTTCTGCAGTGAGACTTGGGCTCATCTTTGCGATGATGGCATCATTTGTTGTTCTCGGGGTAGGGGAAGAGGTAGTCAGCTAACCTTCAGTTTTAGAAAATCTGCCACGGTCCTGACAAAACTAAGCTAAGTCGTAGATGGCAGGACAAAAGGGAAAGAAGAATTAAAATTCAGAGACTTTTAGGTGAGAAATTTAGTTTGATAACTCAGGGAATTCCTATATTGTAAAAGTTGGTATGTGAACTGAATTGTCACATACTGGTGTGTCGTTTCAGTTTTCTGAGTTCTATATAAAACCTCTTTCTCAGGAGTCTCTGGACAAATGATTTAATTACTTCAGTAGTTTTCAAGGAAAAGACATCACTTTTTGAGTGGAATTCTTTTGTTACTTAACCAATGTTAAATTGCAATTATGGAACCTCAGAAGATTTGCTAAGAAAGCTCATGCTTACACTCTTCTCTATGATGTGTTCTAGAATTCACACACTTGGGAGACTGCATGGCCAAGTGATTCATACTGAATAACAGTGTTTAGTAGGTGCAATTTCTACATTTTGCTGCTATGGCTTCCTGCTTGATTTCAGGATGTTAACATTGCCTCCTTTGAGGTCTGTTTATAGTGTATTCTATTTATGGAACTTAAAAAGCATTTCAGAAACGCACATATTAATCTGTGTGGAATTTCTCTTCTTGTCTTTTTTCCTTCTAATGCTTGCATAGCTATATTGAGACTTGTCTGAGGAAATAGTCCAGCATTTAAAGTAGCTAATAAAATTTTAGCCCTTCCTTTCAGCACAGTTTTCCCTGTTTTTTTAGACATCAAAATTATTTCACACACTCCTTTCAGTCTTATTAGTAAATTACCCTTTTCTCCAACTTATGACCATAATTTGCTTTCACAGTGTTATGCAAACAATTAAAAAATTAAAAAGTGATTTTACTGTAATTTCAGATACATATTTGAACTTTTTAGTTTGAATTATCTGGGTGAAGTGCCTCAAATTTCTGATTCTCTGTAAACTTGGAAGATTGCCTTTATCCAGATATATTATTATCCTTAATTGCCTAAACAGCTTGAGTTATAAAATCTCCCTGCATTTCAGGAGAAACCTAACAATGGGAGCTTGTTTATGGCAGGGGACACAAACTCAAGTGCTACAGGGTCCAAGTAAATTAAAGATGTGAAGTGGCCTTTTTTTTCTGTATTAATACAAAACTGCATTTGCTGTTAAAGTTTATTTGCCTTGAAAAACTAACCCTATTGGAATTTTAGTCCCTTTTTGCTTTTACAGACAGTGCTGTTCTAAGTGTGCTAGAGATGTATCTTTAGTCACCCAGCCTGGTGTTTCTATAAGGTAGATTCCTAAGAGTAGGATGGTTGGGTTACATTTAATAGGCTGAACCAGGTTATACTCTCATTACTATTGTTCTTAGACCTTCCCTAATCTGTGTTTATGTGGCTTTTAAATGGACTTTTTCTGGAACTTAATGGAAGTTTACTCAGACCTTTAGCGGGTGTTTTTGGATATAGACTAGGCCCAAAATCCTTTCCTCATCAATTTATTGGTAAATACACTTATTTATAATATGAAAGCCTGAGGTTTAGCTCCTAAACTAGGGGGCAGATGTCTCTTTTCAGAGTTTTCTGGCCAAGTGGGAATGGAATTTTTTTTTATTGCTTCTTAGCTTGAATTTGACCTTAGAGACGTCATTCCTCTGTGGGCCTTATTAGTTTACTCACCTGTAAAGTGTAGATTGGACTAGATGATGTAATGGGCAAGGAATTGGCAGACTTTCTCTTAAAGTGCTGTAGTAAATATTTTAGTCTTTGTGGGCCACACTGTCTCTGCTGCAACTACTCAACTCTGCCACTGTAACATGATAGCAGCTGGAGACAATAAGTAGACAAATGAGCATGGCTGTGTTTGAATAAAACTTTATTTGTAAAAACAGTCTGTGGCTGGCCATAGTTTGCCAAGCTCTTTCTGAGGTCTTGACATTCATTAATCTGTGATTTGGATAACTAGGTTAGGAAAAAAGCTTTGAATTTTTAAAATAACACTTTTGAAAGTCTAGTAAGAACTTCAAATTTTATTTTTGCTTTTTCTCTTTATCAGGAAAGAAATATAGAAAATTTAGAAAACTCAGAAGATAACATTAATATTTTGGTCACTCTCCTTTGATAACCAGCTTTGTGTGAATGTGTGTGTATTCATGAGGAGTACTTACATGTGTAGAAACGTACATATTTTTTATAAAATTGGATAATGCATAATTGGTTTTATAAATCTTTTCCCTTATACCATGAAATCTTACTGTATCTTTAAATAATTTGTCTATGAAAATTATTTGCTGTCATGGAGCTTCTAGGGGAGAGCTCATGGATTTTAAAAATTAATTTCATATTTAGCCACCTCTACTCTTTTCTAATAGTTTCTAATAGCTTATTTTTTGATTGGGTTGGAATTTCTAGGAATAACATTTCATCAGCTTCAAACATGAATCATATATATACATCTGCTTTTCTTATATTTATACCTCCTTTTTATTTCTTTTTAAATTGCATTGTCTACTACCTCTAAAACAATGTTAAATACTAGTTGAAATGAGAAGCATCTTAGTGTACTTTCTAAAGTTAATGGGACTGATGCTAATATTTCACTGTTAATTGTTATGCTGACCATTGACTTTTTTGTTTTGTTTTGTTTTTTGCTATCCTAATAAGCATAAAGGGATATTTCATTTTGGTTTGGAATTTAAGTGCTTTGTTGCCTATGTGATGTGCATGTATTTTCTCCTGGTCTGTGGCTTGTGTTTCACTCTCTTAACTGTCTAATCAATGAGCACATTTTGTCTCTCCGTTAATTCAAGTCTTTGATCTCTTTCATCAGTGTTTTATGGTTTTCAGCATACTGGTCTTGTACATATTATTACATTTGTACCTAAGTATTTGGTGCTATTACAATTAGTACTTATTTTTTAAATTTGAATTTGTATTTCCAGTTATTTATTGTTATAATAGAAATGTAATTGATTTTTGTGTGTTGATCTTTGTGACCTTGTTAAACTCAACTGTTAGTTTAGTAGATTTTTTTTTTTTTGGTAGATTTCTTGGGATTTTCTACATAGGTAATCATGTTGCCTGGCAAATAGAGATGATTTTATGTTTTCCTTTTCCAAGCTGGATTTTCTTTTTCTTATTGAAGTATAATTGATTTACAATATTGTGTTAGTTTCAGGTGTACAGCAGAGTGATTCAGTTTTATTTAATTCTTTTTTTCGATTCTTTTCCATTATATTTTATTATAAGATATTGAATACAGTTCCCTCTGCTATACAGTAAATCTCTGTTGTTTACCTGTTTTATGTAAAGGTAGTGTGTATCTGTTAATCCCATACTCCCAATTTATCCCTGCCCCCCCTTCCCCTTTGGTAACCATAAGTTTGTTTTCTGTGTCTATGAGTCTGTTTCTGTTTTGTAAATAAGTTCATTTGTACTATTTTTTTAGATTCCACATATAAGTGATATCATATAATATTTGTCTTTCTCTGTCTGACTTAACTTTACTTAGTGTGATTATCTCTGGGTTCATCCATGTTGCTGCAAATGGCATTGTTTCGTTGTGGTTTTATGGCTGAGTAATATTCCCTTGTGTATATATACCACATGTTCTTTATCCATTCCTCTGTTGATGGACACTTAGGTTGCTTCCACGTCTTGGCAATCGTAAAAATTGGTTTCTAATTTAACTTCATATGTCAGAGAACATACTGGGTATGACTAAAAATGTTTAAAAAATGAAGTCATTTGAGATTTGTTTTATGACCCAAAGCATTGTCTGTTTACGTGAATATCCCATGTGTACTAGGAAGGAAGAGTCTGCTGCTGTTGGGTAGAGTGTTCCATAAATGTGATTAACTGTTGTTGATAGTGTTGTTAAAGTCTTCTATATCCTTGCGGATTTTCCATCTACTTGTTCTGTTGATTACTAAGAGAGGAGTGTTGAAATCTACAACTATTGTTATAGATTTGTTCTCTGTCTCCTTGCAATACTGTATGTTTATGCTTCATATATTTTGTGGCTCTGTTACTAGGTTCATAAACATATATGGTTGTTGGTCTTTTGATTATTTGACCCCTTTATCATTATGAAATGACCTTCTTTACTCTGGTAATATTCTTTGTTTAAAATTTACTGTTTGATATTAATATAACCAGTTCAGCATCTTTCTTTTTGAATAGTGTTAGTATGGTGTATCTTTTTCCACCCTTTTCCTTTTAGTTTGTACTATGTCATATTCATATATATATATTTTGCCATGCTGCGTGGCATGCGGGATCTTACCCCATCCAGGGATCGAACCCGTGCCTCCTGCAGTGGGAGTGCAGAGTCTTAACCACTGGACCTCTACGGAAGTCCCTACTATGTCAGATTTTAAAGGGGTTCCTTGTTTTGTTTTTTTAAAAAGCCAGTCTTCTGACAGTGAATTTAGACTATTTACATTTAATATAATTTTTTTTTTTTTTTTTTCTTTTTTGGCTGTGCCTCACGGCTTGGCTTGCAGGATCAGTTCCCTGACCGGTGATTGAATCCGTGCCCTTGGTAGTAAAGTGTGGAGTCCTAACCACTGGACTGCCAGGAAATTCCCATCTTTTTTTTCTTTTCTTTTCTTTTTTTTTTTTTTTTGGTTCCTCTGTTTCCCTTTCCTGCCTGCTTTTGGATTAGTTGAATATTGCCCTATTTTAATTTATTAGCTTTTTGGTTTATTTCTGTGCTAACTTTTTAGTGGTTCCTCTAGGAATTACAAAATACTTATCTACTTAAGTTAGCATTTTATCCCTTTAGTAAAATTTAAAAGTGTCACAACCTTAGAAGTTCCCTTACCTAGCCCCCTCCCCAATGCTATAGGTGTCGTATATATCTACAGTTGTCTCTCTGTATCTGTGGGGGATTGATTCCCAGGACCCTTGTGGATACCAAAAATCTCTGGATGTCAGATCCCTTGTATAAAGTGGCACCGTACAGTCGGCCCTTTGTATCAGACTCTACATACATTAAAGCTCCACTAGATGATGTTACAATTTTTGCTCTCAACCACTGTACATATTTTAAAGTGCTTAAGAGTTGAAACATTTTTTGTTTGTTTTTTAATTTATTGTTCTTCCTTTATTCCTGAAAGTCCAGTTTTCACTCTGGTATCATTTCTGTTTCTTTTACTGTTTATACCATTTGTTTTTTGTTGTTGTTCTTTCATAATTGAGATTTTATTGGCTGTTTTGAGGATCAGTACACAGACATTTCAATTTGTACACAATTCTTAACATACATACCAAAACTCTAAAAAATCATGTAGTTGTGATTCTTTTCTGAACAGTTATTCCAGTGACTTTCCAGCTTAAAATTTGAAGGCAAATTTTCCTTGACAGGATATCAAGTGCCAGTATCTTCAAATATTGATATGCTGTTACATCGTTAAGTCCCACTAATTCACAATTTAATATCACATACACTACATACTAATCATACTGTCAATCGTCTACAGCACATTAACAAAGTTACTAGAAGAATTGGACTACCTTGACCAAAGATGTTACAGAGTACACAAAATTCTGACCAGGAGAGCCAAGATCAAGGAGTAAGTGGTTTGCTTTAGGAAACTCTGTTAGTTTTCCTTCATCTGAAATGTTTTTATTTTGCCTGAATTGTGGAAGAGTATTTTTGAAGGATATAGAATGCTGGGTTGATAGTTCTCTAAGCACTTTAAAGATGTCCCATTCTCTGCAGTTATTTGAATTATTGTTCTCTCATATATAATGTTGTTTTTTCTCTTGCTGCTTTGTAGATTTTTCTTTAGCTATATGTTCTGGAATTCCTTCCATACTCTGGCTTGCAGGGGCCCCTTTTCTTGATCTACTGGCTAGAAAGATGTGAGTTTCTTGTAGATTCTGTAGTTGGAGCCTCCCTTGAGGCAGGGGCCAGAAGAGGGGGGAAAAAAGTAAAATAACAACAAAACGGGATTTCCCTCATGCTCTTCAGCACACAGGGGACCCTTTCCTCAGTCCTCTGCCTGAAAGACAGGGCTTCTCTGAGTATTTTCTGTTCATGCTTTTTGCCGTAGATTCACTGTGAGCTTGTTCTATTCCAGGAGAGAAAATAGGGAAACAGACCTCTGCTTGTTGTTTGTTGTTGCTTCTTCTAGTTTCGACTCCTCTACCTGGTCCTTGTGCCTTTGCTCCCCCCGCCCCCATAATCCTTTGGTGGTTGCTTTTCCTGTATTTTGTCCAGAGTTTTCAGTTGCAGTTTAGTGGAGCCATTAGCTCCAGTGAGCTTACTCCATCTTGACTTGGCTTTGGACCACATTCTTCTTGTGAGCTGCATAGTGTTCCCTTGTGTGGAAGTACAATATTATAGTTTTTTGTTTTAGCCAGTTCCTTACTAGTGGACGCTTAGGTTATTTACAGCTTTGGCACTGTTGCAAACAGTGCCAAAATGAATGTACATGTGAGTTATGTTATATGGTAAATTCTTAGAAAGGGGGTTGATAGATTAAAAGGTATGTATTATTCTGTAATTTTTCATAGATATTTACACATAGTATGCTTCTGGATTTTATTTGCTATTTTTAACTTTATTTTATTTATTTATTAAAAAAAATTTTTTTGCGATATGCAGGCCTCTCACTGTTGTGGCCTCTCCCGTTGCGGAGCACAGTCTCCGGACGCTCAGGCTCAGCAGCCATGGCTCACGGGCCCAGCCGCTCTGCAGCATGTGGGATCTTCCCGGACCGGGGCACAAACCCATGTCCCCTGCATCGGCAGGCGGACCCTCAACCACTGCGCCACCAGGGAAGCCCTTAACTTTATTTTAATAACTATGATTGACCCATCATTTCTTTTGTGGAGGGGCGGGTGCATGTCTTTTGTTATTAGGTTTTGGTGTCACTGTTATCCTGGCTTTCTTAAGAGGACTTTTAGAATCTTTTCTTCTTTTTCTGTCCTCTGGAATGTTTTGAAAACCATCCTGGCTGGGTGCTGTTTTAGGGGTAAGCTCGCTGACATCATCTTCCGTTTCTCCCATAATTATTGGTTTGTTTTCCGTTTTTTTTTTTTTTTTTTTTTTTTTTTTTGCGGTATGCGGGCCTCTCACTGTTGTGGCCTCTCCCGTTGCGGAGCACAGGCTCCGGACGCGCAGGCTCAGCGGCCATGGCTCACGGGCCCAGCCGCTCCGCGGCATGTGGGATCCTCCCAGACCGGGGCACGAACCCGTATCCCCTGCATCGGCAGGCGGACTCTCAACCACTTGCGCCACCAGGGAGGCCCTGTTTTCCGTTTTTTGATTTAGTTTTGGTGTTTAGTAATTCTCTGACAGTCATCCTTTCACTCAGGACTTTATTAGCATTCTTTTAATAGCTTCTGTACCTATGGCAAGTTCCCCTTTATCGTCCCCAGTTTTCTTTATTGTGCTTGGTCCCACCTTTTCCTGATTAGGTGAGTTCTAGCTGGGCCCTGTAGACTGCCTGTCTGTCCTCTTTACTCACTCTTCTACCTCCTCTTTGTGGACATGTGAATTTGTGACCTGTGTTCATGTTAGCTATTTAGTCAGTCTACTAGAGCTGTTAAGGTTAAAAAGAAGTGTCTTGGGCTTCCCTGGTGGCGCAGTGGTTGAGAGTCCGCCTGCCGATGCAGGGGACGCAGGTTCGTGCGCTGGTCTGGGAAGATCCCACATGCCGCACGGAGCGGCTGGACCCGTGAGCCATGGCTGCTGAGCCTGCGTGTCCGGAGCCTGTGCTCCGCAACGGGAGAGGCCACAACAGTGAGAGGCCCGCGTACCGCAAAAAAAAAAAAAAAAAAGAAGTGTCTTAAAGTCTCCTGCTACTATTCTGTTTCTGTCCAGTTCTTCTTGGATTTCTTATAGTTTTGCTTTATATTGTTTGATGCCAATTTATTTGGTTTATTAATTCATGCAGCAACTAATTCAGGAATCTGCCATGTACCAGGAAGCGTAATAAGTACTAGGCCTGAGAAGCCAAACAAAAATTGTCCTGGGCTTCCCTGGTGGCGCAGTGGTTAAGAATCTGCCTGCCAATGCAGGGGACACAGGTTCGAGCCCTGGCCCAGGAAGATCCCATATGCCGCGGAGCAACTAAGCCCGTGTGTCACAGCTACTGAGCCTGAGCTCTAGAGCCCACAAGCCAGAACTGCTGAGCCCACGTGCCACAACTACTGAAGCCTACGCGCCTAGAGCCTGTGCTCCGCAGCAAGAGAAGCCACGACAATGAGAAGCCCGCACACCGCAACAAAGAGCAGCCCCCACTCACCACAACTAGAGAAAGCCCATGCGCAGCAACGAAGACCCAACGCAGCCAATAAATTAAAAAAAAAAAAAAGAAAATTGTCCTGGCCATTGTGGAAGTTGCAGTCTAGTGGAGGCATATGTTAATTGAATGAAACTGTAAGACTTTTAAGTGTGATAAAATACTATAAGGGAAAAGAGCTGAATGAATGAGGAGCTGGCCACTTGACAGAGTGGGAGGGAGTATTCTAGGTAGAGAGAACAGCTGTGGGGAGGCAGCAAGCTTTGCATGATCCAGGAGGCCAGTGTGGCTGAAGCAAAAAGGAGAGGGGGAGGCTGAGTTTGGAGCTGTAGGCAGGGCGTACCTCACAGAGGGCCCTGTAGGCCTCAGGAAGGAGTTTGGATTTTAATCCAAGTATGGTGGGGACTCACTGAAAGGCTTAAAGTTGGGGACTGGCACAATCATATTTACTTTTTTTTTTTTTTTGCGGTACGCGGGCCTCTCACTGTTGTGGCCTCTCCCGTTGCGGAGCACAGGCTCCGGACGCGCAGGCTCAGCGGCCATGGCTCACGGGCCCAGCCGCTCTGCGGCATATGGGATCTTCCCGGACCAGGGCTCGAACCCGTGTCCCCTGCATTGGCAGGCGGACCCTCAACCACTGCGCCACCAGGGAAGCCCTATATTTACTTTTTATTAAGTTGTTTGTAACTGTTATATCTTCATTGTAGACTGCATCCTTTATCATTACAAAATCTTTGTTCCATTTAGGGATTTAAAAATTTTTGCTTTGAATTAAACTTTTGTAACTCCTTTTTATTTCCATTTCCTACAAAGTGAAGTGTACCTGGGACATCCTGTTGAAAATAGCTAGTAGGCAGTTGGAAATAATGTCTCTGGAGTTCTGAAGCGAGGTCTGGGTAGAGAAATGCATTTAGAAGTCATTGATATTTGGGTGGTAATTGAGTCCACTGATAACTGGGGGAAAGCAGGAGAATCTGCTGAGGACTAAACTTTGGGGAATTTGCACGTGTAAGAGAGGTGTTTGGCAGAGGGACAGCTGGTCAGGGAAATTGAGTCCTGGGTGGCATAGGAAATTCAAGAAGGGTATTGTGGCCAAATATGTCAGATGTTTTCAAAGAGAGGCTAGGTAAAACAGGTGGTATGTTACAGCACTTTCTATCCCAGGTATCGGCTGATGTTCACAAGTTTGCAGTTAATTTAATAATCTTATTTAATCTCACTCTGTATTTAGGCTGTAACATGATATATTCTGTTAGCTATATATATTGAAAGAATTGAAACAAAGAATTGAAACAATTAGAAGTAAGGAAGTTTAGAACAGATTTTCTGAACTTTTTGCTTTTACTTTACATAATTTCAAATATGCAG